>NC_092383.1:57004749-57338499 GCF_030028105.1 Mobula birostris | reverse complement strand
AGAGTCGCCATGCTTCCAGCACCAACATGGCAGTCACACATTGTACTAAGCATAATCTGTATGATTTTGAAAAGTGGGAGGAAATGGGAGCATTCAGAGGAAACCCACACAGTCATGGGGAGAATGTACAAACTTCTATAGACAGCAGTGGGAATTGAACCCCATTTAGTGAATGCTGGCACTGTGAAGTGTTGCACAAACTGACAGCTACTGTATGAGATGGGAGGCTGCAGCTCGTTAAAGCATCTGACAGGCCATGAAGTGTCATAGATTTGTTGCCTTCAACAGGGGCCCCAAAGCTAATTTGGGATGACACTGATTTTGCTTCCAAGAGCAGTGGTTTAAGACAGATGTGGTTCAGTTGGGAATCCAAAAGCACAATCTTAGCTGAGCATTTACTGCATGAGAGACACCTGCCGAAGAGGGAATGTCTGTTGTGCCAAAGAGCACTGGCTGATATTAGTTCCAGAATGGAGTTTTATACTCAGACTGGATAATGGCGTGTACGGCATGCATTTCAAATGAGAAAGGGTAAATTCAAAGGAGATGTGTGGAGCAAGTTGTTTTTCCCAGAGAAAGTGGTGGCTGCCAGGGATGGTACTAACGGAAACTATAATAGAGGTGTTTTGGAAGGCTCTTCGATAGGTACGTGAATGTGTAGGGAATGGAGAGATATGGATATTGTGTAGGCAGAAGAGAGTAGGTTAGTTAGGAATTCATTACTATTTTAATTATTTTGGCCACGTATTGTGGGGTAAGGAGCCTTTTTCAGATCTGTGCTGTTCCATTTTCTAGACAGTTAGCAGACTGGATGGAGTCTCTCATTACCTCGACTGTGATTTCTGCAGAGTGGGTACTTGACTCTTTTAAGAGTGTCCTTTGTTATGCAATCTTAGGACATCCCATCCAACCGATATTTTTTTTTTCTAATCTGTCACAATTTTACTTTGTACTTTAGTGAAAAGCCACCTTCCATGGACCGTCGTTTAACGTGATCTATATCTCAGTAGCAGGGTGTCCAATCAACTGGTATTCATCACCACATTCATCCATCATTTAACCCTTTCTTTCCCCACCATGCAGGAGAATGCATCCTCTGTCCTTTGGGAACTGAAAGTCCTGACAGCACAAGGCGTCTCACGTTTCTGCAAGATGGCAACAACTAGAGACAGTTCAATAACTATAAGTGTTTATTATTGTCACATGTACCAAGATGCACTGATAAAACTTTGCTTTGCACACCATCCATGTAGATCATTTTATCACATTAGTGCATTGAGGCTGTACACTGAAAAAGCAATAAGAAAATGCAGAATAAAGTGTTACAGTTACAGAGAAAGTGCAGTGTAGCTGCAAGGCCGTGATGTGATAGATTATGTGGTCAGGTGTAATTTGTATTGTACAAGAGAAGCGTTCAATAGTTTTATAACAGTGGGAGAGAAACTGTTCCTGAGACTGATGGTACATGCTTTCAGAGAGATTGTGCAGGGTGGATGGGTCTTTGATTATGTTGGCTGCTCTGCTGAGGTAGTGAGAGCTGTGTGCCGAATCCATTGACTAGTTTCTGTGATATGTTGAGCTGTGTTCACAGCTCACTGCAGTTTCCTACATTCATGGTCAGAGCAGTTGCCGTACCAAACTGCGATACATCCCGATAGGATTTTTTCTGCATGATGTATTGAGAAATATTGGTGAGTGTCAAAAGGGACCTGTTCAATTTCTTTAGCATCCTGAGGGAGGAGTGGTGCCGGTGGGCTTTGTAGCCATGGTGTCTGTGTGCTTCGACCAGAACCTTCAAGGTCTCAGAAGAGCCTAAAGGGCCTTGTGTTCCCTCGGATTGAGAGATTGCCATCTCAGTGACACCAGACATCTTGGTGCTTGTTCACTTTCGATTAAGAGAGGTGGGCTTTGGGTAACTGATTGCTACCATACAGACAATGACATTCAGTCCAAAGTACTACAGGTTATCTCATGATACACAATGGTCATCATCAAAACAGAGACACAAGGGGCAGCAAATGCTGGGATGTGGATGCGAAAACAGGCAGAACTAGAGGTACTCAACAGGTCAGGCAGCATCCAAGGACAGAAATGGATGGCTGAAAATTCGTGTTCAGATCATTCTGCTGAATAGATTTGACCTGACCTGCTGAGTTTCTCCAGTAGCTCGACTTTGCACATGGTGAAACAGTCAATGTGTGATTGTCATATACGATGAGAGTAGTTCAGCTCCCTGTCCTCTCCGCTGCAGCTTTTACCCTTCTCCACTTTACTCTCTGCTCCCGTCTAACTTTTCCCTTCCTCACCCTTATCCTTAAATTCTCTGTTCCCCCACCCCCACAACATCTGTGGCCATTTCTGGCCTTCTCTCCCCTCCCTTTGCCTTCTCATGCCACCTTCCACCCCCACTTCATCTTTGCCCTCTTCTCATCACCCTTCTTGGAACATAAAACATAGGAGCAAAATCAGGTTATTCGGTTTATCAAACCTGCTTCGCCATTCCATCATGGCTGGTTAATTATCCCTCTCAACTGAATATTGGTGCCTTCTCCACGTAACCTTTGACGCACAGGTTAATCAAGAACTTGTCAAACTGTGCTTTAAGTATATCCAGTGACTTACCCTTTGCAACTGTCTGTGGCAAAATATTAGATTAGATCATGAGGACACGCAGTCCTCTTTTATTGTCATTTAGTAATGCATGCATTAAGAAATGATAGAATATTCCTCTGGTGTGATATCACAGAAACACAGGACAGACCAAGACTGAAAAACTGACAAAACCACATAATTATAACATATATTTACAACAGTGCAAGCAATACTGTAACTTGATGAAGATCAGGCCATGGGCACGGTAAAAAATGTTCAAAATCTTTCAGAAGTCCCACATGTCACGCAGACAGGAGATGGAAGAAAACTCCCCCTGCCATGCCTGACCACAGTCCGACTCTGAGTCGTCCGAAAACTTCGAGCCTCCGACACCGAGCACCACCTCTGCCAAGGGCATCAACCCCGGCCCTGGCAACAGGCAATAGGTAAAGCCGAGGATTTGTGGCCTTCCCTCCGGAGATTCTCGACAGCACAGTGGAAGTGGCAGCGAACTGGGCATTTCAGGAATTTCTGCAGAAGTTCCTCCGTGCTTCTCACGGCTGTCTCCATCAAATCAGAATTGTGCACGGTACCCTACTTAACAAATATGATATTTCACCGGAGAGGCTGCGTGCGCTGCGTCGCGCTGCCATCTTCTCCTCCCGCCTTTATATTCCACAGATTCACCACCATCTGGCAAAACAAATTCATCCTCCTCTCTGTTATTAATGGATGTACCTCAGTTCTGAGGCTGTCCCCTCAGGTTCAAGAGCTTCTACTTCAGGAAACATCCTTTACACATCTACGCTATGACAATATTCAATGTTTGAATGACAGCCCCTCGTTCTTCTGAATTCCAGTGTGTACGGGCCCAGAGCCTTCAAACGCACCTCAAACATTAACCCTTCTCTCCTGGAACCATTCTGCTGAGCCTCTGCTGGACTCTTTACAAGAACGTTATAGCAGGCTGTTCAGCCCTTGATGTTGTGCCAACTAATTAACCAGCTCCAAGATCAATCACAAGTTACAATTTTCACTCAACCATTATTGTTCCTCCTCTCTCCTATCTGTTGTGCAGTGGATGTTCAACAGGTCACTGCCTGGACTTGTTCAACCTATCCTCATATTGTCTTCTGAGGATAGGATGAGTGAACTTTAGGGTAAAGAAGCATGAGAGGTAACTTGATAGAAGTTTACAAGATCATAATGGGCATTGATTGAGTGGATACCCAGAGGCTTTTTTGCAGGGCGGAAATGGTGAATAACAAGTGGAGTAATTTAAAGTTATGTATAAGAGGTAACCAAGGTTTTTTTTTACAGAGTCTGATGGGTATGGTGAACAACCCCAGAGATTGATAAGGGATACATAAATTAGGTACTTTGAAGAAACTCTTAGAATCATATGGATGATAGAAAAATTGAGTGCTACTGTAGGAGGGAAGGGTTAGTTTGTTCTTGGAGCAGCTTAATGGTTTGCACAATATTGTTGGCTGAAAGGCCCATAATGTGTTCAGTCTCATTCAATGCAATTTTTTGACCTTCCCATACATTAACAAATTTCCCCTTCTCTCTGTTGCTCACCCCTACCTTCCTAATTCCCAACTCCTGATGCCTATCTCTCCACTCTCTACTTGCCCGCCCCATCTGAACCCCCACTGGTCTTCCTCTTCACTACCTTGCATCCCACCCTCCCCTTCCCTGACAACATCTATTTGACTGATGCTTCCTCTCTGTTCTCCTCATCAAGGATGAAGGTATGAAAGTCATGCTCAGGGCATACAGAAGATGAAATCTGGCTCATGGATGAAGTCCCGCTTTTACAAACACCAGGATGACTGTCGGAGAGTGTGGTACAATTCCGAAAAGATCTTGATGTTGCCCAGGAATCAGTCTGTGAGTATTGACAAGTTTTGGAGGGATGATGGGAGACGCAGCATGTTTAAAGAAAGTTTACAGAAGTATTTGTCCAGAGCAACAGCCCTGCCTGCGATTAGTCCCTGATTCCTGATATGGCTCCATGCTGAAGCCAGTGGAGTTTCTACATCAAGGCACCAGTATGCATTTTACTTATTTCATTCGGAGAGCAGCGTGGAACAGGCCCTTCTGTCCCATTGAGCCGTGCTGCCCAGCAACCCACCTGTTTAACACTAGCTTAATCACAGCACAATTTACAACCACCAGCTAACCTCCCAACTAGTACGTCTTTGGATGGTGGATGGAAACCGGAGCACCCGGAGGATACCCACGCACTGACGGGAAGAATGTACAAACTGTTTACAGATGGGTTACCGGTACAAGCACCCATGTCCCAAGCTGTAATTGTGTTGCACAAACCACTACACCCCTTGACCTTTGATACTGTCTGTGTGGAGTTTGCAACTTCTCCCTGTCGCCGTAGGGTTTACCCTGGGAGCTTCATTTTCCTTCCACTTATTAATAATTGGTTTATTATTCTCACACATGATGAGAACATCTTGATTTTTGTAATTATGTTCTTTCTTCAATACATTGCATATAATTTTATTTTCTATGGAGTGCTACTGATCTGATACTATGAGCCTGTGATGCTGCTGCAAGTAAGTTTTTCTTTGCCCCTGTTCACACATGTACTTTACATATGACAAGAGATGTCGTACAAGGGATTACGGGTTACAAAATACACGTGGACTAAGATGTTAACTGTCCTGTGCTATCACCAGTGGGGTCATCAGTTGATCTGTCACCTGTCTTCAGGAGTCTCGGCCAGCTTATGATCAAGACTCCCTCGAGGTGGTGGGCCAGCAGTGCTAAAGCACCACCTCCCACTGGTGAGGGGACATTTCCAAAGTCTTATAACATCGGGCTGTAGCTGTGCTTGTATTCTTGAGCTGTTATGTCTTCTGTCTAACAGGAATGGGGAGAAGAGAGAATGACTTGTGTGGTAGGATTCCCTGGTTATGTTGGTGGCTTTAAAGGCCTTTAGATTAATTGGCCACTGTCAATAGCCATTAGTTGGTAGGTTAGTGGTAGAATAAAGGGGGTGTTGATGTGAAGCTGTGGAGAGTAACGCACGCAAAATACTGGAGAAATTTAGCAGGTCAGGCAGCATCTGTGGACAAGAATAAACAGTCAACATTTCAGCCAAGACACTTCATTAGGATGGCATAGTAAGGGAGCAAAAGCCAGAAGAAGAAGGCAAGAGGAGGGGGTGGAGTGGTTGGTGGGTAGATGTGTGAAAGGGGATGAACTACAAAGCTTGGAAGTGATAGATGGACGAGATCTCTTCAATATCCCTAATGTATCTGCCTTTACCACTAGTGCTGGCAGTGTGTTCCACGCACTCACTGTTCTGTGTAGTGAAAAAAACAACCTCTGACATGCACCCTGTACTTCCTCCAGACACCTTCAAATTATGCCCTCTCGCATTAGCCATTTTTGCTCTGGGAAACAGTCTCTGGCTATCCACTCGATCAATGCCTTTCATCATTTTGTACACTTTCATTGTCTTCTCTCATCCTCCTTCAATCCAAAGAGAACACTCTACTTGCTTAACCTATCCTCATAAAATACGTGCACTAGTCCAGACAGCATCATTGTAAATTTCCTCTGCACACTCTCTATTGCTTCCACATCCCTCCTATAATGAGGCGATGGTGTGAGCTGCTTCACCACGAGGTGGGAGAGGGCATGAGCTGAAAATAGGTAAACACAGGAGGACTATGGATGTGAGTTGGTTGTGTTCCAAACTTGCAAGCAGATCCTATATTATAACACAGGAGCTTTGATAAACATGGCATTTACATCTTCTCTTGAGGCTTTGATCTGGTTGTCCCAGAGCATCAACATGCACAAGAATTGTCATATGTCAAGATGAGTGAGACATTTCTGAATGTCTCACTGTGCACCAGTCCCTCCATTTATTAATCTGCTGAGTGTCCCATCTCTTGTTCTGAGGATACTGTATGTCCTTCTGCAACTAGATCTTCAACTTCCTAACCAGAAGACCTCAATCTGTGCAGTTCAGTAACAACATCTTCACCTTGCTGACAATCAACACTGGGGCATCTCAGGGATGCGTGATTAGCCCACTTCTTTACTCTCTGTATACCTCTGACTGGATGGCTACGCAGAGTTCAAATGTTATCTATAAATTTGCTGATGAAACAACCATTGTTGGCAGAATCTCTGATGGTGATGAAACAGTGGATAGGAGTGAGGTACACCAGCTGGTTGAGTGGTGTCACAGCAGCAACCTTGCAATCAAAGTCAGTAACTCCAAAGAGCTGATTGTGGTCCTCAGAGAGAATAAAATGAGGGAACACTCAGCAATCCTTTAAGAGGGATTAGAAGTTTCTCGGTGATAATATCTCTGAGGACCTCACCTGGTCCCAACATACTAATGCAGCTATAAAGAAGGCAAGACAGCGGCGATGTTTCAGTAGGAATTTGAGGAGATTTGGAATGTTACCTGAAACATTTGAAAATTTCTGTTTGGCCTCATCACTAATTGGCATGGGGTGTGTCTACTGCACAGGATTGAAGTAAGCTGCAGAGAGTTCTAAAATTAGCCAGCTCCATCATGGGTACTGGCCTTCGTAGTATTCAAGATACCTTCAAGAAGCGGTGCCTTGGAAAGATGGTGTCCATCATTAAGGACCTCCACCACCCAGAAGATGCCCCTTTCTCATGCTAACCATTGGAAAGAAGGTACAGAAACCTGAAGGCACACACTCAGCCATTCAGGAACAGCTTATTTATGATTATGAGGACATGCAGTCCCCTTTTATTGTCATTTAGTAATGCATGCATTAAGAAATGTTGAAATGTTTTTCCAGAATGATATCACAAAAACACATGACAAACCGACTTAAAAACTAACAAAAACCACATGATTATAACATATAGTTACAACAGTGCAAAGCAATACCGTAATTTGATAAGAACAGACCATGGCACAGTAAAAGTCTCAAAGTCTATCTAAAGTCCCATCATCTCACTCAGACGGTAAACCTCCAGCGCCGCCAACTTGCCGGTGCAGCATCCTGGAAGCATGAGACCACAGTCCAACTCCGAGTCCGTCTGAAAACTCCGAGCCTCCGACCACCTATTCGACACCGAACACTGAGCAGCATCTCTGCTGAGTGCTTCAACCTCGGTCCCGGCAACAAGCGATACACAAAGCCGAGGATTTGGGTCCTTCGTCTCCAGAGATTCTCGATCGCACAGTAGCAGCGGCAGCAAAGCAGACATTTCAGAAGTTACTCCAGATGTTCCTCTGTGCTTCTCACGGCTGTCTCCATCAAATCCGGATTGTGCACGGCCCCTAGTTACACACAATCGATATTCATTTGGAACGGCCGCGCGCGCTGTGTCGCGCCGCCATCTTCTCCTCCCTCTCTGCCATCCAATTTCTGAATGGACATTGAAACTATGAACACTACCTCACTACTTTTTTAATTTCTGTTTTTGCACTGCTTAACTATTTAACTATTTTGTATACATATTTAAACTTGATGTAATAAGCGGTTTGCTTTCCATATTATCAATATTGTACTGCTGCCACAAAGTTAACAAATTTCACAACATATGCCAGTGATATTAAACCTGATTCTTATTCTGGGTATTCTGAGAAGTTTTGAGGCCCTTAGGTAATAAAAGATTTGCTATCATTGGAGGCCTTGGACAGGGTCCAGAGGAGAGTAGGAGTAAACCCAAGAACGAAAGGGTTAACATATCAGAAGTGATTGATGGCTCTGGGCCTGGACTCACGAAAGTTCAGAAAAATTAAGGGGATCTAACTGAAACCTATCAAAAATTGAAAGGCAAGATGGAGTGGTTTGGGCAGGATGGTACCTATAGTAGGGGAGTCTACGAGCAAAAGATACAGCTTCAGAACAGAAAGGCATCCCTTCTATTCTGAGGAGATGGAAAAAATTTTCTTTAGCCAGTGGGTGGTTAATCTGTGAACTTCATTGTTGTGTTACGGACATGGACTGTCCCTTTAAAAAGGTGGGGGAAGAGAGAGAGAGAGAGAGAGAGAAAAGAAAGAAAGAAAGAAACTGACCACAGTACTGCTGCCTGCTTCTGGGTTGCTATGGTGAGAGAGAGATGGAGTTATGTGATGGACAGTTCGATGTTTACAGTTCCTTTGCAGCATTTATTTAAGCAAGGTCAGATGACTCTCACGGACAGAGAGTGGAACACCGGTTAAGGCGACCGGTCAACGAAAGGAAGCCAGTGACAGAAGAGTCACTGGGTGGAACTTTCGAGTGCCCACAAGGGTGGGTTGAGGTTCGATCAGTGGCTATCACTGTGTGTAGAAGGGCTGATCCGGTGGAGGCTACCGGTGTGTCTACCCTTGCCTGGGTGGTAGTGCCCTCGAAGATGGTCCCCTTTGTGATAAGCTACGTTTCGCTAACTCGAGAGTGGATTCGGAGTCCGATGACTGAAGACCAATGGCACCTGTTTATTCGTTCTTCTCCTATTGTGGATTTCACCTCGGCTTACAAACACCTCTCTCCCCCCCACCAACTCAGTGCATTGAACTGAATTTCCTTACATTACCATCGTAAGACTTTAAATCTTGCTGCTGGTTTAAGTTACTATATTAAGTAGTTACTAATAAATAGTGGTTTTAACATCAAAATCAGACTCCAGGTGTGTTCTGTAGCTGTTGGTTCATTTAAACCGTTACACGTACGTAACAGTTGCAGACAGTCATGGAGACTAAGACAATGGGTATCTTTTAAGTGGAGGTTGACAAGAGCTTGACTATTCAGGGCATCGAAGGTCATGGGGAGAATGCAGGAGAGCTGTGGTTGAAAGAGTGAAATAAATCAGCCATGAACGAATGGTGGAACAGACACAACGGGCCAAATGGTCTAATTCTGCTCCTCTGTCTTATGGTCTTTCAGGAGAAAGTGAGAGCACTTGAAGTGTTGTATTATGACAAAGATGAGGTCAACTTTATTGTCATCTGCACAAGTCGTGTGTGCACAGATGTAATGAAAAACTTAATTGCAGCAGGGTCACAGGCATAGCAGATCAGATAAGCAACGTTCAGTGGAAAAACATAAATCGAACATAATTTATACAGAGTTCCTACAAGAAAGAAGAATTTGAACAAAATAAAGAGAATTTTAGGGCAACGTTACCCAAGTGGTCTGAGTATTATTATACCAATGGTTGTATCGATTTGTTCAAGAAACAAATGGTTGAAGGGAGGTAGCTGTTTGTGAACCTGGTGGTGTGGGACTTCAGGCTTTTGTACCTCCTACCCATTGGTCTTAGTGACTTGATGGTGGGATCTTTCATGATGGAATTTGCATTCTTGAGGCAGCACCTCCTGTACATACTAGGGCAGGTGGGGGAGGGATGTGTTTGTGTTGTCTCGGGCAGGGTCCACTACTCTCTGCAGCTTCTTGCATTCCTTCTCATTTAAATTGTTGTACCAGACTATGATGGTACGAGTCAGGATAATCTCATTAGTACATCTGTAGAATATTATTTCATGACAATCCAAACCTCCTTTAACTCCCAGGAAATTACCGACACTGCTGTGCTTTCCTGATGATTGCATCTATGTGCAGGACTCAGGACAGGTCACGATGAAGGAGTTTACAGCTCAGATTTGCTGGAAGAGATCAGATACTGTCTGTGGTGGCATGTTCAAGGCTTTCAGGAAAACAAATGCTTTAGTTTCTAAATGGTGAAGGTGCTGATGGCAGGTTGACTATTTTCTTTGTGCATTCACTGGCACATCAGAAAGTTGGAGCATGAGCAGTCCATTCAGCCCATTGATCCCTGCTACTATTTGTGCTCCATATGAGCATCCTTGCATCTTACCTGCATGCCTTCCAATTGATTTCTCCAGCCTCCTAAGTCTTTGACGTACAGATTGCTGAGCAGACTCAATGGGCAAATGGCCTGATTCTCCTACAATATCTTATGGTATTATGGAGAGCATTCTAAATGGTTGCATTACTGCCTTGCTAAGGATGTGCCACTGCACAGGGTTGGAAAGAATTGCAGAGACTTTTAAATTTAGCCAGCTCTGTCGTGGACACCAACCCCTGCACGATGCCTTTAAAAGGTGACATCCATCATTTAAGATCCCCACCACCCAGGACATGTCTTTTTTGCATAATCACAATCTGCGAGGAGGTACAGGAGTCTGAGGCCTCACACTCAGGTTTTTAGGTACGAACCCATGAACACAAATTTCATATTTCTGCTCTGTTTTGCACCTTTTATTCATTTATGTTTGTAATCTGTTCTGTGATTGACACCTTGGTTCCAGTGGAGCATTGTTTAATTTCGCTCTACATGTGCACGGTTGAATGACAATAAACTGATACTTCAGCTGGATCATTTCAAAACATAGTTATATTGAGATAGTACAGACAGAAAAGCAACAACAAAATGTGGAATATGGTTACAGAGCAAGTGCAGTGAAGGTAGAAAATAAGGTGTAAGGTCAGGACAAATTAGATTGTGAGGTCAAGACTTCATCTCCATCATACAAGCTCCATTCAAGAGTCCTATAATATAGAACATGAGACATTACAGCACTGTACAGTCCCTTTGTTGTGCTGTGCTTTTAACCTGGTCTTAACATCAATCTAACCCTTTCTTCCCACATAGCCCTCCATTTTTCTGTTATCCATGTACCTGTCTAAGAGTTTCTTCAATGCCTATTCCACTACACCTGGCAGGGTGTTCCACCCACCCACCCACCACTGTCTGTATGAAGAACTTTCCTCTGACATTCCCCCCTCTATTTTTCTCCATTCACCTAAAAAGTATGCCCCTTTGTATTAGTTATTTCCACCCTGGGAAAATTTGGGAAAATATCTCTGGCTATAAATACTGTGCCTCTTATTATCTTGTAGACATCTATAAAATCACCTCTCATCCACCTTCACTCCAAAGAGAAAGGTCTTGGCTTGCAGAACCTATCTTCCTAAGATGTGCCCTTTAGTCCAGGCAGCATCCTGGTTAATCTCTCTGCACCCTGTCTGAAACTTCCTTCTCCAAAGCTTACACATTCTTCCTTTAATGAGGTCACCAGAAATATGACAGTGGGATAGGAACTGTCGACCTGGTGGTATGTATTTTCAAGCTTTTTTTTTATCTTGATGGGAACGGGGAGAAATATGCATGTTTGGGGTGAGAGAAATTCTTTACTGTATCTTTTGATGTACATATGAGACAAAATTCTGGATCCACTGGTTAGGCAGCTCTATATGCAGAGAATAAAGAGCTGACATTTCAGGCTGAGATGCTAATTCAGGACTTCTGATAAAAGGTCTCAGCCCAAAACTCTTGACTCTTTATTGCTCTGCATAGATGCTGCCTGACCTGCTGAGTCCCCCCGGCATTTTAGGGCATCATGGCAGTGTGGCGGTTGGCATGATGCTATTGCAGCTCACGGCGTCAGAGTTCAGAGTTCAATTCCGGTACCGTCTATAAGGGTTTGTAGTTTCTCCCTCTGCCACGTGGGTTTCCTCTGGGTGCTCCAGTTTCCTCCTACAATCGAAAGACACACCGTGGAGTTGGTTAATTAGTCATTGTAGATATCCTGTGATTATGCTGGTGTGAAATAGGTGGATTGCATTGCAGAGTGACTCTTTGGGCTGGAAGGGCTTGATCCACACTATATTTCTTAATAAAACAATAAATGAAGAACAATTGTGTGTGTTACTCGAGCATTTGCAAAATCTCTTGTGTTTATACCTCTGAATCTGAATCTTTTGTTCTTACCTTGCTGCTGATTTACTCCCCCCACCACCTCCCCAACTGCCACCCCTAGACCCCTGTAGTCTCGATCACTAACGTCCAGTAGTTGAGGCCAGGTCACCAGTCGGAGGGCAAGCAGCAGAATGCTATGGAGATGCCCACTGACCACTGCTTAACCATCAGTTTTAAAGGCAGGAACCTGGAGCTGATAGCCACCGACACGAGGGAGGCCTGGCAATTGAACTATGGCCTCACCAATCTGAGGAACTGAGACTCCAGCTTGAAGAAGAGGGAGTGACTGGATTAGTATCATTCGCGATGTGTGTCAGGGTTGTACCAAGGAGAGAGCGTGTCACTTTACTCACTGTCTTCTCCAAAAGCTGCCCTTGTCCGCCCTCACACTGTGTAGAAGGTCAAAGGCAGCAGGCACATGGGAATCACCTTCACCCCCTCCACAAGTCACGTTTCCTGACATAAGACCATAAGGCAGTGGTTGTCAGTAATTATTTACAATCAACTTTTATGTTTTAAAAGGTTATATGTACTCTATTTATAATACTGTGTATAATATTTATACATTGGGCATTAGTGAGATCCTTGTGACTGAGGACAAACTGGTGAGGTTTTAAATACCTGTTGCAATTTAGTTAAAAATAATTGAAGATCACCTCTTTTTGCAAAATCAAGATGGTTACAATGTTTTGATGGCAGGTGAACGGGTTGACTAAAAGCACATTCATCTAGAGAAGTGATGGGAAGTCCAATTAAAATCAATTTTGCTTTCTCCCGGAGCTGCGGAAAATTACTGTGAATATAGATAGATAGATATACTTTATTGATCCCAAGGGAAATTGAGTTTCGCTACAGCTGCACCAACCAAGAATAGAGCATAAATATAGCAATACAAAAACCACAAACAATCAAACAACAATATGCAAACTATGCCAGATGGAAATAGGTCCAGGACCAGCCTATTGGCTCAGGGTGTCTGACCCTCCACGGGAGGAGCTGCAAAGTTCGATGGCCAGAGGCAAGCACAACCTGCCATTACGCCCAGTGTTGTATCTTGGTGGAATATAGCCGGAGTCCAACAGCAAAAAGTTCAATATCCGGTCTATAAACACGTTCCTTGATTGTAATATGACCAGGAGTGCACCATCTGTTGTTAACCAGAACAGCAAGCCCCCAACTCCTTTATGCTTACCTCTATCAGTGCACTTCCAGTCAGCCCGAACTGTCTGGAAGCCCTGCATGGAATAGTTTTGGTCGGGTATGTCCTCGTGCAGTCCCATTTCAGTAAAACACGTAACACTACACTCCCGAAATGTTCTCTGACTCCTGGCTAGCGCCGTCAACTTGTCCATTTTATTACCCACCGAAATCCTCTTCTCCATAAGTCTCTGTTGTCTCGACCCAGTCCTCTTTCCCGCCTTTGGGATCCCCCTCTGCATCCTCTGTGTGTTTTCCTCCAGATTTCAGCAGGGGTGTCCGCCACTCTATTTGCTAAACCGGCTGGCATAAGCGCAATCAGCTGGTCCCTGGAATAAACAATGCGACCATACTGCTGCCCCGCTAATGAGATGTGTCCGAATGTAACTAATTCCAGCGCTAAAAGCCCAAATAACACTCTCTCCACCAGCATATTAGAGAGGGTGCAGCTTCAACGTGTGACGATGAAAAAAATACAACAAATAACGTAAGTAATATCGTAAATAACGTAATATCACTAGAATCCAGAAATTTTGCCTGCTGCATTTGAATTTTGCTTCATTATCTCACTGTGCAACTTAATAAGATATTCCTGCAATTTGGTGTCAATGTCGTTCACGTTCTCCTGAACTGAATCCACCACCCAATTTGGTATATGCATCTCCAGCAGGTCTGTGAACCGAAATTGCATAGCAGTTTGCAGTGATCTCAAATGATCAAGATTACAATCAGATCATCATCTTGCAATTCTATGCTGAGTGGCCGGTGAAGGAGATTGCATGAACTCAATGTCCAATATTGCGACTGAAAAATGTAAGTTTCACAAGGAACAGCCTCCTCTTTGCATGATATAAAATTGCCATTTTTTACTTTTAAATGTTGGTTTAATAAACTCAGTTTTTCATATTGATCCGACAGGTAAAATATGTCAGACTTGGCAGCAACAATTTGTTCTCCGAGATGCTTATCACTTAGAAATGCTACAATACTTCGTTTAACAATGCAGCGAAGAGAATTACCTTTTCATAGCTATTGGACCTCTGTATGCATTGGAAGCCATTCATAATCTTCTTCATTTCCCTCACGAAGTTGTCGAGAAAGACGATCTTGAAATGCAATTGATTTGAAGCGAGTTTTACAGAAACAAGGAGGTCATGCAAATATTCTCCCAATATTTTTGTAAACGTTGATTGTGGGTCTTCAGTCTCATGGACCTCCTTTTTGATGGTAGCAAGAGAAGAGGCATATTCAAAGTGATGGGAGTGCCTCCTGTTAGTGTCGCCTTTTGATGAAGTCCTTGATGCCAAGGAAGTTAGTGGCAATTATGAAGTTCTGTCGCTTTTCCCGATCCTGTGCAATTGCACCTCCATATATGAAGTTTATGCAACCAGTCAAAATGCGTGGTACATGGCACATTGATTGTAGTCACATGTAAGATCGTAATGAAATGGATTGTGAAGACATGAATCCATTTTATTGTACTGGGGGAAGCTGGTTACTATGATGTGCTGAGCCGTTTCCACGACACTTCATTTTCTTTTAGTCATGTGCTGGATTGCAGTGAGGTAGATTGTGAAGTCATGAGTCAATCTGACTGTACTACAGAACTATTCAAAGGTCTGATAACTGCAAGGTAGAAGCTGTACCTGACAAGTCCATTCCCCGCTCAGCTGAAGACGGCTGTGTCTTCCTACCTTTTCTCTGAATTATCGTTTGCAGCTGTGATCATATTCCCTTGGGACAGGCAGGCAGTCCTGAATCTGACCGATGGAAGTCTGCGTACTCACTGTGCTGATGGTCCTCGGATTATTGCCGGGTGTGTCTACCATTGTTTTTGGCTGGTTGGCTCGCTGGAGGTTCAGTGGGATGGGCCAGCAAGCTGGACCAGAAATTGAGTGGCTGAGTGGGAGGATGGAATCTGTAGCCAAGAGGCCAAGAAGTGAGCAAAGGATCTCCGTGGGGCCAGAGGTCAGCTGGGGAGTGGAAGTGACTGAGGAGAGGAAGGTCAAGATGCAAAAGGGGACAGCCAAGATGATTCTGAACAGCAAGAAGATTCAGGAAGGCAGAGAAGTGGACTGGGGCGACACAAAGGAAACAGAGGGGCTTCCGGAGTTAGAACACCGTTGTCTGAAGATAGGACAATCAATCAAGAAATTGAAAAGATGAGTCCTTATATTTCATCCCAATTCTTATGGAGTAGATGAAGGTAAAAAGGATTATATAAATAGATCTGTCTATGTTTGCTTGAGGGAGTTTGAGAAATTATACGTATCGGCACAAATGTACATCTGTGGTCTTTTTCTGTCACCCATCCACTTCAGACTGACATATTGTGCATTCAGACATGCTTTTCTGCACACCACTCTTGTAATGCATGATTATCTGAGCTACTAGCATGATCCTGTCAGTTTGAACTAATCTGGTCATTCTCCTCTGACCCCTCGTTCATATGGTGTTTTTACCCACAGAATTGCTGCTCATTGGATGTCTTTATTGTTTATCCCATTGTTTTCTGTAAACTCTAGATACTGGTGAGTGTGAAAATCCCAAAGCAATATCAGTTTCTGAAATACTCAAATCACCCCATCGGGCATCAACAATTGTTCCACAGTCAGAGTAACTGAGTTCACATTTCTTCCTCCATTCTAATGTTTGGTCTGAATAACAGCTGAACCTCTTTACCACATCTGCATGGTTTCATTAATTGAGTTGCTGTCACATGATTGGCTGATAAGATTGTTGTATTAACAAGCAGTTGTAAAGCTGTACCTTATAAAGTGGCCATTGAGTGTACTTTAAGTATCATTTGCAATTCTGTAAAGTTTAGGCAGTATTAATAAGTACAAAAGACTGTGACTCAAAAATGAATGCTGATTCTGTTTCTTGCTAGTGCTGAATTCATCTTTGTTTGCCATCTCTTTCTTGGCCACCTCCTCTCTTTTTACCTCTCTGTGAAGTAATTTAGACTGTCCTTCCTGATGAGGGGAGTCACTCTGTTTGGCAGGTAAGATTTGTGGTTGTGAAACTATCTCAGGTTCTGGGGCCTCCTCTGTGGTGGTTGTAGAAGATGACTCTGGAACTGCAGGAAGTGGTTCTGACAGCTCCCTGTTTGTGCTCAATTTATCTTTCAGTTTGCCACCTCTTTCTTGGCCACCTCCTCTCTTTTTACCTCTCTGTGAAGTAATCTAGGCTGTCCTTTTGAAGATGAGCTTTATTTATCACATATGCATTGAAACAGTCAGTGAAATGCCTGATTTTGTGTCAACAGCCAACACAGTCTGAGGATGTGGTTAGCTGGGGGAGGGGGTGCAGGGGGCAGGCCACAGTACTCGGACCAACATAATACGCCTACCATTCACGAACCTGAACCCGGACATTTTTGGAATGAGGGAGAAAACCATAGCACCCGAAAGCAACTATTCCAGTCATATAAAATTCTTTCAGACATTGGTGAGAATCGATCCCCAATTATGATCTTTGGCACTGCAAAATGATTGCACTAACCACTTGGCAACAGTGATACCCTAGCTGGTAACTAATAGAGGGAGTTCTGAACTCTTGCTTGATTGCAACAGGTCTTGGTAACCATGTTCAACTGAGCTTCTGGAACGACTCAATGAGGAGGTACCAATTTCTTCCAATTTCCTGTCTTGCATTCTTCAAGGAATTTCTAAATGGGAAAAATATTCAGAAATCAGTGTTGGAAAGGGACTTGTGCGACCTTGTACTTAATTCCTTAAAGGGTAACTTGCAGACTGAGTCGGTGGCGAGGAAGGCAAAGGCAATGTTAGCATTCATTTCAAGATGACTGGAATATAAAATTATGGATGTAATGCAAAGATTGCTCAGACTGGTCTTGGAGTGTTGTGAGCAGTTTTGGGGCCTTAGCTGGGAAAGGATGTGCTGGCATTGGAAAGGGTTAATAGGAAGTTCACTAGAATGATCCTGCGAATGAAACAATTTACATGTGAAGAGCACTTGATGGCTCTGGGTTTGTACTGACTGTAGTTTGGAAGAATGAGTGGGGGAGGGGATCTCATTGAAAATTATTGAATATTGGAATTTTAGATATAGTGGACATGGAGAGTGTGTTTCCAATAGTTGAAGAGTCGAGGACAAATGGGCACGTACTCAGAATTGAGAGACATCCCTTTAGAACAGAGATAATGGAATTTCTTCAGCCAGTGGTTGATAAATCTAAGGAACTCATTGCCACAGACGGTGGTAGAGGTTAATTCATTGGCAATATATGAAGTGAAGGTGATGGGTTCTTGATTAGTAAGTGGTCTTTGTTTACAATGCAACCATCACTATGTTTCGAAGTTTAACACGCAAAATGCTGGAGGAACTCAGCAGGTCAAGCAGCATCCATGGATGTGAATATTGTGTCAACATTTCAGGCTGAGATCCTTTGTCAGGATTGAAAAGGAGGCGTGCAGAAACTGGAGTAAAGTGGTCAATATGTCAAAGCCTTAGCAGCAGTTGAATATTCAGGTTGTAGAATGTTACAGAATAAATGCTGATAACTGGGACTAATACATCTAGATGGCTCAGGGCCTGTTTCTGTGCTGTATGGCTGTACTACACTTCATGGCCTGACAGATCCTTTAATTACCTGCCATTTCCTATCAGCATTAATTATTTAACTGCCCCTTGTCACTGATACAGAACAGTAGAGAAACAGTGCAACACTCTCACAGTGCGAGCGATCACCAGTCGGTTCAATTCTGCCGCTCTCTGTAAGGACTTCTTACATTCTCCCCGTGACTGCATGGATTTCCTCCGTGTGCTGAGATTTCCTATCACATTCCAAGGATGTACGGGTTAAGTTTAGTAAGTTGTAGGTGTGCTCTGTTGGGACTGGAAGTGTGGTGATACTTGCAGACTGCCCAGCACATCCTCGCCCAGTGTTGGTCATTGATGTAAAAATAATGCATTTCATTGTATGTTGCAATGTATATGTGGGAAATAAAACTAATGTTGTTTTTGATAAAGCTAAGCTTGCACTTTCTCATCTCGTACCCGCTGATATCACTGAAGGGAAAATGCTTGGGTATAACTTTGTACAGACAGTTTCTGTCAGAAACACCAGGATGCAATGCAATTGCTTGTTTATGGGAAACTGACAGAGTAGACAGTAGATATGGAAGAAATTACACAAGCAAATACAGTGATGAGCACAAAATAGCAGAGTGCAATCAAGAATCCTGAATCACAGTGAAGACAGGTGTAAACGTAAGCTGTATCTCTGCTTTTTGCACCTTGGTCAGGCTAGGGCTTTATTCCTTAGTATGTGAAATGTGTCATTTGCGTCAATAATAAACAGTGTGAGGATTGTGCTGGTATGACCCGCAAGAGTCACCATGCTTCCAGCACCGACATAGGAGTACAACCTACTAACCATGACCTGCACGACTTTGAAATGTGTGAGGAAACCCACACAGTCATGAGGAGATCTCCTATAGACAGCGGTGGGAATTGAACCTTGAGTGGTGAATGCTGGCACCGTAAAGCAGTTAATGAACAACATGGAGAGTGCAGTTAATTAAATCATCTGTCAGGCCATGAGGTGTCACAGAGCCCTATCGCAGGGAAAAAGTCCCTTTGGCCCACATCTCAATGCAGATACATCTGTGTCAGCCCATTGTCTGCATCTGAAATGTAGCCTTCTACAACTTAGATATTCAATGGCCCTAAAGATATTTTAGGGTGACAGTTATTCTGGTTCCAGGAGCAGCAGAGTAATTCAGGTGAGATTCCAACAGCACAAACTTGGACTTGGATAGGTATTTACTGCATGAGGGGTACCTGCCGAAGAGGGAATGTCTCCTGTACTAATTTAATGTACTAATACTAGCTCCATTTGAAGTTGTACACTCAGACTGGATAATGGAATAACGGTCATGCATTTAAGATGAGAAATGGTAAATTCAGAAGAAATATATGGGACAGGTTCTTTTTTTTTCTGCACAGGGTTAGTAGTAGAGGGAACTGTAATGGAGGTATTTGAAAAGGCTCTTGGGTAGGTACATGAAGAGATATGGACATTGTGTAGGCAGGAGGGATTTGGTTAGCTTGGATTTAGTTACTATTTTAAGGTTGTTACAGCCAGGGGTGGTAATGGGGACAAGTTCCCATTATCTATTAAATTCTCCCAGTGGTATGTGCCTCTGATAACCAAATTCACCTGCTGGCACTCATCTGTAGCTTTGCTACAAAGCCCGGCAGAACCATTTCTACTAATGTGAGAAGGGGCAAAGGAGAGTTACTGTGGCCTTAAAATCAGTCACTTTCGACAGATGAGGCTCATCAACTGTGGTTGGCAGCTCATCTAGGAGAAGGAAAAATCTGATCTCAAAACTCTGCTGCCTTGCTGCTATACCCACTCATGCGGAAGGCTTTGGGAGTAAACCCTAAGGGAAAGATCCGGAATTGGAATACTGAGTTCAATGCTGACTAGCAACTTCTGTGATGCTTCTGGTACCAAACTATCGGTGTCTGCCTTTGGATTCATCAGATGTGTGGAGAGGAGAAGTTTGCTATGTGGCACTGCCCGAACTTGTGTACCTAGACAGCTAGGACACAACATCCATGGTCAACTCTGACTGACAGAGGCCCTCATCATCACCAATAGTGAAGGATTTGTGCTACAGAAACATAACTGGTCATTGTAAATTGTCCTGTGGTTCGGCTAAGTTCAGTAGGTAGGCTGTTGGGCAGTGCTTCTCATTGGGACAGAAGGACCTGCTCCATGCTATATTTCTAAATAAATAATGAGCAAATTGTGTGTGTTACTCTGAATTCCCAGGATCAGCAGAATCTCTTGTCTTTATGAACCTGAATCTCTTGTTCTGATCTCCGCTATTGTTTTTCTCCTCCCCCCCCCATCCCCATCCCTGAACCCCTGCAGTACTGATTGACAACATCCAGGAGTTGAAGCCAGGTCATCAGTCAGAGGTCAAGCAGTGGTGCACCAAGAAGATGCCCACCAGCATCTCCTTCACCATTGTCTTCAAAGACAGGAAGAAAAACGTGGACCTGGTGGCCGTCAATGCTACAGAGGCCTGCCTCTGGATCTGTGTCTTCACCAAGTTCAAGAAGAGAGACTGCAGCATGAACAAGAGAGTGCGACTAGACCAATATCGATTGTGATGTGTGCCAGGGGCTACACCACGGAGGGAGGGTGCCACTTTGCCAATTGTCTTCTCTAACAGTGGCTCTCGAGTCTGCTCCCACCCCGTGTAGAAGGTCAAAGCAGAAGGCACATGGGAATAAACTCCCATCCAAGTCATGTTTCCTTACATAAGACAATAATGCAGTGGTTGTCAATATTTTTGATACAGTCAATATGGATGTGTCATGGTCCGGTCCGTGAAGTCCGTATTCCGGTTTACAGTCCGGTCCATTAACCCTTGCTCCAGGTTTTCCTGTCTGCCTGTTACTGTTCCTGTTAAGCACTAATTAAGGCAGCTGATGCCTGTTAGGGCTGGCTGCATTAATACCTCCAGAGACCAGGGCCTGGCTGCTGGATTGTCCTTGTCCTTACTCCTTGTATCCCTTCCTCTGCCTTCTGTTTCCTCGCCTGAAGCCCTGCCTTGTCTTGCCAGTAACTCTCGCCTCGCCTGAAGTTCTCATCTCTCCTTGCTTTGCCAGAAGCCTTGCCTTGTCTTGCTGGTAACTCTCACCTCGTCTCGCCTGCAGTCTTGTCCTGGAGCCACCTTGTACCTAGCTCCCTTCCTGTCCCTTGCCTCCGCCCAGGTAAGCCAGGCCGTCTTGCCGTTACCCGCGGTTGGTTCTGTCCCTTCCTGTCCCTTGCTTCCGTCGGCTAAGCCAGGCTGTCTTGCTGTTACCTGCGGTTGGTTCTGTCCCTTCCTGTCCCATGCCTCAGTCGGGTGGTGATCCACACCCTGCTCAGGAGTACCGCACCTTGCTCAGGAGTACCGCGCCCTGCTCAGGAGTACCGCGCCCTGCCCAGGAGGAGCCTGCCTAGCCTCAAGCCTGAAGACTCCAGCCTCCTGGCTAGCCTCAAGCCTGAAGACTCCAGCCTCCTGGCTAGCGTCAAGCCTGAAGACTCCAGCCTCCTACCTAGCCCCAAGCCTGAAGACTCCAGCCTCCTGCTCCTGGCGAGCCTCGCCTCGCCTCAACTCTCTAGCCTCCTGTCTCCTGCCAAGCCTCGCCTCAAGTCTCTAGCCTCTAGCCTGAAGCCTGAAGACTCCAGCCTCCTGCCTCCTGCCTCCTGCCTCCTGCCAAGCCTCGCCTCTAGCCTCAAGCCTGAAGACTCCAGCCTCATCCTGCCTGCCTGCCAAGCCTTGTCCTTGCCTAGTTCTGGGGTCTGAGCCAGAGGCAAGACCCAGGTACTGGGTCCTTGTCCAGTCTCTGGCTCGGAGTCCAAGCCCGGGCTCCTAGCCCTCTTGTCCAGTCCTGTTCCGGGTTCCTAGTTTTCGTGTCCATGTCCTTGCCCTCAGCCTGTATCCAAGTCCTGTCCCTAGTACTTCAGTGTCTGTGTCTTGCACTTGGGTCCGTTCCCAGCCACCGCCTTATGACAGGATGTTTTAATAGTTTCAGATCACTAGTATGTGTTGTGAGATTTGTTAACTTGGTGGCAGCAATACAATGCAATACACGATAAAAACTAGAAAAATAATTGAATTACAGTAAATATATATGTATATTCAGTAGTTAAATTAAAAATAGCAATGCAAAAACAAAAATAATAAAAAAAGTGATGTAGTCTTCATTGGTTCAATAACCATTTAAAAATCTGATGGCAGAGTGAAAGATGCTGTTCTTGAATTGCTGTGTGTTTGCCTTCAGGCTTCTGTACCTCCTTGTCCACAGTAACAATCTGAAGAGGGCATGTCTGGGTGATGGGGGTCCTTAATACTGGATGCCCCCTTTCTGAGGCAATACTTTTTAAAGATGTCTTGGTATACTACAGTGCCTTGTACCTATGATAGAGCTGACTAATTTTACAATTTTCTATAGCTTCTTTTGCTCCTGTGCAGTAGCCCTACCCCATTCCAGACGCTGATGCAACCTGTCAGAATATTTTCCACTGTATATATGTATAATTTTCAGTGTTTTAGGTGACAAACCAGATCTTCTCAAACTCCTAATGAAATATAGCTGCTGTCTCACCTTCATTATACCTGCCTCAATATGTTGAGACCAGGTTATATTCTCAGAGATACTGACACCAAGGAACTTGAAATTGCTCACTCTTTCCACTTCTGATCCCTCTGAGGATTGGGTTGTGTTCCATCGTTTTACCCTTTCTGAAGTCCACAATCAGTTCTTTAGTCTTACTAACATTGAGTGCAAGGTTGTAGCTGCGACACCACTCTACTTGCTGGTATATCTCTCTCCGCTACTCCCTCTCGTCACTATCTGAGATTCTGCCATCATCAGCAAATTTCTCAACGGCATTTGAGCTGTGCCGAGCCACACAGTCATGGCCTTCGAGAGACGAGAGCAATTGGCTAAGCACACAACCCTGAGGTGCGGCAGAGTTGATTGTCACTGAGGAGGAGATGTTATTACCTATTCGCACAGATTGTGGTCTTCCAGGATAATGTTGAATCAGGTTTGTGGGTCTGGCAAGAGATACAGAAAGCAGTCTCTGTGAATAGGTACAGTATATTAACCATTTAATTGCAAACGGTAAAAATTCACCAAACATTCATGTCCCCCAAATTACAGACACTATAAATTCAAATATTCAACAAGCATACTTAGTTAAAAGTGTGCGAAAGCATACCTTCCCAATCGTCTTGCCTTACACAAAGTAAGAAGAGAGCAAGCACCTTCCACGTGCTATTTTATATACCCAGGATATTTGAAACAGGACACAAGTAGAAGAAGCAGCTGCGGTTTCTAAGCTAACATATCACAACAGAAGTGACATTTGACAGTTAGAATAAGGAACATCCCCAAAGGACAAACCTCCCTTTGAAAGTTGCAAACGTGATGATCCAGCATGACTCTCACGAACTTCCAAATTAAGTTATACATAAAACACAAGAGTACAATTCCCAGTACAATAACCCAGTTGTTACCTCCCAGTATTCTACAGTAGTCCACCAGCCTCCTTTTGCCCCCAAAGTGTAATAGGGTGTCTCTAGAGTGTAATAACCAATGAGATGGTCCCCCACTTAATCTTACACACTGATTCTTAGACGTGATCAACCAGGTGAGTGATGTTACCCAATCCATCAGGAATGTAGGTGCAGCATTCTTGACCAATATCAGTTCAAGTGTCACCTTCCTTTGTGAGCAGGTAATTCAAGGCCATCAAACTCAGTTCCCAGACAGTCTGGCTGTACCATGCTGAGAAAGGCTATCATTTGAAATACCCTTTCTTTTTAATAAACCTGTTACCAGACAGCATAGGCAAGGTGGCACTAGATGGCATACATATAGCACCAGATATCAAGCATGACACCCTGTGGGAATAATAGGTCAGCCGAGGAACTGCAGATCCAGTGAGTGCCATTCAGCTTCCAACAAGTGCCCAGCTTCACAGCAAAATTTGCCAACAAGTACTCAGCTTCACAACAAAATTTGGCATACACAACCATCACAGATTACTGCTCCTGCTGACATTTGCAACCCACCTTATACCTTGTACCTGTACTCAACAGCCCACCTTCACCAACACTCTCTGTCAGGTGGGGAAATCCCTTGAAGGGTCAAGGCGTTACAATTGTATAAATGGTATGTAGAGAAATACGAGCCCTTAAAGCACTTACTCCAACAGGGTTATTAAGGCTCAAGTTGCTTGAGGCTGTTACCATACTCTGGGTAGCGGTTGCTGAGTTAGAGTACTGCCTCCCAGCTCCCCTCAAACAGAATGCCGAAACTGGAGGAGCCAGATAATTTGCCCCAACAGTTTTTTTGGTCATCAAAGCGATTGATATCAGAGGCATCTTTTCACTGATTTAGTAAGGAGTCTGCATACAAATTCAGCAATCTGACTCATTGGTGCAGAGCACAAATTGAAACGCCATCCAGAAGGAGTTTCTACAGGATCTCCCTCCACAAATCAGCATTCACCACATTGGTATTCTGTGATGCAGGAAGATACAAATACACTTAGTCCTGATTTGTCACTGGATATTTAAAAAACACAGCAATGACAAAACTACCAGAATTCCTTCCCAAATGCTCAATTCCGACTGAATTGTGGGCATTTCATATGCAAAATAAAGTTGCCCAAATTTCTACCCAAGTTCCATATGGCCAGTATGAAAAGTGAGTCATCCCTAAAACCAATGATATGGGGAAACAAGTAACAAATTAGAAACCAAAGCATAATCCCAGGCTGTATTCTTCTTTAAAACTAACTGGAAATGCAAAAACTTCAGTTCATTTCTCACAGAGAAACAGCACACTTATCAGAGAACAACTGATAAGGAAAATGCAACTGGGCAGGGCCCAACACATTCACAGAGTCTCTTAAAGCAAAGTCCACACACACACAAGCAAAGTGATGTGTGTGGCCTCATCTCACATTTCTCCAGATTCAAATCACTCACACTCCATTTATAGGAAGAGGGTTGCAGGTCAAACGACGCCCTACCGACACCAATGAGGCCTGAACCACTGCTGGCAAATGTTAGCCAGTAGCCTTTGTAGTGAACCCTGAAGGGAAGGTAGGAATCTGGCAGAGAACAAAAGAAACCCATATCTACCGAGGTCTTGAAGAAAGACCCTTCCCCCTCAACAGTCTCCCTTTTTTGCTCCTCCTCACAGTATTTCCATATTATAGAGAGGTTGGGGATAGAAGACTCATTTACCTGCTCCTCTGGGATCCCAGCATTAAGCGACTGTTATGTAACCAGCAACAATTAATATCAATCGAGACAGGTTATATAAAAACAACCAAACATCCATTAAACACGGATAAACAGTAAAAAAAAATGAAAACCTGAACCAGAAGTTAACTGCTATGCAGCCGTTCAACAAATCGTCACTCGGCACTGGTTCTTAAAGCGTTAAATGCAAAAACAATTCTTAAAGCAGAAAAGTCAGATATAGTTCTTAAAATGGTAAATTCAAAAGTCCACCAGATTTATACATTCAATTGGGAGAGACTTCTCTGAAGAAGGGTTTCTTCATAGACGCGACTTTCCTGCTGGTTCTGTCGGAAGGATTCACGATGCAGTAAATAAACAGTTTAAAACAACTGACCTTAATTTCTTTTAGAGAGCAAACCTTGCATGAACTCTTTTTCTTTTGGCAAGAGTTATTCCCGATGCAGGTCACTACTCCTTCAACGAAGACTCAATAAGGTCGATCCTTTGTTAAACAGCCGAACGATACCGACTCCTCTCAATCCTTCGGGTCCTGTACTTCGATAAAGTCTTCACTCTCTCTTCCACTGCTGGAATAAGGTACATCAACACATCTAGCAAAAATTTCCCATCCAGTAATATTGTACCTTGCAACAGAATGCAACACTCCGTTTTAAAAATGAAACTGCGTCATAAAAACAAATACGCAACGGAAACGGAGACACAGTAGGTTCTAGCCGGACATCTAAAATCCATTACATCATTCTCACAAAAAAAAATCACAGATCTCCCTGAGGCATGTAACACAACCCAAAAAAGAATTTCTTTATGGGATATGTGGGACATCTCTTCCCCCACCCCCCGCACCCCGTCTGCTTATCTAACTTTTGTACTTGGCTACACGCAGCCTATTCTCCATTCTCTAAACCTGTTAATTATTGAATGGTTGTACTTTTCGGATAACCAACAGCTGGTGCTATTAAAAGACAGCACTTCGTCTTTTATTGGAAAAATCACCAAAGGAATCATGTGTCCTCCCATTCCAGAAGTTAATTCAACATCCTCTGGTGGGATACTGCTGTCACGGTATACTCCTGTGATAACAGCCCACTGGTGTACAACTTTAGAACCCTCCTCTACTCTGCTCCATTCTGCTTGGAGTTTTATATTCCATTCAGCAAGAGTGGGATAACCAAGTTTAACTGCTGCCGATACCCAAATCCATGGTGATGCATTGTGCTCAGCGGAAGCAAGCAGTGATCTCAGGGTGTTATTGATTGCATGTTGGGACATTAGCTATTAGTTCGTCTCACTCTGACACTGCCCCCATCGCATCCCATAACCTCAGTAACCACGCAGCCAAAGTCTCCCCAGCCTTTAGTCTGTACCTATCCCCTAATTCCCTGAGCTTTGTTGTCTCAAAGGTCTCCATTACACCATCCCCAACATATTCTGAGCGTCCCCCTTCTCCCTCCTGAAAGGAAGAAGCTCCAGTACATTGCCCCCGATGGCATGTGTGGGACTGCGTAATCCCTGGCCTGGCCCGTTCTGTTTCAGACACACGTGGGAGAGGGTGATCGTCAAAGATTAGACTGAGTGGTCCATGCTATTTTCATCATTTTCATCTCTCTCACATTTTCGTCATCCAGCCAGACATCCCCATCTTCCAGCACCACAGTGGGATCATCACCCTGTCTCAACATGGCTCGACCCTTAACAGGATCAGGTCCCAAAGTGGCCCTTCGAGCCGACCTTAAATCATGTACTTTCATTAACCAAATATCTGTACATTCGTATCTTCGAACTTCATTCCCCTACTCTGAGCCATCAACAGCAACTCACTCAGAACAATGCAGCGCTGACTGAAATCTTCCAATTCATCCTTAAGACTCGCTATCGTTTTATACTGATGTCTCACAATTGTTGCAAACAGCCAGCAAGCATCCGACAGTTCTCTTTCCTCACGGGAAAAACCAGCGATTTGATTATAGAAACAATGTTTCATCCCCGCTTCAGCCCCTGTGAAATCTAACTGGTCCAACCAATCGGCATTCCATAGCCCATCAGTAAGTTAGCGAGACTTCCGAAGCCTGCGCTGTTATTTGTCCACCCTGGGACTCTGCAACTCTCAAACAGAGGGTCTTCTCTTTTAAATAATATTAGGCATCCGTTAGCATCATGAGACCATGGATTTGCGCTTTGGAAGGTTTCCAGGTCACACAGGCCCAGGCAAGTTTGTATGGAAGACCAACAGTTGCCCATGCTGCAAATCTCCCCTCTCCATGCCACCAATGTTGTCCAAGGGAAGGGCATTAGGACCCATACAGCTTGGCACTGGTGTCGTTGCAGAGTAATGTGTGGTAAAGTGCCTTGCTCAAGGACACAACGCACTGCCTCAGCCAAGGCTCAAACTAGCAACATTCAAATCTCTAGACGAACACCTTAACCACTTGGCCAAGCGCCAACACTCTTTTAAATAACTTCTAACAGAAATGCATTTATGCTCGAAAAGCCACAGCTCGCTCGCAGTGCCAAAATGTAATGTTGAATCAAGTGCATAGGTCTGGCCTATGATACCGAAGTGGGGTGCAGAGGCCAGGTTCTGTAGCTTTTCGATCAGGATGGAAGTAATGTTGGTGTTAAGTGCTGAGCTACAGGTAGGGAACAGCATCCTGACAGGTGTTCATATTGTCCGGGTGACCTAAGGCTGCATGAAGAGCCGTTGACCTATTGTAGCAACAGGCAAATTGTACTGGGTCCAGGTCCTTGCTGAGGCAGCTGTTGATTCTGTCTATGACCAAACCCACAAAGCATTCCATCACTGTATATGTGAGTGCAACTGATGATTGTTGTTAAAGCAGCTCACACTACCCTTCTTGGGCACTGC
This sequence comes from Mobula birostris, assembly GCF_030028105.1. Lineage (NCBI taxonomy): Eukaryota > Metazoa > Chordata > Chondrichthyes > Myliobatiformes > Myliobatidae > Mobula > Mobula birostris. The sequence goes on along the minus strand of NC_092383.1, from coordinate 57,310,302 downwards.
TATAATTGTGTCCCTTTTGAAGCAGGTGGGAACTTCCGACTGCAGACATGAGAGATTGTTGTCACAAGTTTTCTGAGCCTTACCAGGTACTCCATCAGCTCCTGCTGCCTTGCGAGGGTATACCCTCATGAAAGACATCCTGATATCAGCCACCCAAGAGATCACAGGGCAACCAAGTGTAGCAGAGATCCTCACAGCTGTATTTATATCCTCCCTTTCAAAGGGGGAATAAAAGGCCTTCAGTTAAATATAATGTTAGAAGTGTATATGAAAAATGAAACAATTTCAAACTTCTGAATAAGATAAGAAAGGGAGGAGAAGATGGCGATGCGACACAACTCTCAGCGGCCACTCTGGTGGCGATGTCTGTTATTTGTCAAGTAGTGTGCCGTGTACAACCCTGATTTGATGGAGATAGACGTGAGAGCACAGAGGAACATCTGGTGACCCTTCTGAAATACCTGCTTCGCTGCTGCTGCTACTTTGTGGTCCAGAATCTCCGGAGGGGAAGGCCCCGAGTCCTTGGCTTTGCTTGTTGCTCAGCGGATGGGGCAGGGTCGAAGAGCTCGGCAGAGGATGGTGCTCGGTGCTCGGTATCGAAGCGCTGGTCGGTGGCTCGAAGTTTTCGGACGGACTCAGAGTCCACTGCGGTCGGGTGCTTCCAATGCTGCTGCATCGGCAAGTTTGCAGCACTTGGAGGTTCAATGGTGGGGAGAGTTTCTCTCTTCTGCCGCTTGCGTGAGATGATGAGGCTATCAGGACTTTGAGACTGTTTTTACTGTGCCCATGGTCTGCTCTTTATCAAATTATGGTATTGCTTTGCACTGTTGTAACTATATGCTATAATTATGTGGTTTTGTAAGTTTCAGTCTTGGTTTGTCCTGTATTTTCTTGTGATATCATTCTGGAGGAACGTTGTATCATTTTTAATGCATGCATTTCTAAATGACAATAAACGAGGACTGAGTGTCCTCATAATCTAAATCTAAATAATCTAAATCTAAAGATACTTTATTTATAATAATCCAGAGATAATATTCTTTAACTCAGCAATGGAGACACCTATAATATTGCTCAAAATTTAGTGAGATGATTGTGACTGATGCAAATTACTGAATATCGGGTTACAACTTGGTGAAAGGTATTCAAAGATCACCTCACTCCACATTCACCTAAATAGGAGGTGGAAAATCTAATCAAAAACAATTTTGCTTTCTCCCAGAGCTGTGGAAACTTATTGTGAATATCACTAATTACCCAGAAATTTTGATTGCTGCATTTGAATTTTGCTTGTGTTGTTATTTCACACCGCAGTTTTATATGTGGTGTCAACATCGTTCACATTCTTCCCAAATGGATCCACCAGCCAATTTGGTAAGTGTGTCTCCAGCAGGTCTGTGAACCAAAATTCCATCTCAGTTTACAGTGGTTTCAACTGGTCAAGAGATACCGTCAGATCATAATCTTGCAATTCTGTTCTAAGTGGCCAGTGAAGGAAATTGCAGAAACTCATGACATCCAATATTTCTGCAGAAAAGATTGTTTCCCAAGGAAAGTGGTAATAGCAGCCTCTTTGCATGATACAGGATTGCCTTTTTTTATCCTTTTAATTGTTTGGTTAATAAACTCAGGTTTTCAATCATATCTGACAGGTGAAATATGTCCAACAGCAGCAACATTTTGTCCTCCAACCTGCCTATCACTTAGAATTGCTGTAGAACCATTCTAAAGGGTAACTAAGTGATGCATACAATTAGCTTTTGATAAGCATAAAAGCACTATGCATTAGCAGCCATTCAAAATCTTCTTCATTCGGCTTATAAAGCTGTGAAAAAACACAATCTCTAAGTACACTTGATTTGATGAAGTTGATAGCAGCAGAGATGTCGGAGAAATATCCTCCCAATATTTTTGCAATTAAATGCTGATGGTGGATGCCACCATGTGTGCAAGAAAAGTCTGGTAGAGCAATTTTGTTATATGAAGAATGATTCCTCTCTATTTTCCTACTTTTGAAGCAGCACTTCCAGATGCACAAGCCATTATATTTTCCATCGGAATAATGTTTTCCAAGAAATAACTCTTGACCTCTTCAAAAATAGTTTCACCTTTTGCATCTATCTCAACCTTTTGGAAAAAGTCATTTTCTCACTGGTATAATTTCACATGGAAAAGTATCAGCATTGAATAAAAATAAAATAAAAATAAAAATAAAACTGGCTTTTTAGGCAGATTTCAGATGCATGTCATCAGTATTTTTTGAAATGTAACAACATCTTCAAATTCTATGGGGCAATAAAGAGGGTGTACGCACAGAAAGTGTGAATTGAATGGCCTTTCAAAATATGAAGAGATCAGTGATTTAATTAAAGTTGTAGTAGTTAGCGATGAAGTGGCAGACTTCAGGCATTGTTGCCTCTCTGCATTATGGCTGCTTCTGACAGATGATCCCACTGCGGTAACTGCAGACTTTGTGTCATGTTCCGTAAGTATTATGACAGTGGAAGACAAACAGACCATTCATTAACGATGGCGAGGGGGGAGTTGTTTGTAAAACATTGAATGTGGGTCTTCAGTCTCCTGTACCCTCCCTGATGAGAAGAGGGCATGTCCTGAATGATGGGGGTCCATAATGACAGATAGCGACCTTTTGAGTCATTGCCTTTTGAAGATGTTGTTGTGGGGAGGATGCTTGTGCCCCTTATGGAGTTTACAACCTTCTGCTGGTCTTTCTGTCATGTGCATTGGTGCCTTCAAACCAGATGGTGATCCAACCAGTCAAAATATTCTCCATGGTACATCTACAGAAATCCCTGGAGTCTTTGGTGACACACCCTGTTCCACAGGGTGGTACATGAGGTGGCTGATGTGAAATAACAGGCCATTCGGCCCACGACATCTGTGCTGACCATGATGTCAACCTAACTAACAGGCAGGGAATAGACCTGCCCGGGTGTGCTCCCAGACTGCTCACATGTCTGTCTCGTGCCTGTGAAATGTTGTCACCGAGTCTGCTTCCACCACCTCCCCTGGCAGTAGTGTGTTCCTCGAAACTCCCACTTCCAGTGGAACAAAAAAACCTGCTTCACAAATATCCTTTAAACCCAAACGCACCAATCTTTCCAACGTAGCCAGTCACTTCTGCTCTTTGGTGATTTTTATCACCAGGTATTCCCTGTTTATGAAACCTGAATTCTTGTTTTCTGCCTTTTGCTTAACTTGACAGTCTCTGCCCGTACTGAGCTGTTTTTTCACTCAATATTCGTCACGGCGCTTTTCTTTGACTCAGACGTGTTGCTGAGTTTCAAGAGTTGGGAAATTATCTCAGGTTCATTTTAAAAATAGCTTGTAGACACTGCAATGTGTCATAACTTTAAAACATTAAACTTATTCAAAGTAAGACACAGGAGACCAAACTGTGAGTCTAACTTTGTGTTGACCTGAAACGAGGTGCACATATATCATGAGATCACACGATTACATATGCAATTCACGTAATTTTACATATCACCAGTAATGAATTAATTAAACAAAGTATTCTCAATCATTCAACATATATACAAGATTACTCAAATATTACTGAAATATGAAACACACAACACCAACCTCTTCCTTTAAAAACAATGACTTGGCCTCCACTGTGACCTGTGGCAATGAATTCCACAGATTCACCAGCCTCTGGCTAAAGAAAGGCCTCCTCATCTCTGTTAGAAATGAATGTCCCTTTATTCAGAGGCTGTGTCCCCTGGTCCTTAACTCCCTCAACAGACAAAGCAGACTCTCCACATCCACTCTTTTGAGGTTTTTCAAGATTCGATACATTTCATTGAGATCTCCCCTCATTCTTCTGAATTCCAGAGAGTAAAGACCCAGAACTAGCAAACTCTCCTCATATGATAAGCTGGTCAATCCTGAAATCATATTCATCAACCTCCTTTGAAACCTCGCCAACGTCAGCACATCCTTTCTTAGATAAGGGCCCAAAACTGTTCTCAATAATCCAAGTGAGGCCTCACCAGTCCCTTATAAAGCCCCAGCATTTTTTCCTTGCTTTTATATTCTAATCCTCTTGAAATGAATGTGAATATTGCATTTATCTTCCTCTCCACCGACTCAAGCTGCAAGGTAACCTTAACGGAATCCTGTACAAGGACTGTCAAGTCCCTTGGCATCTCAGATTTTTGAATTTTCTCGCCATTTAGAAAATAATTTATACATTTATTTCTTCGACCAAAATGGATGACCATACACTTCCTGACATTGTATTTCATCTTCCATTACTTTGCCCATTCTCCTAATCTGTCAAAGTCCTTCTACAGTCTGGCTGCTTCCTCAGCACTATGTGCTGCACCACCTAGCTTTGTGTCAATTCAAACTTGGCCACAAAGCCATCAATTCTGCCATCGAAATCATGACATAAAAGAAATGGTCCAAACGTCGACCCCTTTGGAACACTAGTAGTCACTGGCAGCCAACCAGAAAAGATTCCCTTTATTCCCACTCTGCCCTGTCAATCAGCCAATGCTCTATCCATGCTCGTACCTTTCCTGTAATACCATGGGTTCTTAATTTGTTAATCAGCCTTATGTTTGGCACATTGTCAAAGGGCTTCTGAAAATCCAAGTATACAGCATCCACTGATTCTCACTTGTCTATCCTGCTTGTTATTTCTTCAAAGAATTCCAACAGATTTGTCAGGCAAGATTTTCCCTTAAGGAAACCAGGCTGATTTTGGCTGATTTTATCACACGCCTCCAAGTTCCCTGAAACTACATGCTTAACAATTGACTCCAACGTCTTCCCAACCACTGAAGTCAGACTAACTGTCCTATAATTTCCTTTCTTCTACCTCTCAACCTCCTGAAGACCCACTCCAGAATCTATTGACCCTTGAAAGATTATTAATCTTTCATTCTCTTCAGCCACATCTTTCGGAACCCTGGGGTGTAGAACTGTTGGACCAGGTGACTTATCTAGTCCTTTCAGTTTCCCAAGAACCTACTCCCTATTAATGACAAGTTAACTGACTTCTGCCCCATGACACTCTCGAACATCCAGCATACTGCTCAGAGTGGACCCTGTTGCAAAATGCTTATTCAGTTCATCCAGCATTTCTTTGCCCCACATTACTCCCTCTCTAGCATCATTTTCCAATGGTCTGGTATCTACTCTCACCTCTCTTTAGCACTTTATTTAACTGAAGAAACTTTTGGTATCCGCTTTAATATTATTGTCTAGCTTACCTTTGTATTCAATCTTTTCCTTCTTTGTGACTTCTTTCATTGCCTTATGTTAGTTTTTAAAAGTCTCCCAATCCTCTATCTTCCCACTAATGTTTTGCTCTATTATGTACCCTCTCTTTGACTCTTATGTTATCTTTGACTTCACTTGTCAGCCATGGTTGTGCCATCGTGTCTTTATGTAACGAACAGCTATATTGGCTCATATTTATCTGGGGGAAACCTTGTCCGCTGCCCACCTTGTCTCCCGGTTACGTCGGTTGCTGTACAAATGCCACCTGATTCGGCTTCAAACATCAGTCATCAGCCAGCACACAATGTACGTTTTACCAATTACACTTTATAAATATTACTAAGTCTATGAGATTAATAGAAGTACAATACAAAATGGAATGGAAAAGGCACCAGACTTATCAAATTTCAATTTCTTCTTTCATCTTCAATCAGCCATAATTCATTGAAGCTAACAAAGTTGTACATGCAAATCTAGAACTATGATACAAGTTCATCTCCCTTATTCCATAAACTGTGTGCATTTGAATATAACACCTTCAGTCCTGTATTCATCACCCTTTTTGATTGGTCCCCCTTTTACATTGCAACTCACACCGTTGATGCCAATTTTGCCTTCTCATCAGCCTTTCCTTGCTGGCAATCTCACTACACACTATCTCTGTTTGTAAACCTCTGCCCTGCCTGTCAAGTTTCCACCCTCCGCCAAATTAGTTAAGTTCTCCCAAACGGCTCTGTCACACCTGCCTATAGTAATATACGTTCACCTGGATTCAGATGTAGCATTCTTTTTGTACAGGACGTACCTTTCCCGGAAGAGATCCAAATGATCCAGAAATCTGAAACCCTGCCCCTGCATCAGTTCCTCAGCCACACAGCTTTCTGTGAAATGCTCCTATTCTTACCCTCACTGGCAGCAATCCAGAGATTACTACCCTGGACATCCTGTTTTTCAGCTTTCTACCTAGCTCCCTAAAATCTCTCTTCAGGACCTCCTCCCCTTTCCTACCCATGTCAGTGATAATATGTACCAAGACTTCTGGCTGCTCATAGTCCCTATTTAGAATGCTGTGAACCTGACCTGAGACAGCCCTGAACCTGGCACCTGGAAGGCAAAATACCACCTGTGTTTCTCAGTCACATCGACAGAGTCTCTGCTCTATTTGTATAACTCTGGGATCTGCTGCAATCAGTGCTGCAGTCCTCTTCAGCTCCCTTCTCTTCACCAGCACCAGATTCAATGCCAAAGACCCAGTCACTGTGGCTCCCATCCACCCCCAACAGAATCCAAAATGGTACACTTATTATTGAGGGGAACAGCCTCTGTACTGGCTGCCCAATTTCCATTTCCCTTTCTTCTCCTGACAGTCACCCAGTTTCCTGCCTCCTGCAACCTATGGGTGTTTACCTCCCTGTAGTACCTATCACTTTTTCACTCTCCCGTATGATCTGAAGATCATTGACCTGCAGTTCCAGATCCTTAAGATGTTCTCTGAGGAACAGCAGCTTGGTTCACCTGGTACCGATGTGGTTGGCTGGGAAACTGCAATCCTACATCCCACACAATGAACACAACACAGCCCTGGAGACATTTTCACTGCACTAACTCTGCCCTGACAGACAAGGGATGAAGAAACCTACCAGATACTCACCATGCCCAAGCCTGATGAGCCAAACCCAACGTAACACTGGCCCACTCACACAATGGCCGTTCCGCAATCACCTGCCTTATTTTGAGTCATCCTTGCTATTGAATCCCTTTCATTGATTGGGCACAGTTCAGACTGTGGCATTGGTGTATATCGTGAACTCTCTGCTGGCTGCAGGAATTTGTCCTTAAATATACTCCTTTTGAAATGCTTTCACTCCAATCTGCAACAGGTCAATTTCCTCTTAACAACGGGCTACAAAATTACATCAATGATTTTCAGATCTTACGTTCGACGGTTAAATGTGGAGCAGTTAAGTGCGGCACCTTTAAGGGTCAACTCCAAGGTCGAAAGCGTACACTTGAGATGGAATTCAAACCAGACTGAGCGCAGGGGTATGAGGCCTCCTCTGCCTACCATCTTGTTAGTGAATGTACTGTCCATTGAAAATAAGATTGACGATCTCAGGGTAAAGCTGCTGTATCAGAGGCAGATGGAGCTGTGCAGGTTGACTGTGTAGTTAAGAAGGCATACGGTGCATTGGCCTTCATCAACCATGGGTTTGAGTTCAAGAGCCGAGAGGTAATACGACAGCTATATAGGACCCTGGTCAGACCCCATTTGGAATACTGTGCTCAGTTCTGGTCACCTCACTACAGGAAGGATGTGGCAACTATAGAACGGGTGCAGAGGAGATTTACAAGGATGTTGCCTGGATTGAGGATCATGCCTCATGAGAATAGGTTGAGTGAACTTGGCCTTTTCTCCTTGGAGCGATGAAAGATGAGCGGTGACCTAATAGAGGTGTATAAGATGACGAGAAGCATTGATCATGTGGATAGTCAGAGGCTCTTTCCCAAGGCTTAAATGGCTAACATGAGAGGGCACAGTTTTAAGGTGCTTGGAAGTAGGTACAGAGGAGATGTCAGGGGTGAATTTTTTATGCAGAGTGGTGAGTGTGTGGAATGGGCTGCCAGCGACGGTGGTGGAGGTGGATACGATAGGGTCTTTTAAGAGACTCCTGGATAGGTACATGGAGCTACACACTCGCGAAACGGTCCATACTGACTCATTTCAAGTCATATTCGGTGACTTTAACCAGGCCTGTTTAAAGAAAACCCTGGTCAGTTGTCACCAGCACATAACCTGTTGTATCAAAGGTCCCAACACACTAGACCACTGCTACATATGATAAGGAATGCCCCTCGCCTCTTCCCCAAACTGCGTTTTGGCAAGTTGGACCATTTGTCTGTACTCCTGCTTCCTGCAAACAGACAGACCCGAAAGAGCAAGGCTCCAAAGATCAAGACAACCAACAGGTGGTCACGAGAGGCAGAGGAACCGTTACAGGATTGCCTTGAGTCAGTGGACTGGGCCGTGTTCAAGAACCCATCTGAGGACCTGAATGACTACACCAGGGCCATTACAGACTTTATTTAAACAGCTGTGGATGAGTGTGTCCCCACAGAATCATTCAGGGTTTCCCCCAGTCAGAGGCCCTGCATGAACAATGAAATCCGGAACCTGCTGAGAGCCCAATCAGAGGCATTCAAATCTGGAAATCAAGAGCTGTACGAGGTGCAGATATGATCTCATGAAAACCATCTCTCAGGTGATGAATATTCTGGACTAGACTGGAATCAATGAGGGATGCTGGACAACTGCGGCAGGGTTTGAATGTCAGAAGCTCCTGCAAAGCTAAACCTTACGACAGAGCGGACAGCAGAGATTCATTTCCAGCTGACCTCACTGCCGTCTATCCTCGCTTTGACCACCAGAGCAAGGAGGAGCCATCATTTACCCCATGTTTCCCAATGATTCTTTGTTCTCAGTATCTGAAGGTAATGTGCAGGACTTTTGGTGTGGTCGAAAAGTTGAAGAGCCGAAGAAATTACAGATGGGGAGCAGTGAGAGATGGTTTTACTGAACTCCCGTCGAAGGGAGGATCTAAACTTCTTCGGTGTAGGCATCACCGGAAGAGGCTTCGCAGTAGTGAATTTAAACGCAAACAACAGGAATTCTGCAGATGCTGGAAATTCAAGCAACACACATCAAAGTTGCTGGTGAACGCTGGTCCTGACGAAGGGTCTCAGCCTGAAACGTCAACTGCACCTCTTACTACAGATGCTGCCTGGCCTGCTACGTTCATCAACAACTTTGATGTGTGTTGCTTGAAAGGTGATCAAAGATCACCTCACTCCAGATTCACCTAAATAGGAGGTGGGAAATCCAATCAAAAACAATTTTGCTTTCTCCCAGAGCTGTGGAAACTTATTGTGAATATCCCAGAAATTTTGATTGGTGCATTTGAATTTTGCTTATGTTGTTATTTCACACCGTAGTTTTATATGTGGTGTCAACATCATTCAGATTCTTCCCAAATGGATCCACCACCCAATTTGGTAAGTGTGTCTCTAGCAGGTCTGTGAACCAAAATTCTATCTCAGTTTACAGTGGTTTCAAATGGTCAAGAGATACCGTCAGATCATAATCTTGCAATTCTGTTCTGAGTGGCCAGCGAAGGAAATTGCATAAGCTCATGACATCCAATATTTCTGCAGAAAAGTTTGTTTCCCAAGGAAAGTGGTAATAGCAGCCTCTTTGCATGATACAGGATTGCATTTTTTATCCTTTTAATTGTTTGGTTAATAAACTCAGGTTTTCAATCATATCTGACAGGTGAAATATGTCCAACAGCAGCAACATTTTGTCCTCCAACCTGCCTATCACTTAGAATTGCTGTAGAACCATTCTAAAGGGTAACTAAGTGATGCATACAATTAGCTTTTGATAAGCATAAAAGCACTATGCATTAGTAGCCATTCAAAATCTTCTTCATTCGGCTTATAAAGTTGTGAAAAAACACAATCTCTAAGTACACTTGATTTGATGAAGTTGATAGCAGCAGAGATGTCGGAGAAATATCCTCCCAATATTTTTGCAATTAAATGCTGATGGTGGATGCCACAGTGTGTGCAAGAAATGTCTGTAGAGCAATTTTGTTATATGAACAATGAATCCTCTCTATTTTCCCACCTTTGAAGCAGCACTACCAGATGCACAAGCCATTATATTTTCCAGTGGAATACCGTTTTCCAAGAAATAACTCTTGACTTCTTCAAAAATAGTTGTTTGTAAAACATTGAATGTGGGTCTTCAGTCTCCTGTACCCTCCCTGATGAGAAGAGGGCATGTCCTGAATGATGGGTGTCCATAATGACAGATATCAACCTTTTCAGTCATTGCCTTTTGAAGATGTTGCTGTGGTGAGGGTGCTTGTGCCCCTTATGGAGTTTACAACCTTCTGCTGGTCTTTCTGTCATGTGCATTGGTGCCTTCAAACCAGATGGTGATCCAACCAGTCAAAATATTCTCCATGGTACATCTACAGAAATCCCTGGCGTCTTTGGTGACACACCCTGTTCCACAGGGTGGTAGATGAGGTGGCTGATGTGAAATAACAGGCCATTCAGCCCACGACATCTGTGCTGACCATGATATCAACCTAACTAACAGGCAGGGAATAGACCTGCCCGGGTGTGCTCCCAGACTGCTCACATGTCTGTCTCGTGCCTCTGAAATGTTGTCACCGAGTCTGCTTCCACCACCTCCCCTGGCAGCAGTGTGTTCCTCGAAACTCCCACTTCCTGTGGAACAAAAAAACCTGCTTCACAAATATCCTTTAAACCCAAACGCACCAATCTTTCCAACGTAGCCAGTCATTTCTGCTCTTTGGTGATTTTTATCACCAGGTATTCCCTGTTTATGAAACCTGAATTCTTGTTTTCTGCCTTTTGCTTAACTTGACAGTCTCTGCCCGTACTGAGCTGTTTTTTCACTCAATATTCGTCACGGCGCTTTTCTTTGACTCAGACGTGTTGCTGAGTTTCAAGAGTTGGGAAATTATCTCAGGTTCATTTTAAAAATAGCTTGTAGTCACTGCAATGTGTCATAACTCTGAAACATTAAACCAATTCAAAGTAAGACACAGGAGACCAAAATGTGAGTCTAACTTTGTGTTGACCTGAAACGAGGTGCACATATATCATGAGATCACACGATTACATATGCAATTCACGTAATTTTACATATCACCAGTAATGAATTAATTAAACAAAGTATTCTCAATCATTCAACATATATACAAGATTACTCAAATATTACTGAAATATGAAACACACAACACCAACCTCTTCCTTTAAAAACAATGACTTGGCCTCCACTGTGACCTGTGGCAATGAATTCCACAGATTCACCAGCCTCTGGCTAAAGAAAGGCCTCCTCATCTCTGTTAGAAATGAATGTCCCTTTATTCAGAGGCTGTGTCCCCTGGTCCTAAACTCCCTCAACAGACAAAGCAGACTCTCCACATCCACTCTTTTGAGGTCTTTCAAGATTCGATACATTTCATTGAGATCTCCCCTCATTCTTCTGAATTCCAGAGAGTAAAGATCCAGAGCTAGCAAACTCTCCTCATATGATAAGCTTGTCAATCCTGAAGTCATAGTCATCAACCTCCTTTGAAACCTCGCCAACATCAGCACATCCTTTCTTAGATAAGGGCCCAAAACTGTTCTCAATAATCCAAGTGAGGCCTCACCAGCCCCTTATAAAGCCCCAGCACTTTTCCTTGCTTTTATATTCTAATCCTCTTGAAATGAATGTGAATATTGCATTTATCTTCCTCTTCACCGACTCAACCTGCAAAGTAACCTTAACGGAATCCTGTACAAGGACTGTCAAGTCCCTTGGCATCTCAGATTTTTGAATTTTCTCGCCATTTAGAAAATAATTTATACATTTATTTCTTCGACCAAAACGGATGACCATACACTTCCTGACATTGTATTCCGTCTTCCATTACTTTGCCCATTCTCCTAATCTGTCAAAGTCCTTCTACAGCCTGGCTGCTTCCTCAACACTACGAGCCCCTCCACCTATCTTTGTGTCATCTGCAAATTTGGCCACAAAGCCATCAATTCTGCCATCGAAATCATGACATAAAAGAAATGGTCAAAGGGCTTCTGAAAGTCCAAGTATACAGCATCCACTGATTCTCACTTGTCTATCCTGCTTGTTATTTCTTCAACAAATTCCAACAGATTTTGTCAGGCAAGCATTTCCCTTAAGGAAACCAGGCTGATTTTGGCTGATTTTATCACGTCTCCAAGTTCCCTGAAACTACATCCTTAACAATTGACTCCAACATCTTCCCAACCACTGAAGTCAGATTAACTGTCCTATAATTTCCTTTCTTCTACCTCTCTCCCTTCTTGGAGACCCACTCCAGAATCTATTGACTCTTGAAAGATCATTAATCTTTCAATCTCTTCAGCCTGCTCTATTGGAACCCTGGGGCGTAGAACTGTTGGACCAAGTGATTTATCTAGTCCTTTCAGTTTCCCAAGAACCTTCTCCCTATTAATGACAAGTTGACTCACTTCTGCCCCATGACACCCTCGAACATCCAGCATACTGCTCAGAGTGAAGACTGTTACAAAATGCTTATTCAGTTCATCCAGCATTTCTTTGCCCCACATTACTTCCTCTCCAGCATCATTTTCCAATGGTCTGGTATCTACTCTCACCACTCTTTAGCACTTTACTTAACTGAAGAAACTTTTGGTATCCGCTTTAATATTCTTGTCTAGCTTACCTTTGTATTCAATCTTCTCCTTCTTTATGACTTCTTTAATTGCCTTATGTTGGTTTTTAAAAGATTCCCAATCCTCTACCTTCCCACTAATTTTTTGCTCTATTATGTATCCTCTCTTTGGCTCTTATGTTACCTTTGACTTCACTTGTCAGCCATGGTTGTGCCATCGTGTCTTTATGTAACGCTCAGTTATATTGGCTCATATTTATCTGGGGGAAGCCTCGTCCGCCGCCCACCTTGTCTCCTGGTTACGTCGGTTGCTGTACAAATGCCACCTGATTCGGCTTCAATCATCAGTCATCAGCCAGCACACAATGTACGTTTTACCAATTACACTTTATAAATATTACTAAGTCTATGAGATTAATAGAAGTACAATACAAAAAGGAATGGAAAAGGCACCAGACTTATCAAAGTTCAATTTCTTCATGCACACGTTGGAGCTCGGGACCTCCTTTCTTCCCTCTGTGATCCACTCGGACCCCTTCAACTTGCAGCTCGGGACCACTCAGAGTGATGGACCAGAGCACTCCCCGTACGTCCGTCATCCTCACAGTCTCTCCTCCAACTCCCTGCCAAAACCCAGCCATATGAGACAGCATATCACCCCAAGAAAGAATAACATGGAGACCCATTGGTTCATTTGCTCTGTTATCTATATTATAACCCAAGCAAAGTGCTAGCTAGAGACTTTATCAGCATTTAACATAACAAAGAATCCATTTTAATTAACATACGCAGTAACGTATGAGAAGAAACTCCTTACACTTAGAATACTCTTCCTCCTTGGGATATATATACCCTCCACCTTCCAAATTGCTCCCAGAAATTCCAGCCGTTGCTGCTCTTTGGATATAATGTGTGTCCTTGGATGTTAAGCTCCCAGCTTTCATCTTCAATCAGCCACAATTCATTGAAGCTAACAAAGTTGTACATGCAAATATAGAACTATGATACAAGTTCATCTCCCTTATTCCATAAACTGTGTGCATTCAAGTATAACACCTTTAGTCCCGTATTCATCACCCTTTTTGATTGGTCCCTCTTTTACATTGCAACTCATACCGGTGATGCCAATTTTGCCTTCTCGTCAACCTTTCCTTGCTGGCAATCTCACTACACACTATCTCTGTTTGCAAACCTCTGCCCTGCCTGTCAAGTTCCCACCATCTGCCAACTTAGTTACGTGCTCCCAAACGGCTCTGGCACACCTGCCTGTAGTAATATATGTTCACCTGGACTCAGATGTAGCATTCTTTTTGTACAGGATGTACCTTTCCCAGAAGAGATCCAAATGATCCAGAAATCTGAAACCTTGCCCCTGCATCAGTTCCTCAGTCACACAGCTTTCTGTGAAATGCTCCTATTCTTACCCTCACTGGGAGCAATCCAGAGATTACTAACCCGGACATCCTGTTTTTCATCTTTATACCTAGCTCCCTAAAATCTCTATTCAGGACCTACTCCCCTTTCCTACCCATGTCAGTGATAATATGTACCAGGAATTCTGGCTGCTCACAGTCCCTATTTAGAATGCCGTGAATCTGACCTGAGACAGCCCTGAACCTGGCACTTGGAAGACAAAATACCACCTGTGTTTCTCAGTCACATCGACAGAGTCTCTGCTCTATTTGTATAACTCTGGGATCTGCTGCAATCAGTGCTGCAGTCCTCTTCAGCTACCTTCTCTTCACCAGTACCAGATTCAATGCCAAAGACCCAGTCACTGTGGCTCCCATCCACCCCCAACATAATCCAAAATGATATACTTATTATTGAGGGGAACAACCTCTGTACTGGCCGGCCAATTTCCATTTTCCTTTCTTCTCCAGACAGTCACCCAGTTTCCTGCCTCCTGCAACCTATGGGTGTTTACCTCCCTGTTGTACCTATCACTTCTCACCTTCCTGTATGATCTGAAGGTCATTGACCTGGAGTTCTAGATCCTTAAGATGTTCTCTGAGGAACAGCAGCTAGGTGCACCTGGTACTGACGTGGTTGACTGGGAAGCTGCAATCCTACATCCCACACAATGAACACAACACAGCCCTGGAGCCATTTTCACTGCACTAACTCTGCCCTACAGGCAAGGGATGAAGAAACCTACCAGATACTCACCATGCCCAAGCCTGATGAGCCAAACCCAACCTAACACTGGCCCACTCACACAATGGCCGCTCCGCAATCACCTGCCTTGTTTTGAATCGTCCTTGCTATTGAATCCCTTTCATTGATTGGGCACAGTTCAAACTGTGGCATTGGTGTATATTGTCAGCTCTCTGCCGGCTGCAGGAATTTGTCCTTAAGTATACTCCTTTTGAAATGCTTTCACTCCAATCTGCAGCAGGTCAATTTCCTCTTAACAACGGACTACGAAATTACATCAATGATTTTCAGATCTTACATTCGATGGTTAAATGTGGAGCAGTTAAGTGCGGCACCTTTAAGGGTCAACTCCAAGGTCGAAAGTGTGCCACTTGAGACGGAATTCAAAGCAGACTAAGCGCAGGGGTATGAGGCCTCCTCTGCCTACCATCTTGTTAGTGAATGTACTGTCCATTGAAAATAAGATTGGCGATCTCAGGGTAAAGCTGCTTTATCAGAGGCAGATGGAGCTGTGCAGGTTGACTGTGTAGTTAAGAAGGCATACGGTGCATTGGCCTTCATCAACCATGGGTTTGAGTTCAAGAGCCGAGAGGTAATACGACAGCTATATAGGACCCTGGTCAGACCCCATTTGTAGTACTGTGCTCAGTTCTGGTCACCTCACTACAGGAAGGATGTGGCAACTATTGAACGGGTGCAGAGGAGATTTACAAGGATGTTGCCTGGATTGAGGATCATGCCTCATGAGAATAGGTTGAGTGAACTTGGCCTTTTGTATTGAGCAGTGGTGCCCTGGGGAAGAGGCACTGGCTATCCACACTATCTATTCTTCTTATTATCTTGTACACCTCTATCATGTCTCCTCTTATCCTCCTTCTCTCCAAAGAGTAAAGCCCTAGCTCCCTTAATCTCTATCATAATGCATACTCTATAAACCAGGCAGCATCCTGGTAAATCTCCTCTGTGCCCTTTCCAATGCTTCCACATCCTTCCTATAGTGAGGCGACCAGAACTGAATATGTTGAGCGAACTTGGCCTTTTCTCCTTGGAGCGATGAAAAATGAGCGGTGACCTGATAGAGGTGTATAAGATGATGAGAAGCATTGATCATGTGGATAGTCAGAGGCTCTTTCCCAAGGCTGAAATGGCATGAGAGGCCACAGTTTTAAGGTGCTTGGAAGTAGGTACAGAGGAGATGTCAGGGGTGAATTTTTTATGCAGAGTGGTGAGTGTGTGGAATGGGCTGCCAGCGACGGTGGTGGAGGTGGATACGATAGGGTCTTTTAAGAGACTCCTGGATAGGTACATGGAGCTTAGAAAAATAGATGGTTATGGGTAACCCTAGGTAATTTCTGAAATAAGTACACGTTCAGCACAGCTTTGTGGGCCGAAGGGCCTGTATTGTGCCGTAGTTTTTCTGTGTTTCTAACGGACGATTAAACGAGACATTTCATTTGCAACGGGAGTTATTATCTGTGATCCTAACTCCATTTTACATACCACCGGCGACCAATCACACACTCGCGAAACTGTATGATCAAAGAAGAAACGGCCCATACTGACTCATTTCAAATCATATTCAGTGACTTTAACCAGGCCTGTTTAAAGAAAACCCTAGTCAGTTGTCACCAGCACATAACCTGTTGTATCAAAGATCCCAACACACTATACCACTGCTACACTATGATAAGGAATGCCTCTCGCTTCTTCCCCAAACTGCGTTTTGGCAAGTCGGAGAGATTGTGAACAGGGATGGAGGTGTCCCAAATGGAGCAAGTGAATTGAAGGACAGGGTGGAAGTTAGAGGCAAAGTTGATTAAATTGACAGGTTCAGCATGGGTATTTGACGCTGCACCAATGCAACCATCGATGTCGTGGAGGAAGAGTTGGGGTGCGTTACTGGGGAAGGCTTGGAATATGGACTGCTTTACATAACCACCCAAGATGCAGACATAGCCGGGGGCAATGCGGCTGCCCATGGCTATCCTTCATGTCTGGAGAAATAGGAGGAGCCAAAGGAAACACTGTTGAAGGTCAGGACCAGTTCTCCCAGATGGAGGAGGTTGGTGGTGGAGAGGAACTGATTGGTTCTTCTTAAGCCCCTCTTGATGGGGTTGGAAGTATACTGGGACTGGACATCCATGGTGAAAATGAGGCACTTATGGCCAGGATAAATACTAAGAAGATTGAGAATATAGGGATGTTGGTGGGAAGGGACTGAACCAAGGTGGATAGAACGGCTATTAGGACAGGAGCAGGTGGAGACAGACATTCCCAGACAGTCTGGTTTGTAGATTTTGTGTAGGAAGTAGAAGTGAGCAATGTAGGGTCTGAGAACTATGAGTTTGGTGGCAATGGGTGAGGTCAGTGATTGTACAGCAGTTTTCTGATAGTCTGCAGTGAGGTCGTGAAGTAGGTATAAGGAGGTGTCAGGGAGCTGCCGCCTTGCCTCAGCAAGGTAGAGGTCAGTTCACCACAGCACCTCTTTAGTCTGCGGGTGCAATGGTAAGGATGGGATTGGTGCGGATAGGAGAGCCTGTTGGGTTTCATTAGTCAAGGGACTGAATTCTAAGGACATGATGTTGCAGCTCTACAAAATTCTTGTCAGACAACACTTTAGATTATTGTCTTCAGTTCTAGTCGCTTCATTATTGGAAGCACAGGGAAGGACTAGAGAGGGTGCAGAGCAGATTTTCAAGGATGCTGTCTGGATTAGAGAGCATGTCTAATGATGAAAAATTGAGTGAGCTTGGGCTTTTGTCTTTGAGGAAGGGTGAATGAGATTAGACTTTTCATGCTCTCTGGTACATTGGATGGCATTTTGCCATTTCCATAGCATATGACTGCTTTTTAAAAGGCTAGGTCGTTGGTGTAAACTAAAATCAGCAGTGCTCCCAAAACCAATCCCTGTTGAACCCCATTTTGATATCTTACAGGTGTGAAAATTATTCTCTCACCATAACTGGGTGTTTTCTGTTTTGAGTCAATTCTGCACCCATTTGCACACCTTACTTTTGATTATTAACCTCTGGTCAAAAGCCTTCTGAACGTAAATAATATTAACCTTTCTATTGTCATCATAAATTTTAGTTTCCTCTTTATCGAACTCCAGCATATCACTAAACCATGATTTTCCCTTTCTGAACCCATGCTGCCTTTGGCTAACATTCATGTTCTCATCAGCTGCTTTTCCAGATCCTTCTTGTATACCAGGGCAACATTAGCCCATTTCCTGTGATAGTCAAAGTCATACTTTATTGATCCCAGGGGAAATTGGCTTTCGTTACAGTTGCTGCATAAATGATTAAATAGTAATAAAACTATAAATAATTAAATAGTAATATGTAAATTAGCCAGGAAGTAAGTCCAGGACCAGCCTATTGGCTCAGGGTGTCTGACTCTCCAAGGGAGGAGTTGGAAAGTTTGATGGCCACAGGGTGAAATGACTTCCTACGAGGCTCAGTGTTACATCTCAGTGGAATGAGTCTCTGGTTGAATGTACTCCTGTGCCCAACCAATCCATTATGTAGTGGATGGGAGACATTGTCCAAGATGGCATGCAACTTGGACAGCATCCTCTTTTCAGACACCACCATCAGAGAGTCCAGTTCCATCCCCACAACATCACTGGCCTTACGAATGAATTTCATCAGTCTTCAATGACTTTTGAAAACTACATGTTAGTGTTTTGTATCACAGATCTCTTTAAGTACCCGTGCATATATGTTCTTTGGCCTGCAAGAAAATAAATCTCATGGTTGTATATGGTGACATATATGGACTTTGATAATAAATTTACTTTGAACTTTGCAGAGTTTCTTCATTGTCCCTACTGTATCTGTCCTATTCTCAAGGACAGATGAGTACAAGCTGTCCTTCAGCATGGTGGAAGGTGCTTTTGGGCTTTTGTGTACTCTGTTGGATGGGGGAGGCTACAAGAAAGAATGTGGAGGTGTTGTTGATTATGCTGGCTGCTTTACTGAGGCAGTGAGAAGTGTAGAAAGAGTTCATGGAGGGAGATTGATTTCTGTGATGTGCTCAGTAGTATCCATAATCCTCTGCATTTTCTTGTAGTCACGGGCAAGATCATAATGAGGGAGATTGTGAAGTGATGAGTCCATCTGGTTGTACTGTGGGATGGTTCAATAGACTATTCTTCTTTTGTGCTAATGGTGGCTTGCACCTATCAGGAAGGTGCATTTCCGCCACCTGCTGTAATGGAGTATGAAGGGAGCCATGATGGGGATCAGATCCTCTCTGACAAGTCCCTTTTCATTAAAAAGTTCACCAGGGTCCTGTACGATTTAACCATCCCTGCCTCAGGTCCCAGAATATACTACAAATTAGGAACCCCAGATCTACCCAATAATTGCCTCAGCCGCCTGTATATTACCGACAATCCCATTCTGCCTTCGTTCACTGGTATCCCCATTTTCTTAAGCTGGACAGATAGGTCAATGCTCCTGATCAACTGAATTGCACAGTCAAATTCTAAAGAATAATAAGATTGCAATCAAGTTTCTTGTATAGAAATATCACTTAAGGGAACACCAAAATGTGACACATATGCTTTAAATTCCAGTCCACTGGCTAACAGACGTTTTGCATTCCAATGAAGAACTGGAAGCTGATGTAAGAACTGTAAAGATCAGTCTGTAGCACCCCATATACAATCACCCTCAACCACCAGCCCATTCCCTCTACTGTCATTCCCAAATCTTCTCCCCAAAGTACTTCATGTACCTGTTCTGCAGTAATTCCACTAATCGCAAGTATCTTGATGCTGCATCCACCACGATTCTAAGTTTATCAGATTTTTCTCACACTGGTGCAGTTCAATGAACCACGGCACATAGAAACACAAGAAAAGATATATTTTTAAAAATCAATACCACACTGGATGCCTCACCTCCCAGACTCCCCGCCTACATAACCTCACTCCATGTTCTTGCTCCATCCGAATCTTTGCAAGTGTATGTTTTAACTCGAGGTCCAACAGATGTACAGGAATCAAATCTTCTCACAGCTTCAACATAAGAAATATTATTCGCTATCTTCACCTCTGAATTTCCCAAGCCTTTTGTAAAATAGGGCAAACTAAATAATTTGCACTATGAACATCCCGACAGTTGCAGAATCTCGCCTCAGCACCAACTTCACAATTCCCATATTCACGTTCACGAACCCGATGAAGCTGTTTATCACAATTAGAAATGAAAATAATCATTACTTTAAGTCGACATCATCAGTTACCCTAGTCCTAATGCCCTGCACTGGGTGACCGTTCTGATCCGAACCCGCCCTTCCCCGTCTCATTTTCCTTTCACTCCTTGCCAAAATCCATCCCAGACCATCACTTTTCTCCCATTTGAATTCCCCGCCATCGGCTCCCCTCAGTCACATTCCCGGTGCTGCGAACCGCCAGCCCCGTCACTGTGGCGCCAACACTCTCCGGTTGTCTCCGCTCCCCGTCAGCCGCTCTCCCGGCCCAATCCTCCCCCCACACTCTCTCAACCTCCGTGTCGGTCCGCCACACTCTGTACAATAGTCTGATAACTGCTAGATCGAAGCTGACTGTCCCCACACATGGGCCCCGCGTCTGACCCATGCCAGTCCGCACACTCACCGCGCTGGGGGCTGCGACTGTCGGCCGGCGGGGCCGCCTTCATCTTCGGCACTTAGGCCCACCGGGTGTTCGACAGGAAGGGTCGCTCAGCCGGAGTCTGAGCGGGAGAAGGGAATCGGTGGCGAAGAGGTCAGGAACTGAGGGAATTGTGCCCGTGGGGGAGAGGAAGTGACCGGGGAGCCCCAAGCTGGGGCGGCACGGCCCAGTCGGAAGGTCGGGGAGCGGAGCCCCAAGCTGAGGGAGCGAAGCCGGGAGACTGGAGAACCAAACGTGAGAATCAGGAGGCTGGAAGCCTGGATCCAGGGGAGAGGGAATCAGATCAGGAAGTAGGGTACCTGCATGTGGGTGAGGGGAGACTGATCCTGAGGAGCTCGATGGAGGCAGAGGATCTGGAGCCTGGATGCCACAATTTGCAGACGGGAATATGGAGCCAGGGTCTGAGGAAAGGGGCAGGGAGTCGAGCCTCAAAAAAATGGCAGTTGGCCCAAAGTTGAACAAGATGGACAGAAACTGGGATCCTGGTGATGAGAGAGTGAAAATGTAAAGTGAGGGCAGAGGAACGGTCGGAGATCATCAGGAGCTGAACGACGAAGAAAGGCCGGCGGTAGGACGGGTGTAGGGTACACAGCTACGCCATAACTACGGCGTAGATTCGACGCCAAATTATATATTGACCTTAAGAGATGGTGTCTCATGTAATGACATCAGTGTAAAGCGGTTGCTTTTGGTTGGTTTGTAATTGAAATAAAGGGCTTCTCATTAAAAATACAAAAGGTTGAATCCCAACTCTTATGGAGCAGATGAAGGTAAAAATGATAGTAAAATAGATCTATCTGTGTGTGAGCGAGTTCGAGCTGCGGGATCGGGGAAGGGCCTGGCTGAGTGGGAGAATGATATCGGGCGAGAGGCCTGTCAATGAGCGGAGAAGGGGTGGTCAAGACGCAGAAGGAGACAACCGTGTGGTCAGAAACTGAGCCGACTCTAGCATGGAAAAATAAAGAATGGGGCAATGCAGAGACGCCAGAGGATTTCCGGAGCTAGGAAACCAGTCCCGAAGAGATCTCCTAAAAAAGTACAGAAGGCCGAATCATAGCTCTCATGGAGTAGATGAAGGTAAAAATGATCGTAAAGTCGATCTGTCTGTGTGTGAGAGAGTTTGAGCGATTAAATGTCAAGGAAAAAATGCTGTATCAAATTTAGTTTTAATATAAAATAAATGCAATGGTCCCCTGTGTTGAATGAAGTGGTTCGTGAATGAATGTTCATGGTCTTCTGTTGCTGTCGCCCATCCCATCAAGGTTTGACATGTTTTGCATTCGGAGACGCAAACACGAGAAAATCTGCAGATGCTGGAAATTCAAGCAACACACACAAAATACTGGTGGAACGCAGCAGACCAGGCAGCATCTATAGGAAGAAATACAGTCGAAGTTTCAGGCCAAGACCCTTTGTCAGGAGTAACTGAAAACAGAGATAGTAAGAGAGTTGAAAGCGGGAGGGGGAGGGGAGATCCAAAATGATAGGAGAAGACAGGAGGGTGAGGGATGAAGCTAAGAGCTGGAAAGTTGATTGGGAAAAGGGATACAGAGCTGGAGAAGGGAGAGGATCTTCGGCCTAGGGAGAAAAAAGGGTGGAGGGGAGCCCAGAGGAAGATGGAGAGCAGGCAAGGAGTGATTGTGAGAGTGACAAAGAGAGAAAAAAAGGGGGAAATAATAAATAAATAAGGGATGGGGTAGGAAGGGGAGGACAGGCATTAATGGAAGTTAGAGAGATCAATGTTCATGCCATCAAGTTAGAGGCTACCCAGACGGAATATAAGGTGTTGTTCCTCCAACCTGAGTGTGGCTTCATCTTGACAGTAGAGGAGGCCATGGATAGACATATCAGAATGGGCAATGGACGTGGAATTAAAATGTGTGGCCACTGGGAGATTCTGCTTTCTCTGGCGGACAGAGTGTAGGTGTTCAGTGAAACGGTCTCCCAGTCTGCGTCAGGTCTCACCAATTTATAGAAGCCCACACCTGGAGCATTGGACGCAGTATATCACACCAGCCGACTCACAGGTGAAAAGTCGCCTCACCTGGAGGGAAAGTCTGGTGCCTTGAATGGTGGTGAGGGAGGAAGTGTCGGGGCAGGTGTAGCACTTGTTCTGCTTACAAGGATAAGTACCGGGGGGGTGGGGGAGATTGGTGGGAAGGGATGGGGGGATGAATGGACAAGGGAGTCGCATAGGGAGTGGTCCCTGCGGAAAGCAGAAAGATGGGGGGAGGGAAAGATGTGCTTGGGGGTGGGATCCTGTTTGGAGGTAGCAGAAGTTACGGAGAATTATATGTTGGATCCAGAGGCTGGTGGGGTGGTAGGTAAGGACAAGGGGAGCCCTATCCCTAGAGGGGTGGTGGAAGGATGGGGTGAGAGCAGATGTGAATGAAATGACTGAGATGCATTTGAGAGCAGAGTTGATCGTGGAGGAAGGGAAGCCCCTTTCTTTAAAAAAGGAAAACATCTCCTTCGTCCTGGAATGAAATGCCTCATCCTGAGTGCAGATGCGGCAGAGACGGAGAAATTGCGAGAAGGGGATGGCATTCTGCAAGAGAGAGGGTGGGAAGAGAAATAGTCCAGGTAGCTCTGAGAGTCCGTAGGCTTATCGTAGACATGAGTAGACAAGCTGTTTCCAGAGATAGAGACCGAAAGATCAAGAAAGGGGATGGAGGTGTTAGAAATGGACCAGGTAAATTTGAGGGCAGTGTGAAAGTTGGAGGCAAAGTTAATGAAGTCAACGAGCTCAGCATGCGTGCAGGAAGCAGCGCCAATGCGGTCGTCGATGTAGTGAAGGAAAAGTCGGGGACAGCTACCAGTATAGCTTGGAACATGGACTGTTCCACAAAGCCAACAAAAAGGCAGGCATAGCTGGGACCCATACGGGTGCCCATGGCTACACCTTTAGTTTGGAGGAAGTGGAAAGAGCCAAAGGAGAAATTATTAAGAGTAAGGACTAATTCAGCTCGATGGAGGAGAGTGGTGGTAGAGGGGAACTGGTTAGGTCTGGAATCCAAAAAGAAGCGGAGAGCTTTGAGACCTTCCTGGTGGGGGATGGAGGTATATAGGGACTGGACATCCATGGTGAAAATTAGGCAGTGGGGACCAGGGAACTTAAAATCATCGAAAAAATTCAGAGCGTGAGAAGTGTCACGAACATAGGTGGGAAGGGATTGAACAAGGGGGGATAAAACAGTGTCGAGGTATGCAGAAATGAGATCGGTGGGGCATGAGCAAGCTGAGACAATGGGTCTACCTGGACAAGCAGGTTTATGGATCTTGGGTAGAAGGCAGAAACGGGAAGTGCGGGGTGTGGGAAGTATGAGGTTGGTGGCAGTGGATGGGAGATCCCCAGAGCTGATAAGGTTGGTGATGGTGTGGGAGACAATGGCCTGGTGATCCTTAGTGAGGTCATGATCGAGGGGTAAATAAGAGGAGGTATCAGCGAGCTGTCACTGTGCCTCGGCAAGGTAGAGGTCAGTACGCCTGACTACAACAGCACCCCCCTTATCGGCGGGTTTTATAGTAAGGTTAGGATTGTTGCGGAGGGAGTGGAGAGCAGAGCGTTCGGAAGGAATGAGGGTGGAATTGGAACAAGGTGTGGTGAAGTGGAGATGGTTGATGTCCCATCGGCAGTTAGCAATTAAGAGATCCAGAGCAGGCAGAAGACCAGAGCGGGGTGTCCATGAAGACGAGGAGGAGTGTTGAAGGCAGGAGGGGTCATTGGGGGTGGGAGAGTCCTTGCCGAAGAAGTAGGCTGGAAGATGGAGCCGGCGGAAGAAGAGTTCAGCGTCATGGCGCCTGCAGAACTCGCTGAGGTCTGAGCAAAGGGGAACAAAGGTAAGGCCCTTCCTGAGGACAAAGCGCTCTGCCTCGGGGAGTTGAAGGTCGGAGGGGATGGTAAAGACCCGGCACGGATGAGAGCTGGGATCAGAGGGGGGAGGGAGGCCTGATGAAGAGTCTCGGTCTGAAACGTCGACTGTACTTCTTCCATCAGATGCTGCCTGGCCTGCTGGGTTCCACCGGCGTTTTGTGTGTGGTGCTTGCACTCGGAGATGCTGTTTTTCACACCACTGTTACAACAAGTGATTATTTGAGTTACTGTTCCTTTCCTGTCAGCCTGAACCAGTCTGGCCATGCACCTCTGAACTTCCTCATTAACAAGACACTCTTGCACAGAGTACTGCCACTCAGGAAGTTTTATTGTTGTTGTTTATCCTAGCGTTCTCTCTAAAATGGAGATATTGTTGTGTGTGAAAAGCCTCAGAGGTCAGTTGGTTGAGATACTCAAACCATTCTGCCTGGTATCAACAGTCATCCACACTTTGACTTGAATACTACCTGACTTGCCTGTTCCTGGGTAATGCTGAGTTCATCTTTCTCTTTACGCACCTCAGTCTCAACCTGCTTCTCTCTTTTTACCTTGCTCAAAGAAGTAATTGAGGCCAGTCTTTTAAAGATTAGCTTAATTTATCACATGTAAATTGAAGCATTCAGTGAAATACATCATTTTGCGACAGCAAACAGCACAGTCCGAGGATGTGCTGGTAGACAGCCCACAATTGTCACCATGCTTCTGGTAATAACATTGTATTCCCAAAATTCACCAACCTGAACCTATACATCTTTGGAATGTGGGAGGAAACCGGAGCACCCAGAGGAAATCCGTGCAGTCATACAAACTCCTTACAGACATGGGTGGGAATTGAGCCCCATTGTGATCGTTGGCATTGCAAAGCGATTTCAGTATTGACTACGCAATAGTGATACCCCAGGGGGTGTTCTGAACTGTTGTTTGTTTGGAACGTGTCCTGGTAAACAAGTCAAATGAGCTGAAGGAAGGATTCAATAAGGATGTACCAGATTCTTCCAGTGCCCGGCTTTGTAGTATTCAAGGAATTTCTAAGTGGGGAGAACATACAGAAATCAGAGTTGCAAAGGGACTTGTGCGACCTCATGCAGGATTCCCTAAAGGGTAACTTGCAGTTTGAGTCAGTGGTAAGGAAGTTCATCATCACACTGTGTTGGTCATTGACACAGAAATTATGCATTTCATCATACATTTCGATATATACATATATAAGAAAACAAGGAAATCTGGCACTGTCTCATCTTGTACACCACTGATATCAGTTAAGGGAAAATGCTTGAGGTTCACTCTGTACAATTTGCATCATGGTTTATGTGACGGAAACAATGAAATTGCTTTCTCAATAATTCCAGCAATAAATACAGTGATGAGTACAAAACATCAGAGTTCAACCAGGAGTGCTGAATCACGGTGAAGACAGATGTAAATATAAGCTGAACTTCTGCGTTTTAGATCTTGAGTTTTGGTCAGCTGAGGGCTTTATTCATTGGAGACTAAGGGACTCGGTGATCTTATAGAGGTGTCAAATGTTATGGTGGGCACAGATAGGGTGAATGTACTCAGTCTTTTTCCCAGCTTTGGTGAATCAAGAACCAGAGGTTTAAGCAAGAGAGGAGAGATTTATGATTAACTTTATGTGTCACAATTTCACCGAAACATAGGGTGAAATTTGTTGTTTGTATCAATGGTAAATACAGTCCGAAGTCTGCTGGGGACAGTGTACAAGAGTCGCCATGCTTCCAGCACCAACATGGCAGTCCCACATTGTACTAAGCATAATCTGTATGATTTTGAAATGTGGGAGGAAATGCAAGCACTCAGAGGAAACCCACACAGTCATGGGGAGAATGTACAAACTCCTATAGACAGCAGTGGGAATTGAACCCCATGTAGTGAATGCTGGCACTGTGAAGTGTTGCACTAACTGACAGCTACTGAACGAGATGGGAGGCTTCCCCTCGTCAAAGCATCTGTTAGGCCATGAAGTGTCATCGAGCCCCACAACAGGGAAAAGGGCTCTTTGGCCCACAATCTCCATGCTGACCCATCAATACTATCCCAGTTCTGAGCATCATATTTGTTGCCTTCAACAGGGGCCCCCATGCTACTTTGGGATGATACTGATTCTGGCTCCAAGAGATGTGGTGTGAGACAGATGTGGTTCAGGTGAGAATGCAAAAGCATGAATCTGGTGTTAGACAAGCATTTACTGCACAAGGGACACCTGTCAAAGAGGGAATGTCTGTTGTGCCAAAGAACACTTGATATTACTTGCAGAATGGAGTTGTATACTCAGACTGGAGAACGGACTACAGGACGTGAATTTCAAATGAGAAAGGGTAAATTCAAAGGAGATGTGCAGGGCAAGTTGTTTTTCACACAGAGTGGTGGCTGCCAGGGATGGTACTAAAGGAAAGTATAATAGAGGTGTTTTGAAAGGCTCTTAGATAGGTACATGAATGTGTATGGAATGGAAAGGTATGGACATTGTGTAGGTAGAAGAGAGTAGGTTAGTTAGGAATTAATTACTATTGTAATTATTTTGTCAAGGCATGATGGGACAAAGGGCCTTTTTCAGTGTTGTGCTGTTCCATTTTCTAGATAGTCAACAGACTCTGGATAGCGTCTCTCATTAACTGTATCGTGATCTCTGCAGAGTGGGATTTTTTTTTAGCGTTTGCACCAGTCAGGCATTCTTGTCTGGTGTGTGGTGTCAGGATTGGTCTCCTTTCGGATTAACCAGGTCATGATATGAACGTTCCTGACTCGACCCTTTTTTTTTAATGAGGCCGAGTGGCTAGCTCGACGCTCAACCCATCACGGATGGAAAGCGTGCTCGGGGGGTGGGGGCGTCCCGAGTGGATTCGGATTCAGGAACCTTCGCTCCGGAGTCCGGCGCTGATGCAATTGCACCACCAGCCAGCATCAGAGTGGGTACTTGACTCTTTAAAGAGTGTCCTTTGTTTTACAGTCTTGGGACATTCCATCCAAGCAATATTTTTTGTTTTCAATCTGCCACAATTTGACTTTGTACTTTAGTGGAATGCCACTTTCCATAGACTGTCCTTTAACGTTATCTATAGCTCAGCAATAGGATGTCCAATCAACTGGTGTTTATTGCGATACCCATCCATTATTTAACCCTTTCTTTCCCCACCATTCAGGAAATGTACCCCCTATCAAAAACTAACGTTTCCTGGACTGGGAACTGAAAGTACTGATAACACAAGGTGTCTCACACTTCTCTGCAAAATGGCGACAATTTGAGACAGTTCAATAAATGTAAATGGTTTATTATTCTTATATGTACCAGGTTGCACTGATGAAACTTTGTTTTGCACGTCATCCATTTAGATCATTTGTCACATTAGTGTGTTGAGGTTGTACAGAAGAAAAGCAATCAGAGAATGCAGAATAAAGTGTTACAGAGAAAGTGCAGTGTAGGTGCAAGGCCACGATGTGGTAGATTGTGTGGTCGTGTGCAAATTGTACTGTAGAAGGGAAGCGTTCAAAAGTTTTATAACAGTGGGAGAGAAACTGTTCCTGAGACTGATGGTATATGCTTTCAGAGAGATTGTGCAGGGTGGATGGGTCTTTGATTACGTTGGCTGCTCTACTGAGGCAGTGAGAGCTGTGTGCCGAATCCATGGACTAGTTTCTGTGATATGTTGAGTTGTGTTCACAGCTCACTGCAGTTTCCTACATTCACGGGCAGAGCAGTTGCCGTACCAAACCGCGATACATCCCGATAGGATTTTTTCTACATGATGTATTGAGAGATATTGGTGAGGGTCAAAGGGGACTTGTTGAACTTCTTTAGCATCCTGAGGGAGGAGAGGTGCCGGTGGGCTTTGTAGCCATGGTGTCCGTGTGCTTGGACCAGAACCTTCAAGGTCACAGAAGAGCCTAAAGGGCCTTGTGTTCCCTCGGATTGAGAGATTGCCATCTCAGTGACACCAGACATCTTGGTGCTTGTTCACTTTCGATTAAGACAGCTGGGCTTTGGGTAACTCATTGTTACCATATAAACAATGACGTTCAGCCCAAAGTACCACAGGTTATCTCATTATACACAATGGTCGTCATCAAAACAGAGACACAAGGGGCAGCAAATGCTGGGATGTGGAGTGCGAAAACAGGCAGAACCAGAGGTACTAACCAGGTCAGGCAGCATCCAAGGAGAGAAATGGATGGCTGAAAATTCGGGTTGAGATCATTCTGCTGAATAGATTTGACCTGACCTGCTGAGTTCCTCCAGTAGCTCGAATTGGCACATGGTGAAAGCAGTCAATGTGTGATTGTCGTATACGATGAGAGTAGTTCAGCTCCCTGCCCTCTCCACTGCAGCTTTTACCCTTCTCCACTTTACTCTCTGCTCCTTTCTAACTTTTCCTTTTCCCACCCTTATCCTTCAATCGACCCGGCTGGTGGCGTAGTGACATCAGTGCTGGACTTCGGGACAAGAGGTCCTGCGTTCGAACCCAGCCGGCTCCCCTGCAGGCTTTCCATCCATGCTGGGTTAGAAGCTGGTGATCTGTTTGGAAACTCACCTGCAGAAGGCAATGGCAAACCACTGATATAACTTGCGTCGTACGTGGTTCTCTACTACGTCAGAGAGGCATTGAGGAAATCATCTGCTAACTGGAGAAACTCTGGATGCAACGTACCTTTCCTTGCTCTCCTTCAATTGCCTCTTCCCCCCACCCCACCCCCAACATCTGTGGCCATTTCTGGCCTTTTCCTCCCCTTCCTCTGCCTTCTCATGCCACCTTCCACCTCCACTTCATCCTTGCCCTTCACTCAGTACCTTCCTTCGACCATAAGGAGTAAGCCATAGGAGCAGAATCGGGCCATTCAGTTTATCAAGCCTGCTTCACCATTCCACCATGGCTGGATTATTATCACTCAGCCCGATTACTGAGCCTTTGATGCATAGATTATTCAAGAACCTGTCAAACTATGCTTTAATTATCCCCAATGGCTTGCCCTGTACAGCTGCCTGTGGTAAACAAAATCCACAGATTCACCACCCTCTGACAAAAGAAATTCATCCTCCTCTCTGTTATAATTGGACGTACCTGTTTTCTGAGCCTGTCCCCTGGGGTTTAAGAGTCTTTGCTTCAGGAAACATCCTCTCCACATCTATCCTATGTAGGCCTTTCAATATTCAATGATTTAATGACATCTCCTCATTCTTCTAAATTCCAGTGTGTACGGGCCCATATCCATCAATGCTCCTCAAATATTTACCCTTTGACCATAGATATAGGATCAGAATTAGACCATCTGGCCCATCTAGTCTGCTCCGCCAATCAATTACGGCTGATTCTTTTTTTTCTCCACCTCAACCCATGTTCCCAGCCTTCTGCCTGTAACCTTTGATGCTATGTCCAAACGAGAATCTATCAATCTCTGCCTTAAATACACCCAACGACCTGGCCTCCACATTTGCATGTGGCAACAAATTCCACAAGTCACCACCTTCAGGCTAAAGAAATTTCTCCACATCTCTGTTTTGAAAGGGTGCCCTTCTATCCTGAGGCTGTGCCCTCTTGTCCTGGACTCTCCCACCATCGGAAACATCCTTTTCACATCCACTCTGTCTAGGCCTTTCAAGATTCGAAAGGTTTCAATGAGATACCCCCTCGTCCTTCTGAATTGCAGTGAGTACAGAGCCATCAAATGTTCCTTGTATGATAACCCTTTTATTCCTGGAATCTTTCTTGTGAACCTCCTCTGGACCCTCTCCAATGTCTACGATGAGAGGCCCAAAACTGTTCACAATACTCAGGGTGAGGCCTCACCAATGCCTTATAAGAGCTCAGCATCGCATCCTTGCTCTTGTGTTCTAGACATCTTGAAATGAATGCTAACATGGTATTTGCCTTGCTCACCACTGACTCTACCTCCAAGTTAACCTTTAGGGTGTTCTGCACAAGGACTCCCAAGTCCCTTTACATCTCTGATATTTGGCTTTTCTCCCCATTTAGAAAATGTTCTGCGTGTTTATTTCTAATACCAAAGTGCATGACCATGCATTTTCCAATTTGGTATTTCATTTGCCACTTTACTGCCTGTTCTCCTAATCTGTCTCAATCCTTCTGCATCCTACCTGTTTCCTCAACACTACCTGCCCTCCACCAATCTTCATATCATCTGCAAACTTGGCAACAAAGTTGTCTATTCCATCAGCTAAATCATTTATATACAGTATAAAAGGAAGTGGTCCCAACATCATCCCCTGTAGAACACGACTAGTCACTGATAGCCAACCAGAAAAGGATCCTTTTATTCCCACTCGCTGCCTCCTACCAATCAGGCAATGCTCTAACCATGTTAGTAACTTTCCTGTAATACCATGGGCTCTTAACTTGGTAGACAGCATCATGTGTGGCATCTTGTCAAAAGTCTTCTGAAAATCCAAATATACAACATCCACTGCATCCCCTTTCATGTCCACAGAATCTCCCATCTGTTCCCCTCATTATTGAGTCCCCTATCACGACCGCTCCCTTCTTCTCTGTCTTCCCTTTCTGCACCACAGACCCATGCTCAGTGCCTGTAACCTGGTCACCGTGACATTCTCCCGGGAAGTCATCCCCCACGAAAGTATCCAAAGCTGTATACTTATTTTTGAGGGGATGGCCACAGGTGTGTTCTGCTCTAACTGCCTATTTCTATTTCTCCTGACAGTGACCCAGCTACTCGCCTCCTGGAACACCGGGATTTTCTCCCAGAATCATTCTGTTGAGCCTCTTCTGAACTCTTATATCAAATATTACAACAGGCCCTTCGACCCTTGATGTTGTGCCAACGTAGTAACCAACTCCAAGATCAATCAAAAGCTTACAATTTTCACTAAACCGTTACTGTTCCTCCTCTCTCCTATCTATTGTGCAGTTGGTATTCAACAGGTTGCTGCCTGCACTTGTTCAACCTATCCTCATATTGTCTTCTGAGGATAGGATGAGTGAGCTGAGGCTTTTCACTTTAGGGTAAAGAAGAATGAGAGGTAACTTGATAGAGGTTTACAAGATCATAACTGGCATTGATTGAGTGGATACCTGGAGGCTCTTTCCCAGGGTGGAAAGAGGTAAGACAGGTTTTTTTACAGAGCCTGGTAGATGTGCTGAACCACCCCAGGGATCGAGGTAGAGATAGATAAATTGAGTACTTTGAAGAAACTCTCAGAGCATATGGATGATAGAAAAATTCAGTGTTACTGTAGGAGGGAAGGGTAAGATTGATCTTAGAACAGCTTAAGTGGTTTGCACAATATTGTTGTCTGAAAGGCCCATACTGTGCTGTGTTGTTCAGTCTCATTCATTGCAATTTCTTGACCTTCCCGTACATTAATAAATTTCCCCTTCTCTCCATTGCTCACCCCTACCTTCCTAATTCCCAACTACTTATGCCTATCTCTCCAGTTTCTCACTCTCAACTTGCCCGCCCCATCTGAACCCCCACTGGTCTTCCTCTTCACTACCCTGCATCCCACTTCCCCTTCCCTGACAACATCTCTTTGACTGACACTTCCTCTCTGTTCTCCTCATCAAGGATGAAGATATTAAGCCATGCTGAGGGGTAACCATATGCAGAATATCAAATCTGGCTCTTGGATGAAGTCCAGCATTTACAAACACCAGGATGACTGTCGGACAGTGTGGTAGAATTCCGAAAAGATCCTGATGTTGGCTAGGAATCAATCTGTGAGTATTGACAAGTTTTGGAGGGATGATAGGAGAGGGAGCATGTTTAACGAAAGTATACAATAGTATTTGTCCAGAGCAACAACCGTGCCTGTGATTAGTCTCTGATTCCTGATATGGCTCCATGCTGAAGCCAGTGGAGTTTCTACATCAAGGCACCAGTATACATTTTACTTATTTCATTTGGAGAACAACGTGGAACAGGCCCTTCTGGCCCATTGAGCCGTGCTGCCCAGCAACCCACCTATTTAACACTAGCTTAATCACAGCACAATTTACAAACACCAACTAACCTACCAACTAGTACGTCTTTGGACTGTGGATGGAAACCGGAGCACCCGGACGAAACCCACGCACTGACGGGAAGAACGTAAAAACTCTTTGCAGATGGGTTACCGGTCCAAGCACCCATGTCCAAATCTGTAATTGTGTTGCACGAACCACTACATCCCTTGACCTTTGATGCTGTCTGTGTGGAGCTTGCAGGTTCTCCCTGTCGCCGTAGGGTTTACCCTGGGAGCTTCCACCTATTAATAATTGGGATATTATTCTCACACATGATGAGATACAGTGTACAAGTGTGTTTTGCATAAATCACTTTGCACTGAAACGGACCTTGTTTTTTTGTAATTGTGTTCTTTCTTCAATACATTGCATATAATTTTATTTTCTAGTGAATGCTGCTGATCTGATGGTATGAGACTGTGCTGCTGTTGCAATTAAGTTTTTAATTGCCCCTGTTCACACATGTACTTTACGTATGACAATAAATACGACTGACAGCTGCACAGATTATTTTAAAATGTAAGTAGATTGAGATCATACAAGGGAAAAACAATACCAAAATGCGTAATATACACGCAATGGCCATTTTATTAGGCACACCTGTACACCTCATTAATGCAGATAACTGATTGGCCAATCATGTGGCGGCAACTCAATACATAAAAGCATGCAGACGTGGTCAGGAGGTTCAGTTGTTGTTCAGACCAAACATCAGCGTGGGAAAGAAATCTGATTTAGTGAATTTGAATGTTGGTGATGGTTGGTGCCAGATGGGGTGATTTGAGTATCTCAGAAACTGCTGATCTGCTGGATGTTCATGCACAACAGTCTCTAAAGTTTACAGAGAATGATGTGAAAAGCTGAAAACACGCAGTGAGCAGCAGTCCTGTGGGAGGAAATGCCCGTTAATGAGTGAGGTCAGAGAAGAATGGTCGGACTGCTTGAAGGTGACAGTAACTCAATTAAGCACAAGTTGCAACAGTGCTATGAGAAGAGTATCACTGAATGGACCACACATTGCAGCTTGAGGTGGAGAGGCTGCCGTAGCAGAAGACCACGGGTGTCTACTCGGTGGCCACTTTATTAGGGTACAGGAACAATTAAAGTGGCCATGGTGTGTATTCGTCACATGTACATTGAGACACAGTGAAATATGTCATTTTGCATCAGTTCAAGTCATGTGGATTGTGAGATCTAAAGTACATTTTTATTGCCTGAGAGGAAGTTTCAAAAGTCTTATAACATCAGGCTGTAGGTGCGCTTGTATTGTTGAGCTGTTATATCTTCTGCCCAACAGGAACAGGGAGAACAGAGAATGACCCATGTAGTAGGATTCCCTGGTAACGTTGGTGGCTTTAAAGGCCTTTAGGTTAATTGGCCACTGTCAATATCCATTAGTGGGTAGGTGAGTGGTGGAATCTAGGGGGAGTTAAGGTGAAACTGTGGAGCATCACAGGCTCATAGCAAAATACTGGAGGAATTTAACAGGTCAGGCAGCACCTATGGACTAGAATAAACAGTTGACATTTTGGGTCAAGATCCTTCATTAGGATGGCATAGGAAGGAAGTGAAAGCCAGAGGAGAAGGTGAGAAGAGAGGGAAGAGTAAAAACCGATAGGTGAGAGGTGAACATGATCAGGGGAAAGGTGGGAAGACGTGAGAAGGGGGATAAACTGAGAAGTTTGGTGACATGTGGACGAGATCTCTTCAATGTCCCGAATGTACCTGCCTTCACCACCACTGCTGGCAGTGTGTTCCACGCACTCATTGTTCTGTGTAGTTTTTTAAAAAAACTACCTCTGTCATGCACCCTGTACTTCCTCCAATCACCTTAAAATTATGTCCCTTCGCATTAGCCATTTTTGCTCTGAGAAAAAGTCTCTGGCTAGCCACTTGTTCAATGCCTCTTATCATCTTGTACACTTTGATTAAGTCTCCTCTCATTCTCCTTCGATTCAAAGAGAACACCCTATTTGCTTAACCTATCCTCATAACATAAGTACACTAGTCCAGATACCATCATTGTAAATTTCCTCTGCACACTGTCTATTGTTTCCATATTCTTCCTATAATGAGGAGATGGTGTGAGCTGCTTCACCATGAGGAGGGAGAGGGCATGAGCTGAAAATAGGTAAACACAGGAGGACTATGGACGTGAGTTGGTTGTGTTCCAAACTTGCAAGCAGATCCTATATTATAACAAGGGAGCTTTAATAAAATGGCGTTTACATCTTCTCTTGAGACTTTGGTCTGGTTTTCCCAGGTCATCAGCATTGATAAAAATTGTCACATTATATTTTGAGATGGATGAGATATTTCTAAATGCCTCACTGGTCACCAATTTCTCCCTTTGTTAATCTGCTGAGTACCCTATCTTTTGTTCTGAGGATACTCCATGTCCTTCTGCAACTGGATGTCCGACTCCCTAACCAGAACACCACAGTCTGTGCGGTTTGGTAACAACGTCTCCACCTCGCTCACAGTCAACACTGGGGCACCTCAGGGATGCGTGCTTAGCCCACTTCTTTACTCTCTGTATACCTCTGACTGGGTGGCTGGGCACAGCTCAAATGTCATCTGTACGTGTGCTAATGAAGCAACCATTGTTGGCAGAATCTCAAGATGGTGACGAAAAGGTGTACAGGAGTGAGATATACCAGCTAGTTGAGTGATGTCACAGCAACATCCTTGCAATCAAAGTTGGTAAGTCCAAAGAGCTGATTGTGGTCTTCAGAGAGGATAAAATGAGGGAACACTCAGCAATCCTTATGGAGGGATCAGAAGTGGAGAGAAAGTGAACAATTTCAAGTTCCTTGGTGTTAATATCTCTGAGGACCTAACCTGGTCCCAAGCATATCAATGCAGCTATAAAGAAGGCAAAACAACGGCTATATTTCAGAAGGGAATTTGAGGAGATTTGGAATGTTACCTGAAACATTTAAATATTTCTGATTGGCTTCATCACTAATTGGTATGGGGAGTGTCTACTGCACAAGATTGAAATAAGCTGCAGAGAGTTTTAAAATTAGCCAGCTCCATCATGGGTACTGGCCTTCGTAGTATTCAAGATACCTCCAAGAAGCGGTGCCTTGGAAAGACGGTGTCCGTCATTAAGGACTTCCACCACCCAGGAGATGCCCCCTTCTCATGTTACCATCAGACAAAAGGTACAGAAACCTGAAGGCACACACTCAGCCATTCAGGAACAGCGTATTCCCTCTGCCATCCAATTTCTGAATGGACATTGAAACTATGAACAGTATCTCACTACTTTTTAAATTTCTGTTTTTGCACTACTTGTTTAATTTAACTGTTTGGTATACATATTTAAACTTGGTGTAATAAGCAGTTTGTTTTCTATATTATCAATATTGTACTACTACAACAAAGTTAACAAATTTCACAGCATATGCCAGTGATATTAAACTTGATTCTTATTCTGGGTATTGTGAGAATTTTTGGGGCCCCTAGGTAATTAGATTAGATTCAACTTTATTGTCACTGTGCCGAGTACAGATACAAAGCCAATGAAATGCAGTTAGCATCTAACCAGAAATGCAAAGAATAGTGTTATTTATGAAATAACTGCAAATAAAAAGTAAGTGCTGCAGCACAGAAATATAAAAGTACTGAGACATTACAATACGGGTGCAATACTGCTTAGCGCTGTGATGTGAGGTTCAGCAGGGTCACAGCCTCAGGGAAGAAGCTCTTCCTGTGTCTGCTGGTGGGGGAACAGAGGCTCCTGTTGCTCCTACCGGATGGGAGGAGAGTAAGAAGTCCGTGGTTCGGGTGAGATGCATCCTTGATAATGTTTTTTGCCCTGCGCAGGCAGCGTTTATGGTAGATGTTCTCAATAACAGAGTTGCTAGCGTTGGAGGCTTTGGACAGGGTCCAGAGGAGCGTGGGAGTAAACCCAAGAATGAAAGGGTTAACATATCAAAAGTAGCTGATGGCTCTGGGCCTTTACTCACTATAGTTCAGAAAAATGAGGGGGATCTCCTTGAAACCTATCAAACATTGAAAGGCAAGATGGAGTGGTTTGGACAGGATGGTACCTATAGTCAAGGCGTCTGTGAGCAAAGGACACAGCCGCAGAATAGAAAGACATCCCTTCTATTCTGAGGAGATGGGGAAATTTTTCTTTAGCCAGTGAGTGGTTAATCTGTAAAGGTCATTGCTGCAGACAGCTCTGGAGGCTAAGTCAGTGGGCATCTTTAAAGTGCAAGTTGATAAGTGCTTGATCAGTCAGGCATCAAAGGTTATGGGGAGAATGCAGGAGAGCTGTGGTTGAAAGAGTGAAATAAATCAGCCATGAACGAATGGTGGAACAGACATAATCAGCCAAATGACGTAATCCTGCTGCTCTGTCTTATGGTCTTTCAGGAGAAAGTGAGAGCACTTTCAGTGTTCTATTATGTCAAAGTTGAAGTCAATTTGATTGTCATCTGCAAAAGTCATGTATGCAGGGATGTAATGAAAGATTTACTTGTAGCAGCATCGCAGGCACATCACATCAGATAAGCAACATTCACAGAAAAAAAATTAAAAATAATTTATCCACAATTCTCACAAGAAAGAAGAATTTGAACAAAATACAATAAATTTTAGTGTAAAGTTACTAAAGTGGCCTGAGTATTATTATACCAAGGGTTGTAACAATTTGTTCAAGAACAAAGAGAAAGGGTTGAAGGGAAGTAGCTGTTTGTGAACCTGGTGGTGTGAGAGTTCAGCCTTTTGGACCTCCTGCCCAATGGTCTCAGTGACTTGATGGTGGGATCTTTGATGATGGAATTTGCATTCTTGAGGCAGCACCTGCTGTACTTACTACTGCAGGTGGGGGAGGGATGTGTTTGTGTTGTCTCGGGCAGGGTCCACTACTCTCTGCAGCTTCTTGCATTCCTTCTCATTCCAATGTCGTAAAAGACTGTGATGGTACGAGTCAGGATAGTTTCATTAGTACGTCTAGAATATTGTTTGAAGACAATCCACATCTCCTTAAACTCCCGAGAAATTAAAGACACTGGGATGCTTTCCTTGTTATTGCATCTATATGCAGGGCTCAAGACAGGTCACAGTGAAGGAGCTAACAGTTCAGATTTGCCAGAAGAGATATGATACTGATAAGATACTATTTGTGGTGGCGTGTTGAAGGCTTTCAGGAAAACAAATAATCTTGTTTCTAAATGGTGAAATTTTGATGACAGGTTGACTATTTTCTTAGTGCATTCACTGGCACATCAGAAAGTTGGAGTATAAGCAGTCCATTCAACCCAATGATCCTGGCTACTACTTGTGCTCCATATGAGCACTCTTGCATCTTACCTGCATGCCCTCCAATTGATTTCTCCAGCCTCCCAATTCTTCCACGTACAGATTGCTGATCAGACTCAATAGGCAAATGGCCTGATTCTCCTCCTATGTGTTATGGTATTATGGAGAGCATTCTAAATGGTTGCATCACTGCCTTGCTATGGATGAGCCACTGCACAGGATTGCAGAGGGTTTTACATTTAGCCAGCTTTATCGGGGACACCAACCTCCCAAGCGTTGAGGACATCTTCAATGCACGATGCCTCAGAAAGGCTGCATCCATCATTAAAGATCCCCACCACCCAAGACATGTCTTGTTTGCATTATTACAATCAGCGAGGTGGTGCAGGAGTCTGAAGACTCACACTCAACTTTTTAGGTATAAACCCATGAACAATACTTCAATATTTTTGCTCTGTTGTGCACTTTATTAATTTATTTTTGTATTCTGTTCTGTGATTGACACCTTGGTTCCAGTGGAACATTGTTAGATTTCACTGCATACACGTGCACAGTTGTATGACAATAAACTGATACTTCAACTGGATCATTTCAAAACATAATTATATTGAGATACGTAGTATAAATGGAAAAGCAATAACAAAATGTAGAATACGGTTACAGAGCAAGTGCAGTGAAAGTAGAAAATAATGTGTAAGGTCATGACAAATTAGATTGTGAGGTTAAAATTTATCTTTATCATCGAAGTGCCATTCAAGACTCTTATAATATAGAACAGGAAGCAGTGCAGCAGAATACAGTCCCTTTGTTGTGCTGACCTTTTAACCTTGTATAACATCATCTAACCTTTCCCTTCCACTTAGCCCACCATTTTTGTATCATCCATGTACCTGTCTAAGAGTTTCTTAAATGCCTCTTCCACTACACCTGGCAGGGTGTTCCACGCACCCACCCACCACTCTCCATGTGAAGAACTTTCCTCTGACATCCCCCTCCAGCTTTCTTCAGTCACCTGAAAGTTTGTATTCATCATTTCTACTCTGGGAAAATGTCTCTGTCTATAAATACTCTATGCCTCTTATCATCTTGTACACATCTATTAAGTCACCTGTCATCCTCCTTCACTCCCAAGAAAAACGTCCTGGCTTGCAGAACCTATTTTCCCAAGATGTGCCCTCCAGTCCAGGCAGCATCCTGATAAATCTCTCTGCACCTTCTCCAAAGCTTACACATTCTTCCTTTAATGAGGTCACCAGAAATATGACAGTGGGATAGGAACTGTCGACCTGGAGTAGGGATTAACGGGTTCTTTTCAGAATGGCAGGCAGTGACTAGTGGGGTACCGCAAGGCTCGGTCCTGGGACCGCAGCTATTTACAATATACATTAATGATTTAGGTGAAAGGATTAAAAGTAACATTAGCAAATTTGCAGATGACACAAAGCTGGGTGACAGTGTGAAATGTGAGGAGGATGTTATGAGAATACAGGGTGACTTGGACAGGTTGGGTGAGTGGGCAGATGCAGTTTAATGTGGATAAATGTGAGGTTATCCACTTTGGTGGCAAGAGCAGGAAGGCAGATTACTATCTGAATGGTGTCAAGTTAGGAAAAGGGGAAGTACAACAAGGTCTGGGTGTCTTTGTTCATCCGTCACTGAAAGTAAGCATATAGATACAGCAGGCAGTGAAGAAAGTTAATGGCATGCTGGCCTTCATAACAAGGAGAGTTGAGTATAGGAGCAAAGAGGTCCTTCTGCAGTTGTACAGGGCCCTGGTGAGACCCCACCTGGAGTATTGTGTGCAGCTTTGGTCTCCAAATTTGAGGAAGGACATTCTTGCTATGGAGGGAGTGCAGCGTAGGTTCACTGGGTTAATTCCAGGGATGGAGGGAATGTCATATGTTGGAAGATTGGAGCAACTGGGCTTGTATACACTGGAATTTCGAAGGATGGGAGGGGATCTGATTGAAACATATAAGATTATTAAGGGATTGGACATGCTAGAGGCAGGAATCATGTTCCCGATGTTGGGGGAGTCCAGAACCAGAGGCCACAGTTTAAGAATGAGGGGAACACCATCTAGAACGGAGCTGAGGAAAAACGTTTTCACACAGAGGGTTGTGGATCTGTGGAAGGCAGTGGAGGCCAATTCTCTGGATTCTTTCAAGAAGGAGTTAGATAGAGCTCTTAAAGATAACGGAGTGAAGGGATATGGGGAGAAAGCAGGAACAGGGTACTGATTGTGGATGATCACCCATGATCACAGTGAATGGCAGTGCTGGCTCAAGGGGCCGAATGTCCTACTCCTGCACATTGTCGGTTGTCTGGTGGTATGTGTTTTCAAGCTTTTTCTTGATCTTGATGGGGATGGAGAAATGTGCATGTTTGGGGTGAGAGAGGTTCTTTACTCTGTCTTTTGATGTACATGTGACAAAATTCTGAATCTGCAGGTTAGGGAGCTCTGTATGCAGAGAATAAAGAGCTGACATTTCAGGCCGAGGTCTTACATCAGGACTCCTGATAAAGGGTCTCAGACTGAAACACTGACTCTTTATTTCTCTCCATAGATGCTGCCTGACCTGCTGAGTCAGCCCGGCATTTTATGGCGTCATGGCAATGTGTCAGTTGGCATGACACTATTGCAGCTCCCGACATGAGAGTTCGGATTTCAATTCTGGCACCGACTATAAGGATTTGTACTTTCTCTCTCTGCCCACCAGGGTTTCCTCTGGGTGCTCCAGTTTTCTTCCACAATCCAAAGACGTACTGATGAGTAGGTTAATTAGTCATTGTAAATATCCTGTGATTACACTGGTGTGAAATAGGTGGATTGAATTGCAGAGCAGCACTTTGGGTCGAGAGGCCTGATCCACACAATATTTCTTAATGAAACAATAAATGAATAACATGTTGTGTTATTAATACTCTAGTATTTGCAGAATGTCTTGTGTTTCTGCCTCTGAATGTGAATCTCTTGTTCTTACCTTTGCTGTTATTTTACTCCCCCTCTCCCACCGTCACCCCTGAACCCCTGTAGTCTCGATCTCGATCAATGACATCCAGGAGTTGAGGCCCGGTCACCAGTCGGAGGGCATGCAGCAAAATGCCATGGAAATGCCCACTGACAGCTGCTTCACAATCAGCTTTAAAGGCAGGAAGCTGGAACCGGTGGCCACCAACACCAAGGAGGCCTGGCACTGGAAATATCGCTTCACCAAACTCAAGAAACGAGACTCCAGCATGAACAAGAGGGAGTAACTTGTGAGGTTTTGAATATCTTGTTGCAATTTCTTTAAAAATAATTGAAGATCACCTCTTTTCACATCAGTATGATGGTTACAGTGTTTTGATTGCAGGTGAAGAGATTGAATAAAAATACATTCAACTAGGTAGGTGGTGGGAAAACTTATTAAAATCAATTTGGCTTTCTCTCAGAGTTGTGGAATGTTATTCTGCATCCAGAAATTTTGCCTGCTGTATTTGAATTTTGCTTGATCTGTTATCTGACTGTGCAGCTTAATATTTTTGCAATGTGATGTCAATATCATTCACAGCTCACAATATCTCCCAATGTTCTTCCAACATTATGGCATTCAAGTTCTGATGGTGGGTGACACAGTGTATGCAGAAACATCAGGAACAGCATTTTTGATACGAACAATGAAATCTCTGTATCTTCCTACCATCGAAAAAGTATTACCAGATACACAAGGCATTATATTTTGCAGTGGATTTTTGTTTGCAGAAGTAGCTCTTGATTTCAAATATAGTTTCACGTTTGGTATCTGACTTAAGCTTTCAGGCAAAAAGTCATTTTCTCACTGGTGTAATCTCACGTGAGAAGTATCAGTATTGAATATACATATAAAAATAAATTTAGCTTTTTGGTCTTTCTTAGATATGTGTCATAAATATTTTTTAAAATGCTGCAATATTGTGAAATTCTACGGGGCAATAAAGAAAGTAGACTTGTCAAGAAAAGTGAATTGAACTTCCTTTCAAAATATGATAAGTGACAGGGATTTAAT
The DNA here is from genome assembly GCF_030028105.1 of Mobula birostris. Classification (NCBI taxonomy): domain Eukaryota; kingdom Metazoa; phylum Chordata; class Chondrichthyes; order Myliobatiformes; family Myliobatidae; genus Mobula; species Mobula birostris. The sequence goes on along the minus strand of NC_092383.1, from coordinate 57,268,810 downwards.
GGAAGTTGTAGCGGTAGGTAATGTCGCAATGGTACACTTCATTCGTTTTCACCTCTTTGCAATTTAGCCATTACTGGCAGATGATCCCACTGCAGTAACTGCAGCCTTCATGTCACGTTTTATCAGTATAACACACATGGGTCAGTGGGAGGCCATCTGGACCAGCCTTCTGCTTGAGCCTTGCTGACTAACTTTGCTGCAGACAGCCTGGTGAGGTAGTATTGCAAGACCATTCATGAGAATCTGATGATGGAGTGGAAAAAGCTGTTGCTAAAATGTTGAGTGTGGGTCTTTGGTCTCATGTACCTCCTCGCTGATGGTAGCAATGAGAAGAGACATACAGTATTCTGATTGATGGGGCTGCCACCATTTAGTGTTATCACCTTTTGATGAAGTCCTTGATGCCAAGGAAGCTGGTGCCCATTGTGAAGTTTACAATCCTCTGTCACTTTTACCCAATCCTGTGCAATTGCACCTCCAAATATGAAGTTTATGCAACCAATCAAAATGCATGGTACATGCTGCATTGACTGGAGTCACATGTAAGATCGTAATGAGGTAGATTGTGAAGTCACAACTTTATTTTATTATACTGCAGGAAGCCGGTTTCCATGATGTGCTGAGCTGTTTCCACAACACTCCTGAATTTCTTCTATTGACATGCTGAATCACAATGTGGTAGATTGTGAAGAGTACTACGGAACTATTCAACAGTCTACTAACAGCAAGATGGAAGCTGTACCTGACAAGTCTGTTCTCTTCTCTGCTGAAGACGATGTTGTCTTATTACCTTGTCTCTGGAGTATCGCCTAAAGCTCCGACCACATTCCCTTGGAATTCTGTATCTGACCGAAGTAACTCCACATACTCACCACACTAATGGTCCTTGGAGTGTCGTTGTGCGTGGCTGCCATCTTGTTTGGCTGGTTAACCCGCTGGAAGTTCAGTAGGAAGGGCCAGAAGTTGGAAGCTGGACCAGAAACTGAGCAATTGAGTGGGTGAATGGAATCTGTGGCCAAAAGGCCAGGAAGTGAGCAAAAGACCTCTGTGGGGGTTAGTGGAAGCGAATGAGGAGAGGGAGGTGAAGATGCAAAAGTGGACAGCCAAGATGAATCCGAAAAGCAAGAAGATTCAGGCAGGCAGAGAAGTGGACTGGGGCGACACAAAGGCAACAGAGGGGCTTCCAGAGTTAGAAAACTGGTGTCTGAAGATAGGGCAGTCAATCAAGAAATTGAAAAGATGAGTCCTCGTATTTCATCAAAAACAGATGGCTGGAATCCCAATGCTTATGGAGTAGATGAAGGTCAAAGGGGTTATATAAATAGATCTGTTAATGTTTACTTGACAGAGTTTGAGAATTTAAATGTGTCGGCACAAATGTGTATCTTTGCGGTCTTCTGCTGCTGTAACCCATCCTCTTCAAATTGACATATTGTGCATTCAAACATGCTTTTCTGCACACCACTCTTGTAACACATGATTATCTGAGTTACTGCCATGATCCTGTCAGCATGAACTAATCTGGCCATTCTCCTCTGACCCCTCGTTCACATGGTGTTTTGACCCACAGAACTGCCGCTCACTGGATGTCTTTATTGTTTATCCCATTGTTTTCCGTAAACTCTAGGTACTGGTGAGTGTGAAAGCCCCAAAGCAATATCAGTTTCCGAAATACTCAAATCACCCCATCAGGCATCAACAATTGCTCTACGGTCAAAGTAACTGAGGTCACATTTCTTCCTCCATTCTGATGTTTTGTCTGAATAACAGCTGAAATTTTTACCACGTCTGCATGCTTTCATGAATTGAGTTGCTGTCACATGATTGGCTGATAAGATTGTTGTATTAATAAGCAGTTGTATAGCTGCACCTCATATAGTGGCCATTGAGTGTATATCAAGTTTAGACAGTATTAATAAGTAGAAAAGACTGACTCAAAATAGAACGCTGATTCTGTTCTTTGGTAGCACTGAATTCATCTTTCTGATTGCCATCTCTTTCTTGGCTGCTCCTCTCTTTTTACCTCTCTGTGATGCAATCTAGGCTGTCCTTTTAAAGGTTAGCTTAATTTATCACATGTACATTGAAACGGTCAGTGAAATGACAGAACTTGTGTCACGCGCAGGGGATAGCCCACAGTTGTTTCCACAGTTCTCAGACCAACATAGTACACCTATCATTCACTAACCTGAACCTGGACATCTTTGGAATGAGGGAGGAAACCATTTCTGAATAGGAAACGTAGCACCCAGAAGGAACTATTCCAGTCATACAAAATCCGTACGGACATAAGTGGGAATCGAACCTCAAGTGTGATATTTGGCACGCAAAGTGATAACCTAGCCGGTAACTAATTGATGGGATTCTGAACTCTTATTTGATTGAAACAGGTTTTGGTAACCATGTTCAACTCAGTTTTTGGAACGACTCAATGAGGAGGTACCAGTACCAGTTTCTTCCAGTAACTTGCAGACCTGAGTCAGAGGTAAGGAAGGCAAATGCAATGTTAGCATTCATTTCAAGAGGACTGGAATATAACATTACAAATATAATACTGTGGCTTTACAAGGCATTGGTCAGACTACTTTTGGAGTGTTGTGAGCTGTTTTGGGGCCCTTATCTAAGTAGGAATGTGCTGGCATTGGAAAGTGTCGAGAGGAAGTTCACAAGAATGATCCTGGGAATGAGTGGATTAACGTATGAAGTGCACGTGATGGCTCAGGGCTTGTACTGACTGGAGTTTAGAAGAATGAGGGGGTATCTCATTTAAAACTATTGAAGATTAAAAGGCTAGCTGTAGTGGACGTGAAGGGTATGTTTCCAATAGTTGAAGAGACTAGGACAAGTGGGCACATACTCAGAATTGAGAAACATCCCTTTACGACAGAGAAAATGGAATTTCCTTGGCTAGAGGGTGGTGAATCTAAGGAATTCATTGCCACAGATGGTAGTGGAGGTTAATGCATTGGGAATATTTGAAGTGGAGGTTGATGGGTTCTTGACTAGTGAGGGTGTCAAAGGTCATGGGAGAAGGCAGGAGAATGGGATTGAGAAGATTAATAAATTACCCATGATGGAATGGTGGAGCAGATCTGATGGGCTGAATGCAGTAATTCTGCTGCTGTCTTATTATGTTGAATTGATTGTTTATTTCCATGTTTGCTGAGACTCTGGGTGTAAACTAATTGTTGTAGTTGTTTACAATGCAGCCATCACTATGTTTAAAAGCATCACGCAAAATGCTGTAGGAACTCAGCAGGTCAGGCAGCTGCAATAGATCAGAATATAGATCAACATTTCAGGCTGAGATCTTTCGTCAGGATTGAAAAGGAAGCGTGCAGAAACCAGAGTAAAGTGGTCAATTTGTCAAATCCTTTGCGGCACTGAATATTCAGGTTGTAGAATGTTACAGAATAAATGCTGATAACTGGGACTAGTATATCTGGATGGACCAGGGCCTGTTTCTGTGCTGTATGGCTGTACTACACTTCATGGCCTGACAGATCCTTTAATTACCTGCCGTTTCCCATCAGCATTAATTATTTAACTGCCCCTTGTCACTGGTACGGCACAGTAGAGTAACAGTACAACGCTCTCACAGTGCTAGCGATCACCAATCAAGGTTCAATTCTGCCGATCTAAGGAGTTTTTACATTCTCCCTGTGACGACATGGATTTCCTCAGTGTGCTGAGATTTCCTTCCATATTCCAAAGATGTACGGGTTAAGTTTAGTAAGTTGTAGGTGTGCTCTGTTGGGACTGGAAGTGTGGTGATACTTGCAGACTGCCCAGTATATCCTCACACAATGTCGGTCGTTGATGTAAAAATAATGCATTTCATTATTTAGCCAGAGGGTGGTGAATCTGAGGAATTCATTGCTGCAGACGGAGGTTAATTTATTGGGACTCTTTGAAGTGGAGGCTGATGGCTTCTTGATTAGTAAGGGTGTCAAAATTCATGGGGAGAGGGCAAGAGATTCAGGGCTTTATTCCTTTGTACGTGAAATGCGTCAATAATAAACGCAGTGTGAGGATTGTGCGGGGGAGAGCCCGCAAGAGTCGCCATGCTTTCAGCACCAACATACTAGGCGCATAACCTACTAAACATAACCTGTACGACTGAAATGTGGGAGGAAACCGGAGCACTCGGAGGAAACCCACAAACCCACACAGTGATGGGGAGAATGTAGAAACTCCTTACAGGCAGCGGTGGGAATTGCACCTTGACTGGTGAATGCTGGCACTGTAAAGCGTTGCACTGACTGACAGCTAATGAACAACATGGAGAGTGCAGTTCATTAAAGCATCTGTCAGGCCATGAGGTGTCACAGAGCTCCACCGCAGGGAAAAAGGCCCTTTGGACCACATCTCAATGCAGACCCATCTGTATCAGCCTGTTATCTGCATCTGAAATGTAGCTTTCCACAACTTAGATATTCAGTGGCCCCAAAGGTACTTTGCTTGACAACGATTCTGGTTCCGAGAGCAGTGGTGTAGTACGGATGTGGTTCAGGTGAGATTCCAACAGCACAAACTTGGACTTAGATAGGCATTGACTGCACGAGGGTTACCGGCTGAAGAGGGAATATCTGATGTGCCAAAGGACACTGCTGAAATTAGCAACAGTTGGAGTTACATACTCAGACTGGATAATGGAATAGAGGTCATGCATTTAAGATGAGAAGGGGTAAATTCAGAAGAAATATATGGGACAGGTGTTTTTCCCACACAGAGAGTGATTGCTGCCAGGGATGGTAGTAGGGGCAATTGTAATAGAGGTATTTGAAAAGGCTCTTAGGTAGGTACGTGAATGTGCAGGGAATGGAGAGATATGGACATTGTGTAGGTAGAAGGGTTAGTTAGCAATTAATTACTATTTTAGGATTGATATAGCCAGGAGTGGTAATGGGGATGAGATCCCACTGCCTATTAAATGCTCCCAATGGAGAAGGGGCAAAGGAGGGGACTATTACCTTAAAAGCAGTCACTTTGGGCGGATGGGGCTCGTCAGCCATGGTGGGCAGCTTATCTAGGGGAAGGAAAACTCTGATCTCAAACCTCCGCGAGCCGCAAGGAAAGGCGTTGGGAGTAAACCCAGAGGGAAAACTCTGGAGCTGGATTCCCTAAGGCAGTCTTCCGTTGAGTTCAGTGCTGGTAACTCCTGTGACGCTGCTGGTATCAAACTATATTGGTCTCTGCTGTTCCTTTGGATTCATCAGATGGGTGGAGAGGGGGAGCTTGCTGTCCATATCATACTGCCCAGAGTTGCGTACCTAGACAGCGAGGACATGATATCCATGGTCAACTCTGACTGATGGAGGTTCTCATCATCACCAATAGTGAAGGATTTGTGCTACAGAAACATAACTGGTCATTGTAAATTGTCCAGTGATTAGGCTAGAGTTCAGCAGGTAGGCTGTTGGGCAGTGTTACTCATTGGGACAGAAGGACCTGCTCTGTGCCATATTTCTAAATAAATAATGAGCAAATTGTGTGTGTTACTCTGAATTCCCAGGACCAGCAGAATCTCTTGTCTTTATGAACCTGAATCTCTTGTTCTGATCTCTGCTATTGTTTTTCTCCTCCCCCCATCCCCATCCCTGAACCCCTGCAGTACTGATTGACGACATCCAGGAGTTGAAGCCCGGTCATCAGTCAGAGGTCATACAGCGGTACGCCATGGAGATGTCCACCAGCCGCTGCTTCACCATTGGCTTCAAGGGCAGGAAGGAAAATGTGGACCTGGTGGCCATCAATGGCACAGAGGCCTGCCACTGGATCTGTGTCTTCAACAAACTCAAGAAGAGAGACTGCAGCATCAACAAGAGAGTGCGACTGGACCAACGTCGTTTGCGGTGTGTGCCAGGGGTTACACCACAGAGGGAGGGTGCCACTTTGCCCAATATCTTCTCTGACAGCAGCCCCCAAGTCTACTCCCACCCCGTGTGGAAGAGCAGAGGTAGTAGGCACATGGGAATAACCTCCCATCGAAGTCACGTTTCCTTACATCAGACAATAATGCAGTGGTTGTCAATATTCTTGATACAATTAATATGGATGTTTTCACAGGTTACAGTTATTTTTATAGTTTGAGTATCAGGCCTAATATCACTAGCATGTGTCGTGAGATTTGTTAACTTAGTGGCAGCAGTACAATGCAATACGTGATAAAAACTATAGAAAAATAATTGAACTGCAGTAAATATATGTATATTAAGTAGTTAAATTAAAAATAGTGCAAAAACAGAAATAATGAAAAGGTGATGTACTCTTCATTGGTTCAATAAACATTTAAAAATCTGATGGCAGAGGGGACGAAGCTGTTCCTGAATCGCTGAGTGTGTACCTTCAGGCCTCTGTAGCTCCTTGTTGACGGTAACAATGAGAAGAGGGCATACACGAGAAAATCTGCAGATGCTGGAAATTAAAGCAACAGACACAAAATGCTGGTGGAACGCAGCAGGCCAGGCAGCATCTGGAGGAAGAAGTACACGACGTTTCGGGCCGAGACGTCCTGATGGAGCCCCACCATCTGCAAACTTGATCACAAGCCATGAATTCCACCATCCAAATCATTGACATAAAAGATGACATAACGTAGACCCCTTTGGAACACTGGTAGTCACTGACAGCCAACCAGAAAAGATTCCCTTTATTCCCACTCGTTGCCCCCTGTCAATCAGCCAATGCTCTATCCATGCTAGTACCTTTCCTGTAATACCATGGGCTCTTAATTTGTTAAGCAGCCTTATATTTGGCACATTGTCAAATGGCTCCTGAAAATCCAAGTATACAGCATCCACTGATTCTCGCTTGTCTGTCCTGCTTGTTATTTTTTCAAAGAATTCCACCAGATTTGTCAGGCAAGATTTTCCCTTAAGAAAACCATGTTGATTTTGGCTGATTTTATCACGTCTCCAAGTTCCCTGAAACTACGTCCTTAACAATTGAAGTCAGACTAACTGTCCTATAATTTCCTTTGTTCTGCCTCTCTCCCTTCTGGAAGACCCATTCCAGAATCTATTGATTCTTCAAAGATCATTCATCTTTCAACCATTTTGAAACACTCAAACAGATAAATAGAGGAGTAGCTCAAGCGGAGCGGCCAGTGAGTGAATGGGCCAGTAAAGGAGTGGAGCTTTGATGCTTTGACCTGAGAAGCTTCGACGGGAAGAGGCGGAGGACAAGCTAGCTCGCAGTTAGTCTTTACAATGCCTCCTGAGACAGGGATGCGCCTCTCATGTGAGATGTGGCACTCTTGGGGGAACGCCCCCCTCCCGCAGAGTCACATCTGCCAGAAGTGCATACGGCTGGGCGATCTGGAAGACCATGTAAGGAATCTGGAGCAGCAGCTGGATGTCCTTCGACTCATAAGGGAGAATGAGGCAGTCATAGATGAGAGCTACAGGGAGGTAGTCACACCTAGGATGTCGGAAGCAGGTCGTTGGGTGATAGTCGGGGGGGGGGAAATGAAGGTGAGCAGACAGGTAGTGCAGAGCACCCCTGTAGCCATTCCCCTGAATAATAAGTTTACCGTCCTGGATACTGTTGGTGGGGACGACCGACCAGGTGTGAGCCATGGTAGCAGGGCCTCCGGCACTGAGTCTGACCCGGTGGTGCAGAAGGGTGGGACGGAGAAGAGGAGAGCTGTCATCATTGGAGACTCTATAGTCAGGGGAGCAGACAGAAGATTTTGTGGACGTGAGAAGGACACCCGAATGGTTTGTTGCCTCCCAGGTGCCAGGGTCCAGGATGTCTCTGACCGGGTGCACGACATCCTGGTACGAGAGGGAAAGCAACCAGCAGTTGTGATTCATGTCGGTACCAACGACATAGGCAGGAAGAGGGATGAGGTCCTGAAGTGTGAGTTTCGGGAAGTAGGCCGAAGGCTGAAGAGCAGGACCTCAAGTGTGGCATGCTCAGGATTGCTGCCAGTGCTACGTGACAGTGATGGTAAGAATTGGAGGAGATGGCAGTTGAATGCGTGGCTGAGAAGTTGGTGCAGGGAGCAGGGTTTTAGATTTTTGGATCATTGGGATCTCTTCTGGGGAAGGTGGGACCTGTACAGATTGGATGGGTTGCACCTGAACTCGAGAGAGCAATATCCTTGCAGGTAGGCTTGCTAGCATGGTTTGGGAGGGTTTAAACTAATTTGCAAGGGGGATGGGATCTGGAGTGATAAAGCAGTGAAAAAAGTGCATTGAGTAAAGCCAGATCTAACATATAGAGAGGCTTTGAGGAAAGAGAAGCAGAATAAATGGTGTAAAGGTAGTAAGGTAGAAGGGCTGAAATGTGTGTACCTCAATGCAAGAAGCATCAGGAACCAAGGTGATGAACTGAGAGCTTGGATACATACATGGAATTATGATGTAGTGGCCATTACAGAGACATGGCTGACACCAGGGCAGGAATGGATTCTCAATATTCCTGGATTTCAATGCTTTAAAAGGGATGGTGGGGGAGGGGAGGAGGGGTGGCATTACTGGTCAGGGATACTATTACAGCTACAGAAAGGGTGGGTAATGTAGCAGGATCCTCTTTTGAGTCAGTATGTGTACAAGTCAGGAACAGGAAGGGAGCAGTTACTCTATTGGGGGTATTCTATAGGCCCCCTGGTAGCGGCAGAGATACCGAGGAGCAGATTGGAAGGCAGATTTTGGAAAGGTGCAAAAATAACAGGGTTGTTATCATGGGTGACTTCAACTTCCATAATATTGATTGGCACCTGATTAGTTCCAAGAGTTTAGATGGGGCAGAGTTTGTTAAGTGTGTCCAGGACGGATTCCTGTCACAGTATGTTGACAGGCTAACTAGGGGGAATGCCATACTAGATTTGGTACTAGGTAATGAACTGGGTCAGGACACAGATCTCTCAGTGGGTGAGCATCTGGGGGACAGTGACCACTGCTCCCTGGCCTTTAGCATTATCATGGAAAAGGATAGAATCAGAGAGGACAGGAAAATTTTTAATTGAGGAAGGGCAAATTATGAAGCTATGAGGCTATAAGACTGGAACTTGCAGGTGTGAATTGGGATGATGTTTTTGCAGGGAAATGTATTATGGACATATGGTCGATGTTTAGAGATCTCTTGCTGGATTTTAGGGACAAATTTGTCCCGGTGAGGAAGACGAAGAATGGTAGGGTGAAGGAACCATGGGTGACAAGTGAGGTGGAAAATCTAGTCAGGTGGAAGAAGGCAGTATACATGAGGTTTAGGAAGCAAGGATCAGATGGATCTAATGAGGAATATCGGAAAGCAAGAAAGAAGCTTAAGAAGGGGCTGAGAAGAGCAAGAAGGGGGCATGAGAAGACCTTGGCAAGTAGGGTAAAGGAAAACCCCAAGGCATTCTTCAGTTATATGAAGAACAAAAGGATAACAGGAGTGAAGGTAGGACCGATTAGAGATAAAGGTGGGAAGATGTGCCTGGAGGCTGTGGAAGTGAGCGAGGTCCTCAATGAATACTTCTCTTCGGTATTCACCAATGAGAGGGAACTTGATGATGGTGAGGACAATATGAGTGAGGTTGATGGTCTGGAGCATGTTGATATTAAAGGAGAGGAGGTGTTGGAGTTGTTAAAATACATTAGGACGGATAAGTCCCCGGAGCTGACGAGATATTCCCCAGGCTGCTCCATGAGGCGAGGGAAGAGATTGCTGAGCTAGGATCTTTATGTTCTCGTTGTCCACAAGAATGGTACCAGAGGATCGGAGGGAGGCGAATGTTGTCCCCTTGTTCAAAAAAGGTAGTAGAGATAGTCCAGGTAATCATAGACCAGTGAGCCTTACGTCTGTGGTGGGAAAGCTGTTGGAAAAGATTCTTAGAGATAGGATCTCTGGGCATTTAGAGAATCATGGTCTGATCAGGGACAGTCAACATGGCTTTGTGAAGGGCAGATCGTGTTTAACAAGCCTGATAGAGTTCTTTGAGGAAGTGACCAGGCATATAGATGAGGGTAGTGTAGTGGATGTGATCTATATGGATTTTAGTAAGGCATTTGACAAGGTTCCACACAGTAGGCTTATTCAGAAAGTCAGAAGGCATGGGATCCAGGGAAGTTTGGCCAGCTGGATTCAGAATTGGCTTGCCTGCAGAAGGCAGAGGGTCGTAGCGGAGGGAGTACATTCAGATTGGAGGATTGTGACTAGTGGTGTCCAACAAGGATCTGTTCTGGGACCTCTACTTTTCGTGATTTTTATTAACGACCTGGATGTGGGGGTAGAAGGGTCGGTTGGCAAGTTTGCAGATGACACAAAGGTTGGTGGTGTTGTAGATAGTGTAGAGGATTGTCGAAGATTGCAGAGGGACATTGACAGGATGCAGAAGTGGGCTGAGAAGTGGCAGATGGAGTTCAACCCGGAGAAGTGCCAGGTGGTACACTTTGGAAGGACAAACTCCAAGGCAGAGTACAAAGTAAATGACAGGATACTTGGTAGTGTGGCGGAGCAGAGGGATCTGGGGGTACATGTCCACAGATCCCTGAAAGTACCCTCATAGGGTAGTTAAGAAAGCTTATGGGGTGTTAGCTTTCATAAGTCGAGGGATAGAGTTTAGGAGTCGCGATGTAATGATGCAGCTCTATAAAACTCAGGTTAGGCCACACTTGGAGTACTGTGTCCAGTTCTGGTCGCCTCACTATAGGAAGGACGTGGAAGCATCGGAAAGGATACAGAGGAGATTTACCAGAATGCTGCCTGGTTTAGAGAGTATGCATTATGATCAGAGATTAAGGGAGCTAGGGCTTTACTCTTTGGAGAGAAAGATGATGAGTGGAGACATGATAGAGGTGTACAAGATAATAAGAGGAATAGATAGGGTGGATAGCCAGCGCCTCTTCCCCAGGGCACCATTGCTCAATACAAGAGGGCCTAGCTTTAAGGTAAGGGGTGGGAAGTTCAAGGGGGATATTAGAGGAAGCTTGTTCACTCAGAGAGTGGTTGGTGCGTGGAATGCACTGCCTGAGTCAGTGGTGGAGGCAGATACACTCGTGAAGCTTAAGAGACTACTAGACAGCTATATGGAGGAATTTAACGTGGGGGCTTATATGGGAGACAGGGTTTGAGGGTCGGCACAATACTGTGGGCTGAAGGGCCTGTAATGTGCTGTACTATTCTATGTTCTATGTTCTATCTTTCAATCTCTTCAGCCACCTCCTTCAGAGCCATGGGGTGCGTTACGTCATCAGCAACAATGAATATAGAATTGAGTCAGGTTTTATAAATACACATAAACATTTATTAAACTCTGCTCAACAATAGTGAAAAGTAAACAAACGACTAACTTATCCGGAAGTTAACTGCTATACGGCAATTTAGCAAACAGCTGAACTCTGGAAGATTTCTTAAAGAGGTAAATTCGAAAGTCCAAGTGATTTACACAGTCAGTGAGGAGAGACTTCCCTGAAAACTGATTTCTTCGAAGACGTGACATTACTGCTGATCCCAGCCGAGAGATGCCTTGTGCAAAGAATTCACAACGAAGGAAATAAAACGGGTTTAAGGAACTGACCATTTTCCTGGCTGGTGAGTGCTGCAGGTGTTATCTCAGATGCAGGCCACCATTCCTGAATGAAGATTCAATAAGTTCGATCCTTTATAAAATGGCCAAACGACACCAACTTTACTCAATCCTTCGGGTTCCTGTACTTTAGTAAGGTCTTCACTCTCCAATACTAGATTTAAAACGAAACTGTGTCATGAGGTGAATACGCAGCATAATGAAGTAACTGACGAATTAACTGCGTGACAACAGGGGTTTCCCCTTTATATACCTGTTGGGAACATGCCATCATATGACCTCACACTGGCAGGAAAATTACATCAGCCCACCATCACAAGACCATTACATCATGCTCACAAGGTACTCAATTACATCATGGTCATAACACAGTCACAAGGTAGCCACGAGGTATGTAACAAGTGTAGAACATTTGGACCAGGTGATTTATCTAGTCCTTTCAGTTTCCCAAGAACCTCCCTTGTAATGGCAAGTTGACTTACTTCTGCCCCATGACACTCTCGAACATCCAGCATACTACTCAGAGTGAAGACTGTTGCAAAATGCTTATTCAGTTCATCCAACATTTCTTTGCCCCACATTACTGCCTCTTCAGCATCATTTTCCAATGGTCTGGTATCTACTCTCACCTCTCTTTAACACTTCATGTAACTGAAGAAACTTTCAGTATCTTCTTTAGTATTATTGTCTAGCTTACCTTTGTATTCCATCTTTTCTTTCTTTATGACTTCTTTAATTGCCTTATGTTGGTTTTTAAAAGTTTCCCAATCCTCTATCTTCCCATTAATTTTTGCTCAATTATGTACCCTCCCTTTGGCTCTTTTGTTATCTTTGACTTGTCAGCCATGGTTGTGTCATCCTGTCTTTAGAATACTCTTCCTCTTTGGGATATATCTATACTCTCCACCTTCCGAATTGCTCGCAGAAATTCCGGCCGTTGCTGCTCTGCCGTCATCCCTTCCAGTGTTCTTTTCCAATCATTTTGAGCCAGCTTATCTCTCATGCCTCTGTAAATCCCTTTACTCACTGTAATATTGATACACCTGATTTTAGCTTCACCTTCTCAAATTGCAGAGTGAATTCGATCGTATTATGATCACTGCTCCTGTCAAGTCAAGTCAAGTCACTTTTTGTTGTCGTTTCGACCATAACTGCTGGTACAGTACACAGTAAAAACGAGACGTTTTTCAGGACCATGGTGCTATGTGAAACAATACAAAAACTACACAGATCTACGTAAGACAACACAAAAACTACACTAGACTACAGACTACCCAGGACTGCATAAAGTGCACAAATCAGTGCAGGCATTACAATAAATAATAAACAAGACAATAGGCACAGTTAAGGACAGTAGGTTGGTGTCAGTCCAGGCTCTGGGTATTGAGGGGCCTGATGGCCTGGGGGCAGAAACTGTTACATTGTCTGGTCGTGAGAGCCTGAATGCTTCAGTGCCTTTTGCCAAATGGCAGGAGGGAGAAGAGTTTGTATGAGGGGTGCATGGGGTCCTTCATAATTCTGTTTGCTTTACGGATGCAGCGTGTGATGTAAATGTCTGTAATGGCGGGAAGAGAGACCCTGATGATCTTCTCAGCTGACTTCACTATCTGCTGCAGTGTCTTGCGAACCGAGATGTGCAATTTCCAAACCAGGCAGTGATGCAGCTGCTCAGGATGCTCTCAGTACAACCTCTGTAGAATGTGGTGAGAATGGGGGGTGGGAGATGGACTTTTCTCAGCCTTCGCAGAAAGTAGAGACGCTGCTTGGCTTTCTTTGCGATGGAGCTGGTGTTGATTTTCATTTTCTTTAAACTCTATAATCAATTTCAATTCATTGCACAATATCCAGTCTAGAATAACGGATGCCTTTGTGGACTCAAACAAAAGCTGCTGTAAAAAGTCACCTTGTAGGCATTCTAGAAATCACGTCTCTTGGGATACAACAGCAACCTGCATATTGCCATCCCCGATGATGATTGTAATATTCCCCTTTTGGTATGCATTTTGTATCACCTATTGGAATTTGTAGACCACATATTTGTTCCTGTTTAATTGACTCTCATCAGGGTCACTTTCCCTAGCAGTTTCTTAGCTCTACCCACAAGGATTCTACACCATCTGATCCTATGTTACCTTTTCTATGGTTATGATTTCATTTTTCTTACCAACAGAGCCATGTCACCTCCCTGCCTATGCTGCGTGTCCTTTTGATACAATGTGTATCCTTGGATGTTAAGCTCCCAGCTTTAATCTTCTTTCAGCCATGATTCATTGAAACTCTCAAAATTGTACACACAAATGTCTTATTGTGAAACAAGTTCATCTTACCTTATTCTATAAACTGCGTGCATTCAAATATCACACCTGTCTTGTATCCATTGTCCTTTTTGATTGGTCCCCTTTTACCATAAGACCATAAGACAAAGGAGCAGAAGTAGGCCATTCGGCCCATCGAGTCTGCTCTGCCATTTTATCATGAGCTGATCCATTCTCCTATTTAGTCCCACTCCCCCGCCTTCTCACCATAACCTTTGATGCCCTGGTTATTCAGATACCTATCAATCTCTGCCTTAAATACACCCAATGACTTGGCCTCCACTGCTGCCCGTGGGAACAAATTTCATAGACTCACTACCCTCTGACTAAAAAAATTTCTTCGCATTTCTGTTCTGAAAGGGCGCCCTTCAATCGTTAAGTCATGCCCTCTCGTACTAGACTTCCCCATCATGGGAAACAACTTTGCCACATCCACTCTGTCCATACCTTTTAACATTTGAAATGTTTCTATGAGGTCTCCCCTCATTTTTCTAAACTCCAAGGAATACAGTCCAAGAGCGGACAAACGTTCCTCATATGTTAACCCTCTCATTCCCGGAATCATTCTAGTGAATCTTCTCTGTACCCTCTCCAACGTAAGCACATCCTTTCTTAAATAAGGAGACCAAAACTGCCCACAGTACTCCAAGTGAGGTCTCACCAGTGCCTTATAGAGCCTCAACATCACATCCCTGCTCCTATACTCTATTCCTCTAGAAATGAATGCCAACATTGCATTCGCCTTCTTCACTACTGACTCAACCTGGAGGTTAACTTTAAGGGTATCCTGTACGAGGACTCCCAAGTCCCGTTGCATCTCAGAACTTTGAATTCTTTCCCCATTTAAATAATAGTCTGCCCGTTTATTTTTTCTGCCGAAGTGCATAACCATACACTTTCCAACATTGTACTTCATTTGCCACTTCTCTGCCCATTCTTCCAATCTATCCAAGTCTCTCTGCAGACTCTCCGTGTCCTCAGCACTACCGGCCCCTCCACCTATCTTCGTATCGTCAGCAAACTTAGCCACAAAGCCATCTATTCCATAATCCAAATCGTTGATGTACAATGTAAAAAGAAGCGGCCCCAACACTGATCCCTGTGGAAAACCACTGGTAACCGGCAGCCAACCAGAATAGGATCCCTTTATTCCCACTCTTTGTTTCCTGCCAATCAGCCAACGCTCTATCCACGTATGTAACTTTCCTGTAATTCCATGGGCTCTTATCTTGTTAAGTAGCCTCATGTGTGGCACCCTGTCAAAGGCCTTCTGAAAATCCAAATATACAACATCCATTGCATCTCCCTTGTCTAGCCTACTGGTAATTTCCTCAAAAAATTGTAGTAGGTTTGTCAGGCAGGATTTTTCTTTCAGGAATCCATGCTGAAATCATGCCTATCTTGTCATATGCCTCCAGGTACTCTGTAACCTCATCCTTGACAATCGACTCCAACAACTTCAAAACCACCGATGTCAAGCTAACAGGTCTATAATTTCCTTTTGCTTCCTTGCCCCCTTCTAAAATAGTGGAGTGACATTTGCAATCTTCCACTCTTCTGGAACCATGCCAGAATCTATCGACTTTTGAAAAATCATCGCTAATGCCTCCACAATCTCCACAGCTATTTCCTTCCGAACATGGAGGTGCATTCCATCTAGTCCAGGAGATTTATCTACCTTTAGCCTATTCAGCTTCCTGAGTACTTTCTCTGTCGTAATTGTGACTGCGCACACTTCTCTTCCCTGCCACCTTTGAGTGTCCAGTATACTGCTGATGTCTTCTTCAGTGAAGACTGATGCAAAATACTCATTCAGTTCCTCTGCCATCTCCTTATCTCCCATTACAATTTCTCCAGCATCATTTTCTATCGGTCCTATATCTACTCTCACCTGTCTTTTACTCTTTATATACTTGAAAAAGCTTTTAGTATCCTCTTTGATATTATTTGCTAGCTTCCTTTCATAGTTAATCTTTTCTCTCTTAATGACCTTCTTGGTTTCCTTTTGTAAGGTTTTAAAAACTTCCCAATCCTCTGTCTTCCCACTAATTTTTGCTTCCTTGTATGCCCTCTCCTTTGCTTTAACTTTGGTTTTGACTTCTCTTGTCAACCATGGTTGCATCCTTTTTCCACTCGAAAATTTCTTCTTTTTTGGAATATACCTGTCTTGCACATTCCTCATTTCTCGCATAAACTCCAGCCACTGCTGCTCTGCTGTCTTTCCTGCCAGTGTCCCTTTCCAGTCAACTTTGGCCAGATCCTCTCTCACGTCACTGTAATTTCCTTTACCCCACTGAAATACCGACACATCAGATTTTGGCTTCTCTTTCTCTAATTTCACAGTGAACTCAATCATGTTATGATCACTGCCTCCTAAGGGTTCCTTCACCTCAATCTCTCTAATCACCTCCGGTTCATTACACAATACCCAATCCAGTACAGCTGATCCACTCGTGGGCTCAACAACAAGCTGTTCTAAAAAGCCATCTCGCAGACATTCTACAAATTCTCTCTCTTGAGATCCAGTGCTGACCTGATTTTCCCAATCTATTTGCATGTTAAAATCCCCCACGATTATCATAACAATGCCCTTCTGACAAGCCTTTTCTATTTCCAGTTGTAACTTGTAGTCCACATCACTGCAGCTGTTTGGAGGCCTATAAATAACTGCCATCAGGGTCCTTTTACCCCTGCAATTTCTTAGCTCAACCCATAAAGATTCTGCACCTTCTGATCCTATATCACCTCTTTCTAATGATTTAATATCATTTCTTACCAATAAAGCCACGCCTCCCCCTCTGCCTACCTTCCTATCCTTCCGATACACTGTGTATCCTTGGACGTTCAGCTCCCAGAGACATGCATCCTTTAGCCAGGTCTCAGTGATGGCCACAATATCATACCTGCCAATCTGTAGCTGTACAACAAGATCATCCACCTTATTCCTTATGCTGCGTGCATTTAAGTACAACACCTTAAGACCAGTATTTGATACTTTTTGCTTTGATTTCACTGCAACTTTATTGCACTGCAACTCATCCCAATGGCTACAAATTTGCCTCATCACCTGCCTGTCTTTCCTGACATCTCTACTGCTCACTATCTTAGATTTATTTCTGTTTTCCCCTTCCTCAGCTCTATCATTCCGGTTCCCATCCTTCTGCCAAATTAGTTTAAACCCTCCCTAACAGCTCTATTAAACTTTCCTGCCAGGATATTGGTCCCCTTCGGGTTCAGGTGCAACCTGTCCTTTTTGAACAGGTCATACTTCCCCCAGAAGAGATCCCAATTATCCAAGAATCTGAAGCCCTGCGCCCTACACCAGTCTCTCAACCACGCATTCATCTGCCTGATCCGACTGTTCTTGCCCTTGCTAGCACGTGGCACAGGTAGCAATCCCAAGATTACTAGCACAGGTAACAATCCCGAGATTACATTGCAACTCATACCGTTGATGCCAATTTTGCCCTCTCATCAGCCTTTCCTTGCTAGCAGCCTCACTACACACCGCCTCGTCCTCTGCCCTGGCTCTCAAGTTCCCATCCCCTGCCAAATTAGTTAAATTCTCCCCAACAGCTCTGGCATACCTGCCTGCAGTAATATTGGTCCTCCCTGGGATCAGATGTTACACATCCTTTTTGTACAGGACATACCTTCCCCAGAAGAGATCCAAATGATCCAGAAATCTGAAACCCTACATCTGCATCAGTTCCTCAGCCACACAGCTTTCTGTGAAATGTTCCTATTCTTACCCACACTGGCAGCAATCCAGAGATTACTACCCTGGACATCCTGTTTCTCAGCTTTCTACCTAGCTCCCTAAAATCTCTCTTCAGGACCTCCTCCCCTTTCCTACCCATGTCATTGGTAATATGTACCGAGACTTCTGGCTGCTCATAGTACATATTTAGAATCCAGTGAATCTGATCTGAGACAGCCCTGATGCTGGCACCTGGAAGGCAACATACCATTTGTGTTTCTCAGTCACATCTACAAAATCTCCTCTGTTCGTATAACTCTGAGATCTGCTATCAGTACTACAATCTTCTTCAACTCCCTTCTCTTCATCAGCAGCAGACTCAATGCCAAAGACCCAGTCACTGTGGCTCCACTCCACCCCCAACAGGATCCAAAATGGTATACTTATTGAGGGGAACAGCCTCTGAACTGGCTGCCTAATTTCCATTTTCCTTTCTTCTCCTGACAGTCTCCTGCAAACTATGGGTGTTTACCTCCCTGTAGGTCCTATCACTTTCTCACCCTCCCGTATGATCTGAAGGTCATTGACCTGCAGTTCCAGATCCTTAAGATGTTCCCTGAGGAACAGCAGCTTGGTGCACCTGGTACCAACCTGGTTGGCTGGGAAGCTGCAATCCTACATCCCACACAATAAACACAACAGCCCTGGAGCCATTTTCACTGCACTAAATCTGCCCTAACAGATAAGGGATGAAGAAACCTATCAGATACTCACCTTGCCGAAGTCTGATGAGCCAAACCCAACCTAACATGGGCCCACTCACACAATAGCCGCTCCGCAGGCCCCTGCCTTTTTTTGAGTTGTCCCTGCTTTTGAATCCTTTTCAATGATTGGGCACAGTTCAAACTGTGGTGCCAGTGTACATCGTCAACTCTCTGCGGGCTGCAGGAATTTGTAACAGTTTTCTTCTTAAATACCTTCGCTACAATCTGCAGCAGGTAAATTTCCTCTTAACAACAGACTACGAAATTACATCAATGACCTTCAGATGTCACGTTCAATGGTTAAATGTGGAGTAGTTCAGCACAGTGCCTTTAAGGGTCAACGCCAAGGCCAAAACAGCACCAGCAGAGGCGGCATTCAAACTAGGCTGAAGCACAGAGGCATGAGGCCTCCTCTGCCTACCACCTTGTCAGCGAATGTACGTTCAATTGAAAATAAGATTGATGATCTCAGGGCAAGGCTGTTGTATCAGAGGCAGATCTCAATTGTTTCTTGCATTCAGACTTGGTTAACAGCAAACACGCCAGACACAGCTATCCGACCAGAATGTTTTGTGATTATCAGAATGGATCGAACCTCAAAATCTGGCAAGGAAAGAGGTGGCAGAGTGTGCTTTTTAGTTAATTTTCATTGGAGTACGGACATGTCAACTTCTT
The DNA here is from genome assembly GCF_030028105.1 of Mobula birostris. Lineage (NCBI taxonomy): Eukaryota > Metazoa > Chordata > Chondrichthyes > Myliobatiformes > Myliobatidae > Mobula > Mobula birostris. The sequence continues at coordinate 57,249,838 of NC_092383.1, read as the reverse complement.
GTTCCCTTTACTTAAGACATCTATCGATTAAACGAGGCATTCCATCTATGATCCTGACTGTAGTTTACATACCAACAGCCGCCAATTAGGATTATGAAGACACGTCGTCCTCTTTTATTGTTATTTAGTAATGCATGCATTAAGAAATGATACATTATTTCTTCCGGTGTGATATCACAAAACACAGGACAGACCAAGACTGAAAAAAACTGACAAAATCATATAATTATAACATATAGTTACAACAGTGCACAATACCATAACTTGATGAAGGAGTCCATTAGCACAGTAAAGTGCAAAGATTCTCAAATGTCCCACATCTCACGCAGATGGGAGAAGGAAGAAAAACTCTCCCTGCCATGCCGACCACAACCTGACTCTGAGTCATCCAAAAACTTCGAGCTCTGATCAGCTCTCCGAGTACTGAGCGCCATCTCTGTCCGAACTATTCGACCTCCTTCTCGGTCGCCAAAAGCAGGCAAGGCCGGGGATTTTGAGGCCTACCCTCTGAAAGATTCCTGACCGCACAGTAACGACAGCAGCGAACGGGCGTTTCAGAAATTTCTCCAGATGTTCCTCTGTGCTTTCACATTCTCCATCATATCAGAATTGTCCACGACCCCTATTTAACGGATACAATATCATTTTTCACCAGAGGGCTGCGCACCCGAGCGCGCCGCCATCTTCTCCTCCCGCCTTACACGTCTTAATCACACACTTGTGAAATTGAACAATCAAAGAAGAAATAGCCCATCCTGACTCTTTTCAAATCATATTCAGCGACTTTATCTTTTGAAGAAATCCCTGGTCAGTTATCACCAGCACGTAACCTGTTGCATCAAACGTCCCAACACACTAGACCACTGCTACATTGTGATAAGGAATACCTATTGCTACTTCCCCGAACTGCGTTTTGGCAAGTCGGACCATTTGACTGTACTCCTGCTTCCTGCAAACAGACAGAGCCTAAAGAGCAAGGCTCCAGAGGTCAAGACAACCAAAAGGTGGTCACGGGAGGCAGAGGTTACAGGATTGCCTTGAGTCAGTGGACTGGGCTGTGTTCAAGAACCCATCTGAGGACCTGAATGACTACACCAGGGCCATTACAGACTTTATTTAAACAGCTGTGGATGAGTGTGTCCCCACAAAATCATTCAGGGTTTTCCCCAGTCAGAAGCCGTGGATGAACAATGAAATCCACAACCTGCTGAGATCCCGATCAGAGGCATTCAAATCTGGAAATCAAGAATTGTACGAGGTGCAGGTATGTTCTCCCGGAAACTATCCCTCAGGCGATGGAGATTCCGGACTAGACTGGAATCAATGAGGGATGCTGGACAGCTGTGGCAGGGTTTGAATGCCATAAGCTCCTGCAAAGCTAAACCTTACGACAGAGAGGACAGCAGAGATTCATTTCCAGCTGACCGCACTGCCATCTATGGTCGGTTTGACCATCAGAGCAAGAAGGAGCCATCATTTACCCTATGTTTCCCAATGATTCTCAGTATCTGGTGTTGATGTGCGGTTTGCCTACAAGAGAGTGAATCCAAGGAAAGCATCTGGTCCAGATGGAGAACCTGGCCAAGAACTGAAACGTGTGCTGGCCAACTGGCTGGTGTATTCATGGATATCTCCACAATCTCCATCAGCACAGGAGCAGTGCAGGGATGTGTACATACTGTAGCCCCTGCTCTATTCACTTTACACTTCTGAATGTGTGGCTAAGTACAGCTCGAACACGATATACAAGTTTGCTGATGACACCACTGTTGTGGGCTGTATCAAAGGGGGTGATGAATCTGTGAACAGGAGGGAGATTGAAAACTTGGTGGAGTGGACAATAACAATAAACTCTCACTCAATGTCAATAAGACCAGGGAACTGATTGTAATCTTCAAGTGAGGGAAACCAGAGGTCCATGAGCCATTAATCATCAGAGGATCAGAGGTGAAGTAATGTTAAATTCCTGAGTGTCACTATCTCAGAGGATCTGTCCTGGACCTATCATATAAATATTATTGCGAAGAAAGCATGACAGTGCCTCTACTTCTTCAGCAGTCTGTGCAGGTTCGGCATGTCATCACACACCTTGGCAAACTTCTCCAGATGTGTGGTGGAAAGTGTGCTGACTGGCTGCATTACAGCCTGGTATGGGAACACCAATGCATTTTGGCAGAAAATCCTACAAAAGGTAGTGAATTCGGCTCAGTACATCACAGGAAAACCATCCCAATCATTGAGCACATCAACATGAAAACATTGCTGTAAAAAAGCAGCATCCATCATCAAAGCACCTCACCCAGGCCATGCTCTTTTCTCGCTGCTGCCATCAGGCGAAGGTACATGACCCTCAGGACTTGTACTACCAGGTTCAAGAACTGTTTCTACCCCTCAACCATCAGGGTCTGGAACATGAGGGGACAACTACACTCATCTAACGACTTTGTTATATTGTTATTTCATGCTCGTTATTTATTGCAATTTATTTTTCTCTGCATTTGCACAGTTGGTTTGCTGTTTACAGTTCCTGTTTTATAGATTTGCCCACAGTAAAAGAATCTTAGGGGTGTATGTGCAGTCCTGTAGGTATTCTGATAATAAAGTTTACTTTGAACTCTAAACTGCCACACAGCTCTGTTATTTTTTGAATCTTCAATTGTGTACCGATATGAAGTCAACACTTCGTGCCATCCCGTTCACTGATTGGGCCCAAATGAAACTCTGGAAACTGCCATGAAGCATTGTTTTTTTAAAACTTTCACTCGTGAATCTGTGTGAGGTCGCCTTTTCTTCTTGCACTGTCGATCAGTGATAGAACACAATCAATAGAAATGAATAAATAGTCGACATATTGGGCCCTTCTTCAAGACCGGAAAGGAAGGGGTAAATGCCAGAATAAAAAGTTGCAGGAAGGGGAAGGAGGATTGCTGGAAGGTGATAGGTGGAGCCCGGGGGGTAGGAAAGATAAAGTACTGGAGAGGAAGGAATCTGATAGGATAGGAGATTGAACCATAGGAGAAAGGGAATGAGGAGGGTACCCTGAGAGAGGTTAAAGGAAGCTGAGAAGAAGGAAGACACCGGAAAGCGGAATAGAAAATGAGGGGAGGGGTTGGAAATATATTATTTTACCGGATGGAAAAATCAATCTTCATGCCATCAGGTTGGAGGCTACCCAGAATACTGTGTAAGGTGTATATTTGGATATGAGGTGTCACTCCTCCACCCACAAGAGGAACCCATGGACTGACATGTAGCAATGGGAATCATAATTAAATGTTGGCCACCGGGAATTTTCTGCTTTTGGTGGATGGAACAGAGGGACTTAACAAAGCAGTACCCCAATTTAGGATGTGTCTCACCAATATAGAGGAGGCTGCATCTGGAACACTGGACACAGTTGGCAACCGCAGCAGATTCACAGGTAAAATGTTGCCTTGCCTGGAAGGACTATTTTGAGTCCTGAGTGGAGGTGAGCGAGGAGGTGAATGGGCAGGTGTCGCACTGAAGCTACTTGCAGGGATATGTACCAGGAGGGGGATTACTGGGGGGGGACAGATAGACAAGTGAATCATGGAGGGGTTGATTGCTGTGGAAAGCAGAGAGAGTGGGAGGTAAAAGTATTTTTGGTGGTTGGATCCCTTGGAGATGGCGGACGTTGCAGAGGATAGTGTATCAGATGTGGAGCGTCGTGGGGTGGTTGGTCAGGACAGGAGGAACTCTATCACTGTTAAGGCGGTGGGAAGATGGGGTTAGTCTGGATGTTTGGGAAGTGGAGGAGATGCAGGTGAGGGCAGGAAGAATGGTGGAGGAAAGCAAACCCCATTCCTTGAAGGAGGAATTTACTCATGTCCTGGAAAGGAAAGCTGCACCCTGGGACAGACAAAAGAACTGAAAATTAGGAAGGTAAACATGAGAAAATCTGCAGATGCTGGAAATTCAAGCAACACACTCAAAATGCTGGTGAAACGCAGCAGGTCAGGCAGCATCCATAGGAAGAGGTAGAGTCGACGTTTCAGGCCGAGACCCTTCATCAGGACTAACTGAAAGAAGAAATAGTAAGAGATTTGAAAGCAGGGGGGAGGGGGAAATCCGAAATGATAGGAGAAGACAGGAGGGGGAGGGATGGAGCTAAGGGTTGGAAAGTTGATTGGCAAAAGGGATAGGAGAGGATCATGGGACAGGAGGCCTAGGTAGAAAGAAAGGGGGAAGGAGGAAGCACACAGGGATGGGCAAGGGGTATAGTGAGAGGGACAGAGGGAGAAAAAGAGAGAGAATAAAATATATATAATAATAATAAATAAATAATGGATGGGGCTCGAAGGGGAGGTGGGGCGTTAACGGAAGTTAGAGAAGTCAATGTTCATGCCATCAGGTTGAAGGCTACCCGGACGGAATATAAGGTGTTGTTCCTCCAACCTGAGTGTGGCTTCATCTTGACAGTAGAGGAGGCCATGGATTGACATATCAGAATGGGAATGGGACATGGAATTAAAATGTGTGGCCACTGGGAGATCCTGCTTTCTCTGGCGGACAGAGCGTAGGTGTTCAGCGAAATGGTCTCCCAGCCTGCGTCGGGTCTCGCTAATATATACAAGGCAGCATCGGGAGTCACCGGATGCAGTATATCACCCCAGCCGACTCACAGGTGAAGTGTTGCCTCACCTGGAAGGACTGTCTGGGGCCCTGAATGGGGGTGAGGGGGGAAGTGTAAGGGCATGTGTAGCACTTGTTCCGCTTACAAGGATAAGTGCTGGGAGGGAGATTGGTGGGAAGAGATGGGGGAGACGAATGGACAAGTGAGTCATGTAGGGAGCAATCCCTGTGCAAAGCAGAGAGTATCATAAGGCGGTGGTTGGGAACGGACCCAAGTGCAAGACACAGACACTGAAGTACTAGGGACAGGACTAAGATACAGGCTGAGGGCAAGGACATGGACATGAAAACTGGGAACCAGGAACAGGACTGGACAAGAGAGCTAGGAGCCTGGGCTTGAACTCCGAGCCAGAGACTGGACAAGAGAGCTAGGAGCCTGGGCTTGAACTCCGAGCCAGAGACTGGACAAGGACCCAGTACCTGGGTCTTGCCTCTGGCTCGGACCCCAGAACTAGGCAAGGACGAGGCTTGGCAGACAGGCAGGAGGCTGGAGTCTTCAGGCTTGAGGCTAGAGGCGAGGCTTGGCAGGAGGCAGGAGGCAGGAGGCTGGAGTCTTCAGGCTTGAGGCTACAGTCTTGAGGCGAGGCTTGGCAGGAGGCTAGAGACTTGAGGTGAGGCTTGGCAGGAGGCTAGAGACTTGAGTCTTCAGGCTTGAGGCTAGGCAGGAGGCTAGAGACTTGATTCTACAGGCTTGAGGCTAGGCAGGCTCCTCCTGGGCAGGGCGCGGATCATCACCCGATGGAGGCAAGGGACAGGAAGGGACAGAACCAACCGAAGGTAACGGCAGAACGGCCTGGCTTACCTGACGGAGGTAAGGAACAGGAAGGGACAGAACCAACCGCAGGTAACGGCAAGACAGCCTGGCTTACCTGATGGAAGCAAAGGACAGGAAGGGAGCTAGGTACAGGGTGGCTCCAGGACAAGACTGCAGGTGACATGAGGCGAGAGTTACCAGCAAGAGAAGGCAAGGTTTCAAGCAATGCAAGGCGAGACGAGAACTGCAGGTGAGGCGGGAGTTACAGGCAAGACAAGGCAAGGCTTCTGGCAAAGCAAGGCGAGATGAGAACTTCAGGCGAGGCGAGAGTTACCGGCAAGGCAAGGCAGGGCTTCAGGCGAGGAAACGGGAGGCAGAGGAAGGGATACAAGGAGTAGGACAAGAACAATCCAGCAGCCACGCCCTGGTCTCTGAAGGTATTTATGCATCCAGCCCCAACGAGCATCAGCTGGCTCAGTTAGAGCTCAACAAGAACAGAAACAGGGTAGACAGGAAAACCTGGAGCAAGGGTCCATGGACCAGACCGTGAACTGGAAAACGGACTTCACGGACCAGACCATGACAGTACCCACCCACCCCACCACGGGAGCCTCCTGGCGACCAAACAGGGTATCCAGACTATGGACGACCCTGGTGGGTGGGAGGGTATATAACAGAAAGGAACCCTGGGTGGCAAGAGGAAAACAACAGTGTCTGTGTTGTTGGGTCCATGGTTGGCTGGATTGTTCTGTTATAAGGCGGTGGCTGGGAATGGACCCAAGTGCAAGACACAGACACTGAAGTACTAGGGACAGGATGAGGATACAGGGTGAGGGCAAGGATATGGACATGAAAACCGGGAACCCAGAACAGGACTGGACAAGAGAGCTAGGAGCCCGGGCTTGGACTCCGAGCCAGAGACTGGACAAGGACCCAGTATCTGGGTCTTGCCTCTGGCTCCAACCCCAGAACTAGGCAAGGACGAAGCTTGGTAGGCAGGCAGGACAAGGCTGGAGTCTTCAGGCTTGAGGCTAGAGGTGAGGCTTGGCAGGAGGCAGGAGTCTTCAGGCTTGAGGCTAGATGTGAGGCTTGGCAGAAGGCAGGAGGCTGGAGTCTTCAGGCTTGAGGCTAGAGGCTAGAGACTTCAGGCGAGGCTTGGCAGAAGGCAGGAGGCTGGAGGCTAGAGGCTAGAGACTTCAGGCGAGGCTTGGCAGGAGGCTAGAGACTTGAGGCGAGGCTTGGCAGGAGGCAGGAGACTGGAGGTGAGGCTTGGCAGGAGGCAGGAGACTGGAGGTGAGGCTTGGCAGGAGGCAGGAGACTTGAGTCTTCAGGCTTGAGGCTAGGCAGGAGGCTGGAGTCCTCAGGCTTGAGGCTAGGCAGGCTCCTCCTGGGCAGGGCGCGGATCACCACCCGATGGAGGCATGAGACAGGAAGGGACAGAACCAACTGCAGGTAATGGCAAGATGGCCTGGCTTACCCGACAGAGGCAAGGGACAGGAAGGGACAGAACCAACAGCAGGTAACGGCAAGACGGCCTGGCTTACCTGACGGAGGCAAGGGACAGGAAGGGACAGAACCAACCGCAGGTAACGGCAAGACAGCCTGGCTTACCCGACGGAGGCAAGGGACAGGAAGGGAGCTAGGTACAGGGTGGCTCCAGGACAAGACTGCAGGCGAGATGAGGTGAGAGTTACCAGCAAGACAAGGTAAGGCTTCAGACAATGCAAGGCGAGACGAGAACTTCAGGTGAGGCGGGAGTTACAGGCAAGACAAGGCAAGTCTTCTGGCAAAGCAAGGTGAGACGAGAACTTCAGGATAGGTGAGAGTTACTGGCAAGACAAGGCAGGGCTTCAGGCGAGGAAACAGGAGGCAGGGGAAGGGATACAAGGAGTAGGACAAGAACAATCCAGCAGCCACGCCCTGGTCTCTGAAGGTATTTATGCAACCAAACCCAAAGAGCATCAGCTGACTCAATTAGAGCTCAACAAGAACAGAAACAGGGTAGACAGGAAAACCTGGAGCAAGGGTCGATGGACCGGACCGTGAACCGGCATATAGACTTCACAGACCGGAGCATGACAGAGAGAGGTGGGGAGGGAAAGATATGCTTAGTGGTGGGATCCCGTTGGAGGTGGTGGAAGTTACGGAAAATTATATGTTGGACCCGGAGGCTGGTAGGGTGGTCGGTGAGGACAAGGGGAACCCTATACCTAGTGGGGTGGCGGGAGGATGGGGTGAGAGCAGATGTGCGTGAAATGGGAGAGATGCGTTTGAGAGCAGAATTGATGCTGGAGGAAGGGAAGCCCCTTTCTTTAAAAAAAGACATCTCCTTCATCCTGGAATGAAAAGCCTCATCCTGAGAGCAGATGCGATGGAAATGGAGGAATTGTGAGAAGGGGATGGCATTTTTGCAAGAGACAGGGTGAGAAAAGGAATAGTCCAGGTAGCTCTGAGAGTCCGTTGGCTTATAGTAGACATCAGTAGGTAAGCTGTCTCCAGAGATCGAGACAGAAGGATCCAGAAAGGGGAGGGAGGTGTCGGAAATGGACCAGGTAAACTTGAGGGCAGGGTGAAAGTTGGAGGCAAAGTTAATAAAGTCAACAAGCTCAGCATGCGTGCAGGAAGCAGCACCAATGCAGTCGTCGATGTAGCGAAGGAAAAGTTGGCGACAGATACCAGTATAGACTTGGAACATGGATTGTTCCACAAAGCCAACAAAAAGGCAGGCATAGCTAGGACCTACACGGGTGCCCATGTCTACACCTTTAGTTTGGAGGAGGTGAGAGGAGCCAAAGGAGAAATTATTAATAGTAAGGACTAATTCTGCTAGACGGAGGAGAGTCGTGGTGGAGGGGGACTGGTTAGGTCTGGAATCCAAAAAGAAGCAGAGAACTTTGAGGCTTTCCTGCTGGACGATGGAAGTATATAGGGACTGAACATCCATGGTGAAAAAAAGCGGTGGGGGCCAGGGAACTTAAAATCATCGAAAAATTTCAGAGCGTGAGAAGTGTCACGAACATAAGGAGGAAGCGATTGAACAAGGGGGGTAAAACAACAGCGATGTGTGCAGTTCGGTGGGAAAGGAGCAAGCTGAGACAATGGGTCTACCTAGACAGGCAGGTTTGTGGATCTAATAAGGAATTGCATTTTTACAGGAGACAGGATGGGTAGAGGTTTAGTCAAGATAACTGCGGGAATCTGTAGGTTTATAAAAGAAGTTGATCAACAGGCGGTCTCCAGAAATGGAGAAAGAGAGATCGAGAACGGGGATGGAGAACGCCCAAATGGAGCAAGCGAATTGAAAGACAGGGTGGAAGTTAGAGGCAAAGTTGATTAAATTGGCAGGTCAGCATGGGCATTTGACGCTGCACCAATGCAACCATTGATGTGCTGGAGGAAGAGTTGGGGAGCGTTACTGGAGAAGGGTTGGAATATGGACTGCTCTACATAACCAACCAAGAGGCAGACATAGCTGGGAGCAATGCGGCTGCCCATGGCTATCCTTCATGTCTGGAGAAATAGGAGGAGCCAAAGGAAACACTGTTGAAGGTCAGGACCAGTTCTCCCAGATGGAGGTGGAGAGGAACTGATTGGTTCTTCTTAAGCCCTTCTTGATGGGGTTGGAAGTATACTGGGAATGGACATCCATGGTGAAAATGAGGCACTTATGGCCAGGAAAAATACCAAGAAGATTGAGAATATAGGAAGTGTTGTGGATGTTGGTGGGAAGGGGCTGAACCAAGGTGGATAGAACAGCTATTAGGACAGGAGTTCTGTGGGATAGGAGCAGGTGGAGACAGACATTCCCAGACAGTCTGGTTTGTGGATTTCCTGTGGGAAGTAGACACGAGCAATGCAGGGTCTGAGAACTATGAGTTCGGTGGCAGTGGGTGAGGTCAGTGATTGTATTGCAGTTTTTCTGATAGTCTGCAGTGAGGTCGTCTTCAAGGAGTAGGTATAAGGAGGTGTCAGGGAGCTGCCGCCTTGCCTCAGCAAAGGAGAGATCAGTTTCCCACAGCACCTAATTTGTCTGTGGGTGTGATGGTAAGGATGGGATTGGTGTGGAGAGGGAGGAGAGTCTGTTGGTCTTCATTAGTCAAGGGACTGAATTCTAAGGACATGATGTTGCAGCTCTATAAAACTCTTGTTAGGCAACACTTTAGATTAATGTCTTCAGTTCTAGTCGCTTCATTATAGGAGGCACATGGAAGGACTAGAGAGGGTGCAGAGCAGATTTTCAAGGATGCTGTCTGGATTAGAGAGCATGTCAAATGATGAAAAATTGAGTGAGCTTGGGCTTTTGTCTTTGAGGAAAGATGAATGAGATTAGACTTGATATAGGTGGTGTTGTTCCTTTTCGCGCCTTCTGGTACATTGGTCGGCATTTTGCCATTTCCATAGCATATGACTGCTTTTTTACAAGGCTAGGTCATTGGTGGAAACTAAAATCAGCAGTGCTCCCAAAACCAATCCCTGCAGAACCCCATTTTGATATCTTACAGGTGTGAAAGTTATCCTCTCACCATAACTCAAGTTTTCTGTTTTGAGCTAATTCTGCACCCATTTACACACCTGACTTTTGATTATTAACCTCTTGTGGGTACCTTGTCAAAAGCCTTCTGAAAGTAAATAATATTAACCATTCTATTGTTATCATAAATTTTAGTTGCCTCTTTATCAAACTCCAGTATATTACTAAACCATGATTTTCCCTTTCTGAACCCATGCTGGTTTTTGGCTAACATTCATGTTCTCATCAGCTGCTTTTCCAGATCCTTCTTGTATACCAGGGCAACATTAGCCCATTTCCAGTCCTTAGGGATTCATCAGTCTTCAATGACTTTTGAAAAATACATGTTAGTGCTTTGTATATATAATCACAGATCTCTTTAAGTACCCTTGCATATATGTTGTTAGGCCCTGGAGATCTATTAACTTTCAGCTTTGTCAGCTAAAACAGGACTTCACCTCCTAAGAACTCCAAGTAATTTAAAACGACCTTATTTTTCTATACAATTACTGGCATATTGGTAACATCTTGGACCAGATTGAAAGGTTGGCACAACACAAGAGTCAGGGCATGTACTCTGCTCTTCTGTTCTATGTTGTCAATTAGTGTGTAAAGTTGGCTTGAAGTAAGAGACAAGGGGTGGCAGAGGATTGTTTTTCAGACGGGAGGCTAGTTACAAGCAGTGTACCACAGGGGTCAGTGCTGTGCCCTCTTTCATTCGTTACTTTGGAAGAGAATCTAGATGTATGGTTAGTAAGTTTGCAGATGATACTGATATTGGTGGTACACTGGACAGTGAAGGTTATCTAAGATTATGATGGAATCTTGATCAATTGGACTTTACCAGCCGAGGAGTGACAAGTAAAGTTTACATGAAATAAAGTTAACTTCAATGTCCAATTTTGTTAAGACAACCTAGAGCAGGACATCCACAGTAGATGATTGAGCTCTTGAGAAATGCTGTAGAATAGAAAGAACTAGGGATGCAGGTACTCAGTTCCTTGAAGTGGAAAACGGGTAGCCCGGATGGAAAGAAACGATGTCATGTGTTGGATCTCGGTAACTTTCAATCCTTGTCTTCTTTTAGTTCAGGAACGAGCAAGAAACATTGATTCTTCACAATCGTTTACTTTAAAGTTTAAACCAAAATATAGAGAATTTGAAAGTAGATGAGGAGCCGAGAAGCAAGCAGAGATTAAAGAGATACAATAGATTCAATGAAAAGATGGCGCCTTTGAAAAATCTATTACCACAAAACTTGAGTTAATGGAAGTTTCTTAAACAAGTACAATCTAATCAGTGGTTGCACAATGACAGATGCATGGGTAATGAGCCCAACACTTGGCCAATTGCAAAATGAAAAGGTATTATGTAAGTGCTATATCGTCTTCTGCCAGCAAGTGGGGATGAACACCAGATATTGTGAAAAATACACAAGTTTCTTGAAGATACAAATTATGTCAATAAAAAACTACAATTAACACTTAGTCTTGCATTAATTCAACTGATATCTTATAAAACCGATTCCAACAGTCTTCCCTTTGATTCAATGAGGTAGTACGTTACAGTCACTGTATCTGAAAATTCAGACAGAAAATCTTAGAAGTTTCTATGTTACAGAGTAATTAAAAATTACTGTGATCGTATAGTAACAAAAGGAATATGAGTTCTTAAAAGCATCTATACTATTCTGTCATGATTGGATACATTAGGAATACTTACACAAGTTTGATCTTGTTAAGAGTGATTTTTGGGTTTTGCACATTTACAGTTCACAAATTACTTGTGCTTCAAGTCCTCCCACAGCACGTGTCTTAATCTGGAGTCACTTTACCTCACTTGTAGTGGCTGGTGTGTATCCACCTACTTTTACCCTCTACCTTGACTGCTCAATTGGTAATTAATAGTACTTGCTCAGGACCTTCCCACCGAGCTCCCAGTGGTTCCTTATTTTGTTTTTTGACCAGGACCCACTCACCAGGAATCAAGGTGTGTCCTCCTTCCGAGAGACCACTTCAAACAGCAGAAACCTGTTGAGAAACAGACTGAACAACTTGGGTTAGTTTTATACAACAATCAACTAAACTTCTGAGATTATGCATATATCAGCGACTATGAGATTGAGAGCTTCTAGTAGTGATGTAGGTTGCCCTGTTACCACAAGAACAGTGGAATACTTGGACCACCAAGCAGCTGGCACTTCACAGAATCATAGAAATCAACAGCACATTTGAGGCCTTCAGTGAATAATTTGTGCCCAACTTGTACCCTACTGCCTGAAATTGTCCTAAGTGCCCTCTACTTTTCTAAGCTCCATGTACCTACCTAAGAGTATCTTCAAAGACCCTTTTGTATCTACCTCTACCACTGTCACTGGCAGTGCATTCCACCCACCCAACACTCTCTTTATAAAAAACTTACCTCTGACATCCCCCTTGTACCTACTTCCAAGCACCTTAAAACTATGCCCCCTCGTGTTAGCCATTTCAGCCCTGGGAAAAAGCTTCTGCCTTTTCACATGATCAATGCATCTTATCATCTTATACACCTCTATCAGGTCACTTCTTGTCATCCGTAGCTCCAAGGCGAAAAGGCCAAGTTCACTCTACCTATTCTCCTAAGGCATGCTCTCCAATCCAGGCAACATCCTTGTAAATCTCCTCTGCACTCTCTCTATATTATCAACATCCTGACGGTAGTGAGGTGACCAGATCTGAACACAGTACACCAAGTAAGGCCTAAGTAAAGTTTTATATAGATTTATCATTTCCTCATGGCTCTTGAACAACAACCCCCCCACCCCGCCATGAAGGCTCATCTCTTAGCCCATTAGAGTTGCAACTCGTAATTTCTCAGTAGTGATCCACAACAAAGTAAAATACAGTTTTGTTCTCGCTCATATACTCCCTTTAAATGGTGTGCTGAAGCAGAATCAGATGATCTCTCTGACAATTCAAGAACGGAGGAAGCTCTTTTACCTCCTGGACGTGCATCAAAAATTCCTTTCTTAATGAATGAATTCTCCGAATTCTGTTTCTTTCAAGTAACCGGTCCCACAATGTGTGGCAAAAACTATTTCGGTATCTCAGTAATTATTGATCTTTTACGAGTTAGAATGAGCAAGTTGAACAACTACAGAGATAGCGCAGTGCAGTGCAGTTAAACAATAAGATGCAAAATCATAATAAGGTAAATTGTGAGGTCAAGAGTCCATCAATAGAATATAGAACATTACAGCACAGTACAGACCATTCAACCCATGTTGTAATGACGACATCTTAAACGGCTCTAAGATCCATCTAAATCTTCCCCCCACATAGCCCTCATGTTCTTGATATTTATTGCTTATTTATTACATGTAACTATATAATTATTTTATCTTATTTTTGTATTTGCAGTTTGTGGTCATTTGTACACTGGTTGTCCATCCTGTTGGTGTGGTCTTTCATTGATTCTGTTATGGTTATTGGATTTATTGAGTATGCCTGCAAGAAAATAAATCTCATGGTTGTATATGGTGACGTATATGGACTTTGATAATAAATTTACTTTGAATTTTGCAGAGTTTCTTCATTGTCCCTACTGTATCTGTCCTATTGTCAGGGACAGATGAGTACAAGCTGTCCTTCAGCATGGTGGAAGGTGCTTTTGGGCTTTTGTATACTCTGTTGGATGGAGAAGGGTACAAGAAAGAATGTGGAGGTGTTGTTGATTATGCTGGCTGCTTTACTGAGGCAGTGAGAAGTGTAGAAAGAGTTCATGGAGGGAGATTGATTTCTGTGATGTGCTCAGTAGTATCCATAATCCTCTGCATTTTCTTGTAGTCACGGGCAAGATCACAATGAGGGAGATTGTGAAGTGATGAGTCCATCTGGTCGTACTGTGGAATAGTTCAATAGACTATTCTTCTTTTGTGCTAATGGTGGCTTGCACCTATCAGGAAGGTGCATATCCGCCACCTACTGTAATGTAGTATGAAGGGAGCCATGACGGGGATCATATCCTCCCTCACAAGTCTCTTTTAATTAAAAAGTTCACCAGGGTCCTATACGATTTAACCGTCCCTGCCTCAGGTCCCAGAATATACTACAAATTAGGAACCCCAGATCTACCCAATAATTGCCTCAGCTGCCTGTATATTACCAACAATCCCATTCTGCCTTCGTTCACTGGTATCCCTATTTTCTTAAGCTAGACAGATAGGTCAATGCTCCTGATCAATTGAATTGCACAGTCAAATTCTAAAGAATAATAAGATTGCAATCAAGTTTCTTGTTTTTAAATATCACTTAAGGGAACACCAGAATGTGACACATATGCTTTAAATTCCAGTCCACTGGCTAACAGACTTTTTGCATTCCAATGAAGAACTGGAAGCTGATGTAAGAACTGTAAAGATCAGTCTGTAGCACCCCATATACAATCACCCTCAACCACCAGCCCATTCCCTCTACTGTCATTCCCAAATCTTCTCCCCAAAGTACTTCATGTACCTGTTCTACAGTAATTCCACTAATCGCAAGTATCTTGATGCTGCATCCACCACGATTCTAAGTTTATCAGATTTCTCTCACACTGCTGCAGTTCAATGAACCACGGCACATAGAAACACAAGAAAAGATATATTTTTAAAAATCAATACCACACTGGATGCCTCACCTCCCAGACTCCCCGCCTACATAACCTCACTCCATGCTCTTCCTCCATCCAAATCCTTGCAGGTGTATGTTTTAACTCGCTGTCCAACAGACGTACAGGAATCAAATCTTCTCACAGCGTCAACATAATAAATATTATTCGCTATCTTCACCTCTGAATTTCCCAAGCCTTTTCTAAAATAGGGCAAACTAAATAATTTGCACTATGAACATCCCAACAGTTGCAGAATCTTGCCTCAGCACCAACTTCACAATTCCCATATTCACGTTCACGAACCCGATGAAGCTGTTTATCACAATTAGAAATGAAAATAATCATTACTTTAGGTTGACATCATCAGTTAGCCCAGTCCTAATGCCCTGCACTGGGTGACCTTTCTGATCCGAACCTACCCATCCCCGACTCATTTTCCTTTCACTCCTTGCCAAAATCCATCCCAGACCATCACTTTTCTCCCATTTGGATTCCCCGCCATCGGCTCCCCTCAGTCACATTCCTGGTGCTGCGAACTGCCAGCCCCGTCACTGTGGCGCCAACACTCTCCGGTTGTCTTCGCTCCCCGTCAGCTGCTCTCCCGGCCCAATCCTCCCCCGACACTCTTTCAACCTCCGTGTCGGTCCGCCACACCCCGTTCAATAGTCTGATAACTGCAAGATCGAAGCTGACCATCTCCACACACGGGCCCCGCGTCCGACCCATGCCAGTCCGCACACTCACCGCGCTGGGGGCTGCGACTGTCGGCCGGCGGGGCCGCCTTCATCTTCGGCTCTTAGGCCCGCCGGGTGTTCGACAGGAAGGGTCGCCGAGCCGGAGTCTGAGCAGGAGAAGGGAATCGGTGGCCAAGAGGTCAGGAATTGGGGGAATTGTGCCCGTGGGGGAGAAGAAGCGACCGGGGAGCCCCAAGCTGGGGCGGCACGGCCCAGTCGGAAGGTCGGGGAGCGGAGCCCCAAGCTGAGGGAGCGAAGCCGGGAGACTGGAGAACCAAACGTGAGAATCAGGAGGCTGGAAGCCTGGATCCAGGGGAGAGGGAATCAGATCAGGAAGTAGGGAACCTGCATGTGGGTGAGGGGAGACTGATCCTGAGGAGCTCGTTGGAAGCGGAGGATCTGGATCTGGAGCCTGGATGCCACAATTTTCAGGTGGGAATATGGAGCCAGGGTCTGAGGAAAGAGGCAGGGAGTCGAGCCTCAGGAACAGGCAGTTGGCCCAAAGTTGAACATGATGGATGAAAACTGGGATCCTGGTGATGAGAGAGTGAAAGTGTGAAGTGAGGGCAGGGGAACGGTCGGAGATCATCAGGAGCTGAACGACGACGAGAGGCCGGGGTTAGGACGCGGGTCGAGGGAAGGGCCGGGCTAAGCGGAGAAAGTCCGCGAGGGAGAGAAAGCTGCGGGAGCGGGAATTCAAGTCGCCAAAGGAGACAACCAAGCGGTCAAAAAGTGGCAGGGAAAAAGAATGTGGTGATGCTGAGGCGCCAGAGGGTTTCCAGAGTTTGGAACCAGTGCCCGAAGAGATGTCGTAAAAAATACAGAAGGTCGAATCCCAACTCTTACGGAGCAGATGAAGGTAAAAATGATAGTAAAATAGATCTATCTGTGTGTGAGCGAGTTCGAGCTGCAGGGTCGGGGAAGGGCCTGGCTGAGCGGGAGAATGGTATCGGTGGGCAAGAGGCCTGTCAATGAGCGGAGAAGGGGTGGTCAAGACGCAAAAGGAGACAACCAAGTGGTCAGAAACTTAGCAGACACTGGCATGGAAAAATAAAGAATGGGGCCCTGCAGAGGCGTTAGAGGATTTCCAGAGTAAGGAAACCGGTGCCCGAAGAGATCTCGTCAAAAAAAAACACAGAAGGCTGAATTCCAACTCTTACGGAGAAGAAGGTAAAAATGATAGCAAAATCGATCTGTGTGCGTGAGAGAGCTTGAGCGATTAAATGTTACAGAAAAATTGCTGTATCAAGTTTTTTTAAAAAAATATAAAATTAACGCAATGGTCTCCTGTGTCAAATTTAGTGGTTCGGGAATGTATGTTCACTGGCTTCTGTTTCAGTTGCTGTCGTCCATCCCTTCAAGGTTTGACATGTTTTGCATTCACAGATGTTGTTTTTCATACCCGTGTTATAAGGAGTGATTATTTGAGTTACTGTTCCTTTCCTGTCAGCCTGAACCAGTCTGGCCCTGCACCTCTGGACCCTCTCATTAACAACGCAAACAACTCCTGACGAAGGGTCTCGGCCTGAAACGTCGACTGCACCTCTTCCTAGAGATGCTGCCTGGCCTGCTGCGTTCACCAGCAACTTTGATGTGTGTTCCTCTCATTAACAAGGCGCTTTTGCCCAGAGTTCTGCCACTCAGGATGTTTTTTGTTGTTGTTGTTGTTTATCCGACTGTTCTTTGTAAAATGGAGATACTGTTGTGTGTGAAAAGCCCAAGAGATCAGCAGTTTGAAATACTCAAACCATCCTGCCTGGCATCAACAATCATCCACACTTTTCTCCCCATTTTGATGTTTGGTCTGAACAGCAACTGAACCTCTTTACCAGTCTGCATAGTATTATGAATTGAGTTGCTGTCAAATGATTAGCTGAATAGATATTTGCATTAACAAGCAGGTCTATAGGTGTACTTAATAAAGTGGTCAGTGAGTGTACTTCCGAGTATCCTTTGCACTTCTGTAGATTTAGAACATAGAACATAGAATAGTACAGCACAGCACAGTACAGGCCCTTTGGCCCACAATATTGTGCCAACCCTCAAACCCTGCCTCCCATATAAGCCCCCACCTTAAATTCCTCCAAATACCTGTCCAATAGTCTCTTAAACTTCACTAGTGTGTCTGCCTCCACCACTGACTCAGGCAGTGCATTCCACGCACCAACCACTCTCTGAGTAAAAAACCTTCCTCTGATATCCCCCTTGAACTTCCCACCTCTTACCTTAAAGCTATGTCCTCTTGTATTGAGCAGTGGTGCCCTGGGGAAGAGGCGCTGGCTATCCACTCTATATCTATTCCTCTTATTATCTTGTACACCTCTATCATGTCTCCTCTCATCCTCCTTCTCTCCAAAGAGTAAAGCCCTAGCTCCCTTAATCTCTGATCATAATGCATACTCTCTAAACCAGGCAGCATCCTGGTAAATCTCCTCTGTATCCTTTCCGATGCTTCCACATCCTTCCTATAGTGAGGTGACCAGAACTGGACACAGTATTCCAAGTGTGGCCTAACCAGAGTTTTTTAGGGTTGCATCATTACATCGCAACTCTTAAACGCTATCCCTCGACTTATGAAAGCTAACACCCCATAAGCTTTCTTATCTACCCTATGAGGGTACTTTCAGGGATCTGTGGACATGTACCCCCAGATCCCTCTGCTCCGCCACACTACCAAGTATCCTGCCATTTACTTTGTACTCTGCCTTGGAGTTTGTCCTTCCAAAGTGTACCACCTCACACTTCTCTGGGTTGAAATCCATCTGCCACTTGTCAGCCCACTTCTGCATCCTATCAATGTCTCTCTGCAATCTTTGACAATCCTCTACACTATCTACAACACCACCAACCTTTGTGTCATCTGCAAACTTGCCAACCCACCCTTCTACCCCCACATCCAGGTCGTTAATAAAAATCACGAAAAGTAGAGGTCCCAGAACAGATCCTTGTGGGACACCACTAGTCACAATCCTCCAATCTGAATGTACTGCCTCCACCACCACCCTCTGCCTTCTGCAGGCAAGCCAATTCTGAATCCACCTGGCCAAACTTCCCTGGATCCCATACCTTCTGACTTTCTGAATAAGCCTACCGTGTGAAACCTTGTCAAATGCCTTACTAAAATCCATATAGATCACATCCACTGCACTACCGTTATCTATATGCCTGGTCACTTCCTCAAAGAACTCTATCAGGCTTGTTAGACATGATCTGCCCTTCACAAAGCCATGCTGACTGTCCCTGATCAGACCATGATTCTCTAAATGCCCAGAGATCCTATCTCTAAGAATCTTCTTTAGGTAGTATTAAGAAGGACAAAGGGGACTTTGACTTGAATACTACACTGACTTGCCTACTCCTGGGTAATGCTGAGTTCATCTTTCTCTTCACACATCTCAATCTCGACCTGCTTTTCCCTTTTTACCTTGTTCAAAGAAGTAATTGAGGCCAGTCTTTTAAAGCTTAGCTTTATTTATCACATGTATATTGAAGTATTCAGTGAAATACATTATTTTGCGACAACGACCAGCACAGTCCGAGGATATGCTGGTAGACAGCCCACAAGTGTCACCATGCTTCTGGTAACAACGTAGTATTCCGAAAATTCACCAACCTGAACCTATACATCTTTGGAATGTGGGAGGAAACCAGAGCACCCAGAGGATTTCCATGCAGTCATACAGACTCCTTACAGGCACGGGTGGGAATTGAGCCCCAATGTGATCGCTGGTATTGCAAAGCAATTTCAGTATTGACTACGCAATAGTGATACCCCAGAGGGAGTTCTGAACTGTTGTTTGTTTGGAACATGTCCTGGCAAACAAGTTCAAATGAGTTGAAGGAAGGCCTCAATAAGGAAGTATCAGTTTCTTCTAGTGCCCTGCTTTGTACTGTTCAAGGAATTTCTAAATGGGGAGAACATACAGAAATCAGAGTTGCAAGGGGAATCCTGCTCCTCATGCAGGATTCCATAAAGGGTAACTTGCAGTTTGAGTCAGTGGTAAGGAAGTTCATCCTCACAGTGTGTTGGTTATTGACATAGAAATGATACAAAAACTGTATTTTTGATATATTTGTGAGAATTAAAGGAAATCATTTTTCTTTAATAAAGTTCAGCTGGCATTATCTCATCTAGTACACCGCTGATATCAGTGAAGGGAAAATGGTTGAGGTTCACTCTGTACAATTTGCATTTTCGTTTATGTGACAGAAACAATGAAATTGCTTTCTCAATAATTCCAGCAAGAAATACAGTGAGTACAAAGCATCAGAGTTCAACCAAGAGTACTGAGTCACAGTGAAGACAGATGTAAATATAAGCTACACACATCAAAGTTGCTGGTGAACGCAGCAGGCCAAGCAGCATCTGTAGGAAGAGGTGCAGTCTACGTTTCAGGCCGAGACCCTTCGTCAGGACTAACTGAAGGAAGAGTGAGTAAGGGATTTGAAAGTTGGAGGGGGAGGGGGAGATCCAAAATGATAGGAGAAGACAGGAGGGGGAGGGATAGAGCCAAGAGCTGGACAGGTGATAGGCAAAAGGGGATACGAGCGGATCATGGGACAGGAGATCCGGGAAGAAAGATGGGGGGGGCACCCAGAGGATGGGCAAGAGGTATATTCAGAGGGACAGAGGGAGAAAAAGGAGAGTGAGAGAAAGAATGTATGCATAAAAATGAGTAACAAATGGGGTACGAGGGGGAGATGGGGCCTTAGCGGAAGTTAGAGAAGTCGATGTTCATGCCATCAGGTTGGAGGCTACCCAGACGGAATTTAAGGTGTTGTTCCTCCAACCTGAGTGTGGCTTCATCTTTACAGTAGAGGAGGCCGTGGATAGACATGTTAGAATGGGAATGGGATGTGGAATTAAAATGTGTGGCCACTGGGAGATCCTGCTTTCTCTGGCGGACAGAGCATAGATGTTCAGCAAAGCGGTCTCCCAGTCTGCGTTGGGTCTCGCCAATATATAAAAGGCCACATCGGGAGCACCGGACGCAGTATATCACCCCAGTCGACTCACAGGAGAAGTGTTGCCTTACCTGGAAGGACTGTTTGGGGCCCTGAATGGTGGTAAGGGAGGAAGTGTAAGGGCATGTGTAGCACTTGTTCCGCTTACACGGATAAGTGCCAGGAGGGAGATCAGTGGGGAGGGATGGGGGGGACAAATGGACAAGGGAGTTGTGTAGGGAGCGATCCCTGCGGAATGCAGAGAGAGGGGGGGAGGGAAAGATGTGCTTAGTGGTGGGATCCCGTTGGAGGTGGCGGAAGTTACGGAGAATAATATGTTGGACCCGGAGGCTGGTGGGGTGGTAGGTATGGACCAGGGGAACCCTATTCCTAGTGGGGTGGCGGGAGGATGGAGTGAGAGCAGATGTACGTGAAATGGGGGAGATGCGTTTAAGAGCAGAGTTGATAGTGGAGGAAGGGAAGCCCCTTTCTTTAAAAAAGAAAGACATCTCCCTCGTCCTAGAATGAAAAGCCTCCTCCTGAGAGCAGATGCGGCGGAGACAGAGGAATTGCGAGAAGGGGATGGCGTTTTTGCAAGAGACAGGGTGAGAAGAGGAATAGTCCAGATAGCTGTGAGAGTCAGTATGCTTATAGTAGAAATTTCTTTTATATATTGGCGAGACCTGACGCAGACTGGGAGACCGCTTTGCTGAACATCTACGCTCTGTCCGCCAGAGAAAGCAGGATCTCCCAGTGGCCACACATTTTAATTCCACATCCCATTCCCATTCTGACATGTCTATCCACGGCCTCCTCTACTGTAAAGATGAAGCCACACTCAGGTTGGAGGAACAACACCTTATATTCCGTCTGGGTAGCCTCCAACCTGATGGCATGAACATCGACTTCTCTAACTTCTGCTAAGGCCCCACCTCCCCCTCGTACCCCATCTGTTACTCATTTTTATGCACACATTCTTTCTCTCACTCTCCTTTTTCTCCCTCTGAATATACCTCTTGCCCATCCCCTGGGTCCCCCCCCCTTGTCTTTCTCCCGGGGCCTCCTGTCCCATGATCCTCTCGTATCCCCTTTTGCGAATCACCTGTCCAGCTCTTGGCTCCATCCCTCCCCCTCCTGTCTTCTCCTATCATTTTGGATCTCCCCCTCCCCCTCCAACTTTCAAATCCCTTACTCACTCTTCCTTCAGTTAGTCCTAACGAAGGGTCTTGGCCTGAAACGTCAACTGCACCTCTTCCTAGAGATGCTGCCTGGCCTGCTGCGTTCACCAGCAACTTTGATGTGTGTTGCTGGAATTTCCAGCATCTGCAGAATTCCTGTTGTTTGCGTGTAAATATAAGCTGTTCTTCTGCATCTTCAATTTTGAGTTTTGGTCAGCTGAGGGCTTTGGAAACTAAGGGACTCAGGGTGATCTTATAGAGGTGTAAAATGTCATGGTGGGCACAGATAGGGTGAATGTACTCAGTCTTTTTCCCAGCTTTGGTGAATCAAGAACCAGAGGTTTAAGGTAAGAGAGGAGAGAGTTATGATTAACTTTGTGTCACAATTTCACCGAAACATACAGTACGGGGTCTTTCTTTTGTTACATTTAAAATGGCGATTTTGTTATGTTAATCTGGGGAATGCGGTTTTGTTGTGTTTTACGCTGCAGAGAGTTTGCGCTAACAGTTTGTTTTACTTTAAAATGACGATAACAAAGTTCTATTAGCCAATGGGTGGTTATGTATCGTTTTGTTTTCGGATGCCATGCTATATGATATGACTGTGGACTGGGTTTTGGCGGGGAGTCGGAGGAGAGACGGGGAGGACGGCGGACGTGCGGAGAGGCTCCGGTCGATCACTCAGGGTGGTCCCGAGCCGTGAGTCGACGGAATTCGGGTGGTCGTCTGACGTCGAATTGAGCTCCAACGGTAGCGCGCGAAGAACTTGGACTTTGATAAGTGTTGGCGCCTTTTTTTCCCCATTACTTTCCTCTCTGTATCAAATGTATATTAATGCCATAGAATTAGTAATATCTATAAAGTGTATGTGTTAAAATTTACTGGGTGTGCTGGCTGATGATTGATGTTTGTGATTGATTCGGGCGGCGACTGACCCTGAGGGGAGTGTTGAAGCAGGTGCTGGGCGGGATTTCCCCGAGACATACACGAGCCAATATAACGGAACGTTACAAGTGGGGGCTACCGTCAGGGATTTGGATTTTTTTCGGGAAAGATGTACTTGTTGTTGCGGTAAGTGGTGTGAAGATGGATCGAGATAAGATTGTAAGTTGGTGTGAATTGGAGGAGGTACCGGTGAATCATGCGTGTGTGGTAAACGGGGTCGATTATCGCATTTCGGCGGAGGTGCTGGTGCGAGGGTTGAGTTTGATTAAAGGTATCGGGCAGGTAGAACTTGTAGCTAGAAGGGGTGGGAAAGAACTGGAGGCTATCTGGATGTTGGTGCGGACGAATGCCGACGTCATGACTTTAGAATTACCAGCGACAGTCCATGTCCAGGGGGACGTGGGGCCATGGGGTCTCCACACTCTCCCCGAGGACGCAAGTGAGGAGGTGCCGGTGGAGCTAGATGAGGCCTCCGGCCGGGTGCCCGTAGCAAGAGGTGGAGGTGTGGAGTGGGAAGATTTGGCCAGGCCTCGCCCCCATGGGCTTGAGGAGACTGCCGAGTTAACGGCTGCCAT
Source organism: Mobula birostris (assembly GCF_030028105.1). NCBI lineage: Eukaryota > Metazoa > Chordata > Chondrichthyes > Myliobatiformes > Myliobatidae > Mobula > Mobula birostris. The sequence continues at coordinate 57,226,913 of NC_092383.1, read as the reverse complement.
TACCTCCCTGGCGAGAAGGGTTGAGGGGCCCCGCCCGAAGCTGAGAATTTTCTCGGGAGCTGAGCCCACCCCAGAAGGGGAGGATGACTATGATACCTGGGTTGAAGATACATCCCAATTGTTAGAGGTGTGGCCAGTTTCGGATGAGGAAAAGAGACAGCGAATGGTGGAAAGCTTAAGGGGCGGGGCGGCCCGGGTGGTCCGCGATCTGAGAGCGGCACGCCCCTTGGCTTCCCTATCGGAGTGTTTGGACTGTCAGGGGATCCCTGGCGGCATTTAGCAGAGTTTCAACGGATGGGGCAGAGAAGAGGGGAAAAGCTCTCAGACTATGCTTTCAGGCTGGAAGGAAAGCTTACGGGGTTGCTGCGACGAGGGGTAGTGAAGGAGGATGAAGTGGCGGAGTTAAGGATGAGCCAGATATGTAGCGGTTCCCGGGAGGATGACAGAGTGGCTTGGAGTGTACGGCAGTCATTTAAGCAGAGCTCCCCTCCATCATTCGGACGGCTGATCCGAGAGGTACGGGCCGAGGAGTGTGCTTTGGGCCGACCAGGGGGCTCGGACCCTCAGGGACGGTCTTCAGCGGTTCAGGAGGTGGTAGCCGGGGTGAGACCAGAGAAATCCAAGGGGTCCCCGGGGGCCCGTATCGGGTGGAGAGAGGCGGCGAGTAGTGGGTGCTATAACTGTGGGAGAGAGGGGCATTTCCGCCGGGAATGTGAGTGGCCGGGGGCGTGCTACCGCTGTGGGGAAGCTGGCCACTTGTGGAAGGATTGTGAGAGACGAGATGCGCCGAGGGGGGAGGGCCCCCGGACCACCAAGAAGGGAGAGGTGTCGGGAAATTTAGGAGAGGCTCAGTGAGGGAACGGACTGGAGTCTCGGGAGGAACACGTTCCCAGAAAACCGCTATGGAACCCTGGAACGAACAAGCCCAAATTCCTGATGGACTGGTGGGACCCTGTTCCAGCGTGTCCCTACGGATAGAGGGAATCTTTGCGAAAACCATTCTTGACACCGGGTCGCAGGTTACCTTATTGTACCAGTCGTTCTACAACAAATATCTGAAGCATTTGGCAGTAACTCCGTTTTACGCATTGGAGATTTGGGGCATAAGTGATGGTGATTACCCGTACGATGGATACTTGTCAGTGAGATTGGAATTTTCAGAGGGAGATGTGGGAGTATCGGAAGCCTTTGAGACGCTGGTGTTGGTTTGTCCGGACCCGGTGGAGACCGGTGGTGCTGCCCTGTTGGTGGGGACTAACTCCCCTCTGGTGCGACGGCTCTTGGGAGCCTGTAAGAAGAAGGGGGGGGGGGAAGAACTTTCTGGAGACCCTCTCGGTCCACCCCGTGTTCCAAGCGGTGTACGAAGGAGTGGGTGACCCCCAGGGGCTGGATCCTGAGTGCAAACGAGGACGGTGTGGTGCACTCAGGCGAGGCCTAAGGTGATACGGCCAGGGGAGGCGGCATTAGTGATGGGGACCCCCAGATTCCCCGGGTTGCCGCCGGGAGAGGCCCTGCTAGTAGACGCCCCCGACGACCTGGAAAGGGAGTCCCGGTTCCCGGCTGGGGCGCTGGTGAGACCTGAATTGCAGAGGCCCTCAGCTGTACAGGCACGGCGGATGGGGGTGATGATACGGAACATAACGGAGAGGGAGATCACCTTTAAGCGCGGGATGCCCCTCGCGCACTTGTTCCCGGTGACGGTGATGTCCAGCGCCCCCGTGAAGCCCACTGGAAGAGAACTATTGGGAAACGGGGGGCGGCTGACCGAGGAGGCCTTTAATTTTGAAAACTGCCCTGTACCGCCGGCGTATAAGAGCAGGCTGGTGGAGAAGATGCTGAAGTTAGGGGATGTCTTTTCTCAGGGTGAATTTGATGTGGGATGTTCCAAGAGCACTCGGCACACCATTCGGGTAACAAATGACACCCCGTTTAGGGAGAGGTCGCAGCGGTTGGCCCCAGCAGATGTGGAGGATGTGCGGCAGCACTTGCGGCTGTTGAAAGATGCAGGGATTATTGCGGAGGCCCGAAGCCCCTATGCGTCCCCCATAGTGGTGGCAAGGAAGAAAAATGGGAAGGTACGCATGTGCGTGGACTATAGGACCCTGAACCGCCGCACTGTTCCTGACCAATATACGGTCCCGAGGGTGGAAGATGCATTGGCCTGTCTGAGTGGTGCACATTGGTTCAGTGTATTGGATTTGCGGAGTGGGTATTACCAGATTCCGATGAGCGAGACTGATAAGGAGAAGACAGCCTTTATCTGTCCCCTGGGGTTTTTCCAGTTCGAACAAATGCCCCAAGGTATCTCGGGGGCCCCAGCCACCTTTCAGCGGCTCATGGAGCAGACAGTGGGGGACATGAACCTGCTGGAGGTATTGTTGTACCTGGACAACCTGATAGTGTTTGGATCTACGTTGGAGGAACATGAGGAGCGGCTGCTGAAGGTGCTGAGTCGCTGAAGGAGGAAGGGTTAAAACTTTCCCTGGATAGATGCCAGTTCTGTAAGACGTCGGTTAGCTATGTCGGGCACATAATCTCGCGAAATGGAGTGGCCACCGATCCGGGTAAGATAGCCGCAGTCACCACCTGGCTGAGACCCCAGCAGGTGAGCGCCTTACGCTCGTTTTTGGGGTTTTGCGGATATTACCGGCGATTCGTGAAAGGATATGCGAAAATGAGTCATCCATTGAACCAGCTGCTGTGTGGCTATCCACCTGTGGGGAGGAGGAGGAAGGGAGACCGAGGGTCGGAGGTAGGAGGATACTTGAACCCGGGGGAGTCTTTTGGATTGAGGTGGGATGCTCAATGTGAGGAGGCGTTCCAATCTCTAAAAAGGGCGCTGACGCAGGCCCCAGTGTTGGCTTTTGCTGATACCCGGAAGCCGTATGTTCTACACACTGATGCCAGTCATGACGGTCTGGGAGCTGTTCTGTGCCAGGAACAGGGAAACGGCTTGAGGACAGTGGCATTTGTCAGTCGGAGCTTGTCGCCATCTGAGAGAAACTATCCCACTCACAAGCTGGAGTTCTTGGCATTGAAATGGGCGGTGGTGGACAAGTTGAGTGACTACCTATACGGGGCCCAGTTTGAGGTGAGAACTGATAACAACCCCCTCACTTATATCCTGACCTCGGCGAAGCTGGACGCTACTGGGCACCGGTGGTTAGCAGCCTTGTCTGCCTATGAGTTCAGCCTGAAGTACCGCCTGGGGAGTCGGAACATCGATGCAGATGCCCTGTCTCGTCGGGCGCACGACGAGTCGGGCACGGCCGAGGAGTGGAAGAGTGTCCCTGCCCAGGGAGTAAAGGCCATGTGTCAAGTTGGGAGCGATGGGGAAGTAGGAGCACAGATGGGAACGGATCGGGCAGTAGATCAACTGGGGGCTGACGGTGACGCGCTGCCCACTGTTTACTGTAATGTGACTGCTCTGAGGAACAGGCAGCTGCCGGAGTTGAGTCCCCAGGAAGTAAAGGCGGCTCAGCATGATGACCCAAGCATTGGCACTATCTGGTACGCGGTTAGCCAGGGTGATATGGGGCAGGTGGAGAAGGCGAAGCATGCCTCCGTTCCTCTACTACTGAAGGAGTGGCCCCGGTTGAAGCTGAAGAACCATGTCCTGTACCGAGTCACGTCGCCTCCGAACCACCCCCGGCGCTGGCAGCTGGTCATGCCTGAGAAGTATCGAAAGGCTGTGCTTCAGGCTCTACATGATGATTCCGGGCACTTAGGGGTAGAGAAGACCTATGGATTAGTCAAGGACTAGTTTTACTGGCCCCGGATGAGGGGGGAGGTGGAAGAATACTGTAAGACCTGTAGCCGTTGCGTCAGGAGGAAGACCTTGCCTGTGCAGGCAGCTCCGTTATCCCACTTGCAGAGTGCGGGACCCATGGACCTGGTGTGTATGGATTTCCTGTCTATTGAGCCAGACACCAGCAATACCGCGAATGTCTTGGTCCTCACGGATCACTACACTAGATATGCGCAGGCTTTTCCTACTAAGGATCAGAAAGCGACTACAGTGGCGAAGGTGTTATGGGAGAAGTACTTTGTTCATTATGGCCTTCCCCGGCGGATCCACAGTGATCAGGGACGGGACTTCGAGAGCAGGCTTATACATGAATTGCTGGATATGCTTGGGGTTGAAAAGTCCAGAGCCACCCCCTATCACCCGCAGGGTGATCCTCAACCTGAGAGGTTTAACCGGACCCTGCTGGACATGCTCGGCACCTTGGAGATTGGACAGAAGTGTAAGTGGAGTCAGCACATTGCCCATTTGGTTCATTGTTACAATTGTACTCGCAATGATGCAATGGGGTACTCGCCCTACTATCTGATGTTCGGACGGGAAGCGAGGTTGCCCATTGATCTGTGTTTTGGGACTGAAGCGGGGGAAATACTTTCGAAGCCATGTCTGAAGTACGTGTCCGATATGAGGAGAGAGTTGAAAAGGGCGTACGAGTTGGCTGAGGCGGCAGCCACCAAGCAGAACCAGCGGAATAAAAGGAGGTATGATCAGAAGGTAAAGTTCGTCCAGCTATTGCCGGGAGACCGAGTCCTTATCCGGAATTTAGGACTACAGGGTAAGCACAAGTTGGCGGACCGTTGGGCAGCCACCCCATATGTGGTGGAGAGTCAGATGCCGAATCTCCCGGTTTACCGGGTGAGACCTGAGGGCGGGCAGGGGCCTGTCAAGGTACTCCATCGGAACCACCTGTTGCCTCTGGGTCGAGAGGTGAAGATGGACCCAGGGCCTGAATGGACTCCTATTACGAGGACTCTGCGAGGGCGCGGGGCGCGGGAAGAGCCCGCTGCGAAGAAAACGGGGCCGGTCCCCACCTCGAGAAGGGATACGTCATCGGGAGAGGATGATTCGGACGTGTGGTACCTGCTTCCGTTCGCTGATTCCCCGGTGCCGGGAGAAGAGACTATTGGCCCTTCCATCACTGAGTCAGGGGAACCAAGGGAGGGTGTTGCAGAGCCGCCTGTATTACAGCCGGGATTGAGGGAGGAGAGGGTGGAGGCAGAACCCAAGCCAGAGGGCTCACAGTGGCAGAGGGATCCCGGTGAAGGGGAAGGTCCGACAGATAGGCTCGAGGGGTCAACTGGGGTGTCTGAACAGGGAGAGTCAGCAGAGGAAGTACAGAGGCCTCAGAGGAGTAGGCATCCCCCGGAAAGACTCACTTATATAGTGCCGGGAGAGCAGGGTGTGATCTCCACTGCCCTGCAAAGTTATGTCACTGCGTTATGCACCTGGGTTGGGTTTTGTGTTTTACAAGGAGAACTGGTGAACTCTGTTAACGTCATGAGGGCATGACTTTTTGAGGTGGGGGGAGAGTGTACGGGGTCTTTCTTTTGTTACATTTAAAATGGCGATTTTGTTATGTTAATCTGGGGAATGCGGCTTTGTTGTGTTTTACGCTGCAGAGAGTTTGCGCTAACAGTTTGTTTTACTTTAAAATGATGATAACAAGGTTCTATTAGCCAATGGGTGGTTATGTATCATTTTGTTTTCGGATGCCATGCTGTATGATATGACTGTGGACTGGGTTTTGGCGGGGAGTCGGAGGAGAGACGAGGAGGACAGCAGACGTGCGGAGAGGCTCCGGTCGATCACTCAGGGTGGTCCCGAGCCGTGAGTCGACGGAATTCGGGTGGTCGTCTGATGTCGAATTGAGCTCCAACGGTAGTGTGCGAAGAACTTGGACTTTGATAAGTGTTGGCGCCTTTTTTTTTCCATTACTTTCCTCTCTGTATCAAATGCATATTAATGTCATAGAATTAGTAATATCTATAAAGTGTATGTGTTAAAATTTACTGGGTGTGCTGGCTGATGATTGATGTTTGTGATTGATTCGGGCGGCGACTGACCCTGAGGGGAGTGTTGAAGCAGGTGCTGGGCGGGATTTCCCCTAGACATACACGAGCCAATATAACGGAACGTTACAGTATGGTGAAATATGTTATTTGTGTCAATGATAAGTACAGTGCGAAGCCTGTGCTGGGAACAGCGTACAAGAGTCGCCATGCGTCCAGCACCAACATGGCAGTCCCACATTGTATTAACCATAACCTGTATGATTTTGAAATGTGGGAGGAAATGAGAGCACTCGGAGGAAACACACACAGTCATGGGGAGAATGTACAAACTCCTACAGACAGCAGTGGGAATTGAACCCCATTTCGTGAATGCTGGCACTGTGAAGTGTTGCACTAACTGACAGCTACTGAACGAAATGGGAGACTGCCCCTAGTCAAAGCATCTGGCAGGCCATGAAGTGTCATAGAGCTCCACAACAGGGAAAAGGGCTCTTTGGCCCACAATCTCCATGCTGACTCATCAAGACTATCCCAGTTCTGAGCATCATATTTGTTGCCTTCGACAGGGGCCCCCATGCTGCTTTGGGGTGATACTGATCCTGGCTCCAAGAGATGTGGTGTGAGACAGATGTGGTTCAGGTGAGAATGCAAAAGCACAAACTTGGTTTTAGACAAGCATTTACTGCACAGGGGACACCTGCCAAAGGGTGAATGTCTGTTGTGCCAAAGAACACTGTTGATATTAGTTCCAGAATGGAGTTGTATACTCAGACTGGATAATGGACTATAGGACATGCATTTCAAATGAGAAAGGGTAAATTCAAATTCAAAGGAGATATGCAGGGCAAGTTGTTTTTCACACAGAGTGGTGGCTGCCAGGGATGGTACTGGAGGAAAGTATAATAGAGGTGTTTTGAAAGGCTCTTAGATAGGTACATGAATGTATATGGAATGGAAAGGTATGGACATTGTGTGGGCAGAAGAGAGTAGGTTAGTTAGGAATTAATTACTATTGTAATTATTTTGTCAAGGCATGATGGGGCAAAGGGCCTTTATCAGTGCTGTGCTGTTCCATTTTCTGGATAGTTAGCAGGTTGCTGCCTGGACTTGTTCAACCTATCCTCATATTGTCTTCTGAGGATAGGATGAGTGAGCTGAGGCTTTTCTCTTTAGGATGAAGAAGCATGAGCGGTAACTTGATAAGAGGTTTACAAGATCATAACCGGCATTGATTGAGTGGATACCCAGAGGCTCTTTCCCGGGGTGGAAAGAGGTAAGACAGGTTTTTTTTTACAGAGCCTGGTAGATGTGCTGAACCACCTCAGGGATTGAGGTAGAGATAGATAAATTGGGTACTTTGAAGAAACTCTCAAATCATATGGATCATAGAAAAATTGAGTGTTACCGTAGGAGGGAAGGGTAAGATTGATCTTAGAACAGCTTAAGTGGTTTGCACAATATTGTTGGCTGAAAGGCCCATACTGTGCTGTGGTGTTCAGTCTGATTCACTGCAATTTCTTGACCTTCCCGTACATTAATAAATTCCCCTTCTCTCCGTTGCTCACCCCTGCCTTCCTAATTCCCAACTCCTTATGTCTATTTCTCCGGTTCCTCACTCTCGACTTGCTCGCCCCATCTGAACCCCCACTGGTCTTCCTCTTCACTACCTTGCATCCCACCCTCCCCTTCCCTGACAACATCTCTTTGACTGACACTTCCTCTCTGTTCTCCTCATCAAGGATGAAGATATTAAGCCATGCTGAGGGGTAACCATATGCAGAAGATCAGATCTGGCTCATGGATGAAGTCCTGCATTTACAAACACCGTGGTAGAATTCCAAAAAGATCCTTATGTTGGCTAGGAATCAATCTGTGAGCATTTGCAAGTTTTGGAGGGATGATAGGAGAGGGAGCATGTTTAAAGAAAGTTTACAAATATATTTGTCCAGAGCAACAACTGTGCCTGTGCTTAGTCCCTGATTCCTGATATGGCTCCATGCTGAAGCCAGTGGAGTTTCTACATCAAGGCACCAGTATACATTTTACTTATTTCATTTGGAGAGCAGCGTGGAACAGGCCCTTCTGGCCCATTGAGCCTTGCTGCCCAGCAACCCATCTATTTAACACTAGCTTAATCACAGCACAATTTACAAACACCAACTAACCTCCCAACTAGTACGTCTTTGGACTGTGGATGGAAACCAGAGCACCCGGAGGAAACCCACGCACTGACGGGAAGAACGTACACACTCTTTACAGGTGAATTACAGGTCCAAGCACCCATGTCCCAAGCTTAATTGTGTTGCACGAACCACTACACCCCTTGACCTTTGATACTGTCTGTGTGGAGTTTGCAGGTTCTCCCTGTCGCCGTAGGTTTACCCTGGGAACTTCAGTTCCCTTCCACCTATTAATAATTGGTGTATTATTCTCACACATGATGAGATAGAGTGTACAAGTGTGTTTTGCATAAATCACTGCACTGAAACGGACCTTGTTTTTTTGTAATTATATTCTTTCTTCAATACATTGCATATAATTTTATTTTCTAGTGAATACTGCTGATCTGATGGTATGAGACTGTGCTGCTGTTGCAAGTAAGTTTTTAACTGCCCCTGTTCACACATGTACTTTACATATGACAATAAATACGACTGACAGCTGCACAGATTATTTTAAAATGTAAGTAGATTGAGATGGTACAAGGGAAAAACAATACCAAAATGCATAATATACACGCAGTGGCCATTTTATTAGGCACACCTGTACACCTCATTAATGCAGATAACTGATTGGCCAATCATGTGGCGGCAACTCAATACATAAAAGCATTGAGACGTGGTCAGGAGGTTCAGTTGTTGTTCAGACCAAACATCAGCGTGGGAAAGAAATGTGATTTAGTGAATTTGAATGTTGGTGATGGTTGGTGTCAGATGGGGTGATTTGAGTATCTCAGAAACTGCTGATCTCCTGGATGTTCATGCACAGCAGTCTCTAAAGTTTACAGAGAATGATGTGAAAAGCTAAAAACATGCAGTGAGCAGCAGTCCTGTGGGAGGAAATGCCCGTTAATGAGAGAGGTCAGAGAAGAATGGTCGGACTGCTTGAAGGTGACAGGAAGGTGACAGTAACTCGATTAAGCCCAAGTTGCAACAGTGGTATGAGAAGAGTATCAGTCAGTGGACCACACATTGAATCTTGAGGTGGGTAGGCTGCCGTAGCAGAAGACCACGGGTGTCTACTCGGTGGCCACTTTATTAGGGTACAGGAACAATTAAAGTGGCCATGGAGTGTATTCGTCACATGTACATTGAGACACAGTGAAATGTCATTTTGCATCAGTTGAAGTCATGTGGATTATGAGATCTAAAGTACATTTTCATTGCGTGAGAGGACATTTCAAGGGTCTTATAACAGCGGCTGTAGCTGTGCTTGTATTGTTGAGCTGTTATATCTTCTGCCCAACAGGAACAGGGAGAACAGAGAATGACCCGTGTAGTAGGATTCCCTGGTTATGTTGGTGGCTTTAAAGGCCTTTAGGTTAATTGGCCACTGTCAATATCCATCAGCGGGTAGGTGAGTGGTGGAATCTAGGGGGAGTTAAGGTGAAACTGTGGAGCATCACAGGCTCATAGCAAAATACTGGAGGAATTTAACAGGTCAGGCAGCATCTATGGACTAGAATAAACAGTTGACATTTTGGGTCAGGACCCTTCATTAAGATGGCACAGGAAGGAAGTGAAAGCCAGAGGAGAAGGTGAGAAGAGAGGGAAGAGTAAAAACCGATAGGTGAGAGGTGAACATGATCAGGGGAAAGGTGGGAAGATGTGAGAAGGAGGACAAACTGAGAAGTTTGGTGACATGTGGACGAGATCTCTTCAATGTCCCAAATGTACCTGCCTTCACCACCACTGCTGGCAATGTATTCCACGCACTCATTGTTCTGTGTAGTTTTTAAAAAAACTACCTCTGTCATGCACCCTGTACTTCCTCCAATCACCTTAAAATTATGTCCCTTCGCATTAGCCATTTTTGCTCTGAGAAAAAGTCTCTGGCTAGCCACTCGATCAATGCCTCTTATCATCTTGTACATTTCGATTAAGTCTCCTCTCATTCTCCTTCGATCCAAAGAGAACACCCTACTTGCTTAACCTATCCTCATAACATAAGTACACTAGTCCAGATACCATCATTGTAAATTTCCTCTGCACACTCTCTATTGTTTCCATATTCCTCCTACAATGAGGCGATGGTGTGAGCTGCTTCACCATGAGGTGGGAGAGGGCATGAGCTGAAAATCGATAAACACAGGAGGACTATGGATGTGAGTTGGTTGTGTTCCAAACTTGCAAGCAGATCCTATATTATAACAAGGGAGCTTTGATAAAATGGCACTTACATCTTCTCTTGAGACTTTGATCTGGTTTTCCCAGGTCATCAGCATGGAGAAAAATTGTCGCATTATATTTTGAAATTGATGAGATATTTCTAAATGCCTCACTGGTCACCAATTTCTCCCTTTGTTAATCTGCTGAGTATCCTATCTTTTGTTCTGAGGATTCTCCATGTCCTTCTGCAACTGGATGTCCGACTCCCTAACCAGAACACCACAGTCTGTGCGGTTTGGTAACAACGTCTCCACCTCGCTCACAGTCAACACTGGGGCACCTCAGGGATGCGTGCTTAGCCCACTTCTTTACTCTCTGTATACCTCTGACTGGGTGGCTGGGCACAGCTCAAATGTTATCTGTACGTGTGCTAATGAAGCAACCATTGCTGGCAGAATCTCAAGATGGTGACGAAAAGGTGTATAGGAGTGAGATATACCAGCTAGTTGAGTGATGTCACAGCAACATCCTTGCAATCAAAGTTGGTAAGTCCAAAGAGCTGATTGTGGTCTTCAGAGAGGATAAAATGAGGGAACACTCAGCAATCCTTATGGAGGGATCAGAAGTGGAGAGAAAGTGAACAATTTCAAGTTCCTTGGTGTTAATATCTCTGAGGACCTAACCTGGTCCCAAGCATATCAATGCAGCTATAAAGAAGGCAAAACAATGGCTATATTTCAGAAGGGAATTTGAGGAGATTTGGAATGTTACCTCGAACATTTAAATATTTCTGATTGGCTTCATCACTAATTGGTATGGGGAGTGTCTACTGCACCGGATTGAAGTAAGCTGCAGAGAGTTTTAAAATTAGCCAGCTCGATCATGGGTACTGGCCTTCGTAGTATTCAAGATACCTTCAAGAAGCGGTGCCTTGGAAAGACGGTGTCCATCATTAAGGACTTCCACCACCCAGGAGATGCCCCCTTCTCATGTTACCATCAGACAAAAGGTACAGAAACCTGAAGGGACACACACAGCCATTCAGGGACTGCGTATTATCTCTGCCATCCAATTTCTGAATGGACATTGAAACTATGAACACTATCTCACTACTTTATTAATTTCTGTTTTTGCACTACTTGTTTAATTTAACTATTTGTTATACATATTTAAACTTTGTGTAATAAGCAGTTTGTTTTCTATATTATCAATATTGTACTACTACAACAAAGTTAACAAATTTCACGGCATATGCCAGTGATATTAAACCTGATTCTTATTCTGGGTATTGTGAGAATTTTTGGGGCCTCTCGGTAATAATGGATTTGCTAGCATTGGAGGCTTTGGACAGGCTCCAGAGGAGCATGGGAGTAAACCCAAGAATGAAAGGGTTAACATATCAGAAGTGGCTGATGGCTCTGGGCCTTTACTCACTATACTTCAGAAAAATGAGGGGGATCTCCTTGAAACCTATCAAATCTTGAAAGGCAAGATGGAGTGGTTTGAACAGGATGGTACCTATAGTCGGGGCGTCTACGAGCAAAGGACACAGTCGCAGAACATAAAGACATCCCTTCTGTTCTGAGAAGGGAAAAAATTTCTTTAGCCATAGGGTGGGTAATCTGTAAAGGTCATTGCTGCAGACAGCTCTGGAGGCTAAGTCAGTGGGCATCTTTAAAGTGGAAGTTGATAAGTGCTTGATCAGTCAGGCATCAAAGTTTACGGGGAGAATGCAGGAGAGCTGTGGTTGAAAGAGTGAAATAAATCAGCCATGAACGAATGGTGGAACAGACATAATCAGCCAAATGACGTAATCCTGCTCCTCTGTCTTATGGTCTTTCAGGAGAAAGTGAGAGCACTTTAAGTGTTGGATTATGTCAAAGTTGAAGTCAATTTGATTGTCATCTGCACAAGTCATCTATGCAGAGGTGTAATGGAAAACTTATTGTAGCAGCGTCACAGGCATAGCACATCAGATAAGCAACATTCACAGGAAAAAAAATTAAAAATAATTTATCCACAATTCTTACAAGAAAGAAGAATTTGAACAAACTACAATAAATTTTAGTGTAAAGTTACTAAAGTGGCCTGAGTATTATTATACCAAGGGTTGTAACGATTTGTTCAAGAACAAAGAGAAAGGGTTGAAGGGAAGTAGCTGTTTGTGAACCTGGTGGTGTGAGAGTTCAGCCTTTTGGACCTCCTGCCCAGTGGTCTCAGTGACTTGATGGTGGGATCTTTGATGATGGAATTTGCATTCTTGAGGCAGCACCTCCTGTACTTACTCCTGCAGGTGGGGGAGGGATGTGTTTGTGTTGTCTCGGGCAGGGTCCACTACTCTCTGCAGCTTCTTGCATTCCTTCTCATTCCAATGTCGTAAAAGACTGTGATGGTACGAGTCAGGATAATTTCATTAGTACGTGTAGAATATTGTTTGAAGACAATCCACACCTCCTTAATCTCCCGATAAAATTAAAGACACTGGGGTGCTTTCCTTGTTATTGCATCTATATGCAGGGCTCAAGACAGGTCACAGTGAAGGAGCTAACAGTTCAGATTTGCCAGAAGAGATATGATACTGATCAGATACTATTTGTGGTGGCGTGTTGAAGGCTTTCAGGGAAACAAATAATCTTGTTTCTAAATGGTGAAGGTGCTGATGACAGGTTGACTATTTTCTTAGTGCATTCACTGGCACATCAGAAAGTTGGAGTATAAGCAGTCCATTCAACCCAATGATCCCTGCTACTACTTGTGCTCCATATGAGCACTCTTGCATCTTACCTGCATGCCCTCCGATTGATTTCTCCAGTCTCCCAATTCTTCCACGTACAGATTGCTGATCAGGCTCAATAGGCAAATGGCCTGATTCTCCTCCTATGTGTTATGGTATTATGGAGAGCATTCTAAATGGTTGCATCACTGCCTTGCTATGGATGAGCCACTGCACAGGATTGCAGAGGGTTTTACATTTAGCCAGCTTTATCGTGAACACCAACCTCCCAAGCGTCGAGGACATCTTCAATGCACGATGCCTCAGAAAGGCTGCCTCCGTCAAGATCCCCACCACCCAAGGCATGTCTTGTTTCCATTATTACAATCAGCGAGGAGGTGCAGGAGTCTGAAGACTCACACTCAAATTTTTAGGTTTAAACCGATGATCACCACTTCAATACTTTTGCTCTGTTTTGCACTTTAATAATTTATTTTTGTATTCTGTTCTGTGATTGACACCTTGGTTCCAGTGGAACATTGTTTGATTTCGCTGCATACATGTGCACAGTTGAATGACAATAAACTGATACTTCAACTGGATCATTTCAAAACATAATTATATTGAGATAGAATAAATGGAAAAGCAATAACGTAATGTAGAATATGGTTACAGAGCAAACACAGTGAAGGTAGAAAATGAGGTGTAAGGTCACGACAAATTAGATTGTGATGTCAAAATTCATCTTCTATCATACAAGCACCATTCAAGCGTCCTATAAGTTAGCAAAGGCTGACAGAAAAAGAGCATGTGGGCGACACCAAGGCGCCAGAAGGTTTCCCAGTGCCCAAAGAATGGTCAGGTCTGCAAAAAAAAGACGAAAAGGTCGAATCCCAGCTCTTAAGGAGTAGATGAAGGTAAAAATAAATCGGTGTGTGTGTGTGTGTGTGTGTGTGTGAGAGAATGAGTGAGTGTTTGGGGGATTAAATGACTCAACACAATTGTTGCGTCGAGTTTTTTTAAAATATGAAATTCACGCAGTGGTCTCCCGTATCGCAGGAAGTGGTCACTGAATGTCTGTTCGCGGCCCTCTGCTGTAGCCCAACCACTTCAATGTTTGTCATATTTTGCATTCAGAGATGCTGTTCTACACACCACGGTTATAATGTGTGATCATCTGAGTTACGGTTACCCTTCTGTCAGCTGGAACCAGTCAGGCCATACACCTGACTGCTCTCATTTTACAAGGCGTTTTTGCCCACAGAACTGCCACTCTGGATGTTTTTTTTTGTTGTTTACCTTTCCATTCTCTGTAAGCTGTAGATAATATTATGTATGAAAAACCCAAGTGATTTGCTGTTTCTGAGATACTCAAACCACCTCATCTGGCATCAACAATCATTCCACGCTTTTGTTCCCAGTTTTGGTCTGAACAACTGAATCTCTTTAATGTATCTGCATGCTATTATGAATTGAGTTGCTGGCAAATGATTGGTTGAATAGATATTTACATTAATAAACAAGTATAGAAATCTACCTAATAAAGTGGCCACTGTGTGTACTTTTGAGTATCTTTTGCATTTCTGTAAGGTTTAGGTAGTATTAATAAGGAGAAAGGGGACCCTGACTCGAATACTGACGCTGACTTGCCTGTTCCTCGGGAATGCTGAGTTCATCTTTCTCTACGCATCTCACTCTCGACCTCTTCTCTTTTTACCTCTCTCAAAAAAGTAATCAAGGCCAGCCCCTTAAGGATTAGCTTTATTTATCACATGTACATTAAAGCATTTAGTGAAATGTGTCATTTTGCAACAGCACACAGCACAGTCAGAGGATGTGCTGGTGGGCAGCCCACAGATGTCACCACACTTCTGGTAACAACCTAGTATTCCCAAAATTCATCGATCTGAACCCATACATCTTTGGAATGCAGGAGGAAACCGGAGCACCCAGAGGAAATCCATGCAGTCATAGAAACTCCTGACAGACATGGGTGGGAATCGAGTCCCATTTGCGATCGTTGGCATTGCAAAGCGATTGCACTAATGACTACGCAATAGTGATACCCAAGCCATTAACTATAAGAGGGAGTTCTGAACTGTTGCTTGTTTGGAACATGTTTTGATAACCAAGTTCAAATGAGTTTAAGGCATGATTCAATGAGGATGTACCGGTTTCTTCTAGTGTCCTGCCTTGTACTCTTCAAGGAATTTCGAAGTGGGGGGACTATTCAGAAATCAGTGTTGGAAAGGGACTTTGCATCCTCGTGCAGGATTCCCTAAAGTTGTGGTCACCAACCTTTTTAAGCCCAAGATCCCCTATCTCGACCTCAATGAAAGGCAAGATCTACCTCCTAAATCGTTTAGAGAAAAAACAGCTCAGATTGTACTTCCAATTTGAGGCCTTTTATTTGGGCAAATTGTATTTGAATTACACAAAATACTTCTGTCAAACTTTCAAATTAATTCAAACAAGAAAACACTGTAACTAGCATATCAAACAGGCCATAGCTATCTTTCTTTAAGAATATTACAATACTTTACACCTTTAATTCTAAGTTTCATTATTTAATTTTATTTCAACACGAAAAATAAATGAATAAAAATTGACTGTTGCACTCAGTATGATGACTGGGGCTGAATACTTTCTGCTAGTTCCCAGAAATTTGGTTCATAACTACAGACAGCCAGTCTGAGACAGTCTGTGAGGTGTAGGGTTGCCAACTGTCCCGTATTTCCCCCTCTAAGGTAGAGCGTTCCTATGAAACCTTTCGTGCCGAAATGCTTTATGCCGAAGAAGCAATTACCATTAATTTATATAGAAAAAAGTTTGAGCGTTCCCAGACCCAAAAAAATAACCTACCAAATCATACCAAATAACACATTAAACCTAAATTAACACTAATATATAGTAAAAGCAGGAATGATATGATAAATACACAGCCTATATAAAGTAGAAATGATGAAAATTAAGCCAAAACCGATTGGTGGGGTAAAGAAAAGAAATTGGCACGTACGTGCATGCGCACACAGGTGCCCACGCAAGGCTTCATGGTCACGGTAGTCTTTCTCGGGGTAAACACAAATGTCCCAGGATTTGACTGCTACTTTTGTCCATTATTTGGGAGTGAGAAAGTTGGTAACCCTAGTGAGGTGTCTGTCAGTAAGTCAGCTCCTATACTTAGATTGAATAGTTTTCATCTGTGAAAATGCAATTTCACATAGACAAGTTGACCCGAAGTAGGCACTGACTTTTAGTGGTATAAAACCAACGCGTACACCGTGCGTTGCTCGGTCCCATCAGTAGTAATTGCCACCAGTTTATGAATGGGGATGTCATTTTCACGGACATTTTTTTAAACTCATTGTAAATATCCTCACCTCTGGTTCTTTCCTTTAATTGCAAAAGAGTGAGGAAGTTCTCCTTTGTTGTAAAGTCCTGGAAAGCCGTTCTGACAAATACAACAAGCTGAGCTGTTTGCATTACATCCAGGGATTCATCAAACTGCAGTGAAAAATATTCACGTCCTTTGACAGTGACTCTACCCTCCTTGTCACTGTTGCAGGGCCAAGCGGTGTATTATGTATTGCGGTTGTGATGCCGTTTTTGTTTTTAAAGTCATTAAAAACAGTCTCTGCGGTAATGACCGTTGCTTCCTTGAATAAATCGCCATCTGTAAAAGGCTTCGTGTTCAGCCAAAAGGTGACTTACACGAAATGATGCTTCAATAGCAGCCTTATTTTGAGCAGCATGTTTTGTGAAAAACGATTGCTGGGCCTTCAACCCTGATTTCAGCTCCTCAACTTTCCAGGCACGAATTGTGCTCTTTGGGGGGTAGGTGTCTTTAAATTCCTGGTGGTTGGTGTTGTGGTGCCGCTCCAGATTCCCTCTTTTAGTCAGTGCTTGTGTTTGGTGGCACAACATACATATACACTTGTCTTTCACAAAGGTAAATAGAAATTCCTTTTCCTATTCTGGATGGAATTTGTATGTTTTTGCCTTCTTTTGTGGAGCCTCCGCCATGCTATCAGGGTATCACGAGCGAGTGCTGATTGCGTCGCCTCTGATCTGAACCGACATTCACCTAATTAATTAGCTTGTTTATTTCTTATTTTTTTCTTAAAGATGTGCTGTGTGCAGCCTGACTACCGCTGCACCACTGCCTGCTTCACAGCCGGAGGTTGGGGACCACTGCCGTATATTGATGTTTGCGACAGTCAGTACTCCTATCTCTAATCTGATTGGTCACGTTGATGCAACACAGGCTACGCTGAAAATGCAGTGCATGGCGGGGGAACTACACACATGCGCACCGGGCAGGAAGAACGGAACTAAACTCCTGCAACGCAGAAACAATCTCTTTTTACAAACAGCTTTTCAGCGAAAATATTGCTATATTACCATTATCCTAATTAGTATTACTTACTTTTATAATGCTCACATTACAATGGTATTTGTGTATTTATTTTTGATTTTTCTTCGGGATCTACTGGGAAAGTCTGAAAGATCAACTGGTTGGCAACCCCTACCCTAAAGGGTAACTTGCAGATTCAGGCAGTGGTAAGGGAGAGAAATGCAATGTTAGCATTCATTTGAAGAAGACTAGAATATAAAATTGTGGATGTAATGCTGAGGGTATACAAGGCATTGGCAGACTGCAGTTGGAGTATTGTGAGCAGCTTTGGGACCCTTATCTGAGAAAGGATATACTGATATTGGGAGCATGCAGAGGAGGTTCAGTTGAATAATCGAAAGGATTAACATGAAGAGCATTTGATGGCCCTGGGATGTACCTTTAAAACACAGATGAGGAGGTATTTCTTTAGCCAGAGGGTGGTGAATCTGTGGAATACATTGCCACCAATGGCTGGTGAGGTCATTGAGTATATTTGAAATAAAGGTTGATAGGTTCTTGACTAGTATGGTTGTGAGGAGAAGGCAGGAGAATGGGGTTGAGAAAGATAATAAATCAGACATGATGGAACGACGGAGCATACTCAAGGAATGCTACTTGGTATTGAATTGACTTCATTTTCTCGTTTGCTGAGACACTGAGTGTGAACCAGTTGTGTTCGTTTACAATGCAACCATCAAAATGCTTCAAAGTAGAACAGACAAAATGCTGGAGGTACTCAGCAGGTCAGCCATCGTCAATGGAAGGGGTTAAGGAGATAATGTTTCGGGCTGAGACCCTTCATCAGGACTGGAAAGGAAGGGTGCAGAAGCTAGAATAAAAGGGTCTGTGTTTCAAAGCCTTTGGGTCACTAGAATATGCAGGTTGTAGAAGGCTGCCCGTCAAATGCTGATAACTGGGGCTAGTACTGATGGCTCAGGATTGAGATGGTGGGCTGAAGGGCCTGTTTCTGTGTTGCATGGCTCTCTGACACTTCATAGCTGACAGATCCTTTAATTACTGGCTGTCTCCGATCAGCAAAAATTACTCAGTTGCCCATTACCACAGGTACGGCACGTTAGATTAGCAGTTTTAGCAGTAACCGACCAGTGTTCAGTTCTGCTGTTCTCCATAAGAAGTTGGTACATTCTACCCGTGACTGTCTGGATTTCCCCCGGATGCTGAGATTTCCTTCCACACTCCAATGATGTACCAGTTGATATTAGTAAACCACGGATATACTATGTTGGCCCTCAGTCTGTCCTTGCACTGACACAAAAATGGTGCATTTCACTATATGTTTCAATGTATATGTGAGAAATGAAGGAAGTCTTTTTTTCTTGAGTAAAGTTAAGCTGGCACTATCTCATCTCTTCCCCCACTGATATCAGTGAAGGAAAAATGCTTGGGGTTGACTATGTACAGTTTGCATCCTGGTTTATGTGACCGAAACAATGAAATTGCTTGTTCACAGAAAGGAGACAAAGTAAACAGTACAGATGTGAATATTTCCAGCAATAAGTCCAACGATGAGTACAAAACATCAGAGTTCAACCAAGAGTTCTGAATCACAGTGAAGACAGATGTAAGTATAAGCTGTACTTCTGCGTCTTAGATCTTGAAATTTGGTCAGCCGAGGGCTTTATTCATGGATACTGAGAGTGATTTTATAGAGGTGTGTAATGTTATGGTGGGCACAGATAGGGTGAATGTACTCAGTCTTTTTCTTTCTTTTCTTTTCAAATCTTTTTATTGTATATATAGGAAAAATAACATGAGTACATCGAAGTAACAACACTTACAATGCCTCAAAAAAACCCATCATTTTAAAGGTTGAAAACAAAATTTTGTGATAACAAAAAAAACCTACAGAGCAGAAAAGTGAGAAGGAAAAAAAGAGAACCCATTAGGTGTACAACCCCGGAGCCATGCGTCATACAAAAAGCTTCAAAAAATAAACATCAAACCGCCAGCAAGAAAAGAAAATATACTAAAAAAATTTACAATTAGATCATGGAAAAATTATATCAATTAACTCAAATGATAATAACGAGCAAATGAGCCCCATCTTTTCTCAAAATCAAATAAAGGTTCAAAGGTTCGACTTCTAATTTTCTCCAAACTAAGACATAGCATCACTTGAGAGAACCATTGTGACAAAGTGGGAGCTGATGTATCCTTCCACTTCAACAAAATGGCCCTCCTAGCTATCAATGTAACAAATGCAATAACATGTTGGTCAGACACAGAAATATCATGAATATTTTGAGGAACTATTCCAAAAAGCACAGTCAATTTATTAGGTTGTAGATTAATTCTAAGTGCTTTAGAAATTGTTGAGAAAACCGACTTCCAGAACTGTTCCAATATAGAACAAGACCAAAACATGTATTAGTGTAGCTATCTCAGTTTTACATCTATCACAATAACTATCAACAATAGGAAAGATTTTAGAAAGTCTCTCCTTTGTCAAATGATAACGATGTACAATTTTAAATTGAATCAATGAATGGCTAGCACAAATTGAAGAAGAGTTAACCAACTTCAATATCCGCATCCAATCCTCCGTCATAAAAGTCAAGTTAAGTTCCTTTTCCCAATCCTGTTTAATTTTAGATAAAGGACGCTTATCCCATTGTAATAATAAATTATAAATTCTTCCAGTAGAACCCTTAATCAAAGGATTCATACTCATAATAGTATCTAACAGGTCAGCCTCCAATATGTAAGGGAAATTACTTAAATATTTTTGTAAAAAATATCTAACTTGAAGGTATTGCAGAAAGTGTGAGTATGAAAGAGAATATTTATCAATCAATTGTTCAAAGGACATCAATCTATCTTCTTTAAATAAATCCAAAAAAGAATTAATACCTTTATTTTTCCAAAGTAAAAAAATTGGATCCCTCAAAGAAGGCTTAAAAAAGTAATTTCGGTAAATTAAACTACAAGGTTTAAATTTTTTAAGATTTAAAAAATTGCGGAACTGGAGCCAAATTTGTAAAGAATACTTAATTACAGGATATAGGTTTAAATTAACAACTTTACCTAATTGCATAGGTAAAGGAGCTCCCAATAACGAGGTTAAATAAAACTGTTTTACAACTTTCAGTTCCAGGTCTACCCAAATTGGCCGATCACTCTTATCAGCCCAGTATAACCAAAAAAACATATATTGCACATTAACAGCCCAATAATACATTCTAAAATTAGGCAAAGCAAGACCTCCATCCTTCTTCAATTTTTGTAAATGACATTTACTAATTCTTGGTCTTTTATTATTCCAAATAAAAGATAAAATAATAGAATCAATCCGATCAAAAAACTTCCTAGTCAAAAAAACAGGAATATTCTGAAATAAATATAAAAATTTCAGTAAAATCATCATTTTAACTATATGAATATGACCAACAAGTAAAAATGTAAGTAGACTCCATTTATTGAATAAATACTTCATAGAGTCTACTAAGGGAACAAAATTAGCTTTATAAAGATCCTTATATTTTTTAGTAATTATAATACCTAAATATCTAAAAGAGTCTGAAACTTTAAAAGGAGTATTATCATATATAGAGACAGAATCATTTAAAGGAAACAATTCACTTTTACTAAAATTTATTTTATATCCTGAAAAACCTCCAAATTCATTAAATAATTTTAGCAAGGCAGGAATGGGTTCGTCAGGGTTAGATGTATAAACCAATAAATCATCAGCATAAAGAGAGACCTTATGCATGGTCTCATTCACAAAGATCCCATGGATATTTTTAGCCTCACGAAGAGCAATAGCAAGGGGTTCTAATATTAAATTAAACAACAAGGGACTTAATGGACAGCCTTGCCTTGTCCCCCGTGAAAGCTGAAAAAAAGCAGACCTACGATTGTTAGTGACAACAGTAGCAATAGGGGCTTTATATATCATTTTAATCCAATTATTAAAAGTAACACCAAAGCCAAATTTCTCTAAAACATTGAATAAAATAAATATTTCCATTCGACTCGGTCGAACGCTTTTTCAGCATCCAAAGATACAACACATTGTGGAATTTTAGAAGAGGATGAATATATAATGTTAAATAGTCTTCGAACATTTGAAAAGGAATAGTGACCCTTTATAAAGCCTGTTTGATCCTTACAAATAATTTTACCCAAAATATTCTCCAACGGATTTGCCATTATCTTTGACAAAATCTTAGCGTCAACATTCAGCAATGAAATAGGTCTATATGAAACACGGTCAGTAGGATCTTTATCTTTTTTAAGAATAAAGCAATAGAGGCCTCATAAAAAGTAGAGGGTAAGTCACCTTTCACAAAAGAATCCTTAAACATTTCCAACATATACGGAGAGAGCAACTTTTCAAATTTTTTATAAAATTCTACTGGATAGCCATCAAGTCCTGGGGACTTACCAGATTGCATTGAAAAAATAGCTTTATGAATTTCGGCTTCAGTAATTTGAGCATCGAGAGTTTTTTGATCTTCAGCCGAGATTTTAGGAAAAACAATCTTTCGTAAAAAAGCATTCATTTTAGAGGAATCTAACGGACATTGAGATTTATATAGCTCAGCATAAAAATCTTGAAAAATCTTATTAATTTCTTCATATTCCTGACCTAAAGTACCATCTTTCCTACGAATTTTCATGATTTGCCTTTTGGCTGCAGGCATTTTTAATTGAGATGCAAGCAGTTTATTATTTTTATCTCCAGACATATAAAATTGGCTCTTTAACTTAGGCAAATAACCTTCAATGGGATGAGTTAATAACAGGTTATATTGTGATTGAAGTTCCACCCTTTGTTTAAATAAATCAGTATTGGGGGAAATTGCATAAATATTATCTAAATCCTTAATTTGTTTTGAAATTCTGCTTTAGTTTGTTTTTTAAGTTTAACTGAATAAGAAATAATCTGACCACGTAAAAATGCTTTAAATGTATCCCATATAACTAATTTAGACATACCCCCTTTATCATTAAAAAGAAAAAAATTATTTTATCTGGGTTTCAATGAAACTGACAAAGTCAGAGTTTTGCAATAATGTCTGAGACATGCGCCAAGGTGGGCGGGCAAGAATGACATCAAATACAAAAGACAAACTCAGAGGCGCATGATCAGATATAGCAATAACGTCATATTCGCAAGTTTTAACACTAGGCAAGAAGCGGGGATTGATTATAATATAATCGATCCTCGAATATTTTTTATAAACGTGTGAGAGGAAAGAATATTCTCTATTATCGGGATGAAGATACCTCCACAAATCAATCAACCCAAAATCAATCAAAGAGGAATTAATAAATGATGCGGATCGATTTGGAAGTTGCTGATTGGTTGAGCTCTTATCAATCATAGGATTTACACAACAATTAAAATCCCCACCCATTATGAGCATATATTCATTTAAGTCAGGCAGTAAAGCAATTACCTTTTTAAAAAAAGAAGGATCATCTAAGTTAGGACCATACAAACTAACCAAAACAACTTTTCTGTTACAGATTGTTCCTTTAACAATTAAAAGTCTACTATTAGAATCTGATTCAATATCCTCTTGAATAAATATATTAGGTTTAATGAAAATAGACATGCCTTTTGTTTTACTCTGAGAAGTAGAGTGGAATTGCAAACCATTCCATCTAAAAAATCTCTTTTGATCTCCTGCCCTGATAAGTGTCTCTTGAGCAAAAATTATATCAGGTTGGAATTAGTTAATAATTTTAAAAGTCTTCTTTCATTTAATAGGATGATTCCAACCACGTACATTCCAACTTATTATATTAATCCATTTGAACAGCATACTATAATTTCATTCTACTTTATACATGCACAGAGCACATACCAATACAGGATGATCAAAGATGGCGGTGATGAAGAATACGACCAAATAAAAAACACGCATGCTCCGGAACCACCCAATGGGGAAAAAACTCCTAACTCTGAACCCATCTACCCACACCCGGAAACCCGAAAGAGGCAAGCGATCTACGATAGAATTCAAAGCTGCTGACTGTTCTGTCTGTGTTTTCTTTCCCTCCCCCCAGTTAGTAAAAAAGTAGAGTGACCTTGTGAAAAAGACAATAAAGTCTCAGCAAAAAAAGGTATTTTCATTCCATCGACTAATAAACAAGAAAGAACCAAAATAATATTATCTCTTAGAGAGAAAAACCAGCGCCATGTTTAAGTTTAATATTAATTCCCTAAAAAAGCTTTAAATTCAATTATAAAATGTTATAATAAAACAGAAAAAAAATATAAAAAGCCCTATTAGTAGGAAAAAACTACCAATTAGCTACCAAGTATTAAATTAAAGGAACAAATCGCCTTATCTTCTTCCCTCAGTCATAGAATGTCCAGAGATCATTTGAACAGAGATACTTAAACCATAAATCTTTTCACAGGAAAACCAGTAATATGCAATAAAGAACAACACTCCGTTTTGTTTAATTAGTCTCTCGATGAAATATACAAGTGACCTTCATAAATCTTCTTTTCAAAATGCGAATAATATACAAATAGCCGAACAACCTTTCGGATGGATCATTCAACAGCAGCGTCGGTGACAGTGGCAGGTAAAGCCTGAACAAAATCCAGTGCAACTTTTGGATCAAAAAAAGTATGAGGAGGAGAATTAGCAGGGAAAATTTTAATTCTTGTCGGGTACCTCAGAGACGGGAAAAGATTTTTATCATATGCTTGTTTCATTACCAGAGCAAATTTTGATCTTTGTTCCATTATCTCTCTTGGATAATCTTCGTAGAAGCGGAGCTCAGATTCCATAAATCTAAAAACTCCCTGTTTTCTTGCCTGTCGCATTATTTGATCTTTAATTTTAAAGTGATGAAAGCAAACCAGAACAGATCTTGGTTTACTAGAATCCTTTGATTTCGAGATAAATGCCCTGTGTGCCCTTCCTATAGCAGGCGGCTTTGATAGAATGGTAGAAAATAAAGTGTGGAAAAGCTTACCAAAGTAAGCCGTTAGACCTCCATCTTCAGCTCCTTCCTGCAGCCCAACAATTCTTATATTCCTTCGTCGAGACCTAGTTTCCAGGTCTATAATCTTATTTTGATATCTTTCCAAACGAGTTGTAGCTTCAGACAACTTTTGCTTAGTTATCTTCAATTCCTCTTCGTGTGAAATAACTTGAGTTTCCAGGTCTTTAAGTTTTCCCAGAAATGACTTCATTTCATTACTGTTCTTTTCCAGTTGGTCTTTAATTGATCCATTCTGATCCTTAATTGAATTCAGTGTCCGAACGATATCTTCAGCCCACGATGGCATTTCATCAGATCTTTCCTTTTGCACTTTTCCTTTCCCATTACCTTTATCACTCGGTTCAGGTAAATTCTTCCCACTTCTTGTAGACATAGACATATTGGTCCCCCTCAAGAATCAACAAGTAAAAATTTTAAATTCAAAGCTTAAACTAGGGGGAAAGAAAGAAGACTAAGAGCAGCAGAAAAATACTGCTACTCCATTGGCAGACAGGGCGGTCCTCCTCAGTCTTTCTCCTAGTGTTGGTGAATCAAGAGCTAGAGGGTATAGGTTTAAGGGAGGGAAGAGAGACTTATGATCAGCTTTATGTGTCACAATTTCTCTGAAACATAAGGTGAGATACATCATTTGCATCAGTAATAAACACAGTCCGAGGACTGTGCCGGGGACAGCGTGCAAGAGTGGCCATGCTTCCAGTACCAACATGGCAGGCCCACATTGTACTAACCATAACCTGTCTGTTTTTGAAATGTAGGAGGAAACTGGAGCACATGGAGGAAGCACACAAAGTCATAGGGAGAACGTCCTCACAGACAGTTGTAAAAGTTGATACCTAATGTAGAGTATTGCACTAACTGATAGCTACTGAACAAGATGGGATGCTGAAGCTAATTAAAACATCTATCAGGCCATGAAGTGTCATAGAGCCCTACAGCAGGGAAAAAGGCTCTTTGGCCCACTATCTCCATGCAGACCCATCTATACTCACCTCAATTATCAGCATTTGATTTGTAGCCTTTGACAAGGGCCCCGAAGCTACTTCGGGATGACACTGATTCTGGTTCCAAGAACATTGCTGTAAGACAGATGTGGTTCAGGTGAGATTCCAACAGCACAGACTTGGTGTTAGATAAACATTTACTGCACGAGGGACACCTGCCAAAGAAAGAGTGTCTTGTGGGCCAAAGAACACTGCTGATATTAGTTCCAGAATGGAGTTGTATACTCAGACTGGATAATGGACTTTAGGACATGCATTTCAAATGAGAAAGAGTAAATTCAATGGAGATGTGCGGGGCAAGTTGTTTTTCAAACAGAGTGGTGGTTACCAAGGATATTAATAGAGGGAACTATAATAGAGGTGACTTGATAGACGTTTACAAGATCATAACAGACATAGATTGAGTAGATACCCAGAGACTTTTTCCCAGGGCGGAAACGGGGTTAGCAAGTGAAGTAATTTTAAGGTGCTTGGGGAGATATAAAAGATAAGTAAGGTTTTTTTTTACAGAGATTGGTAGATGCATGTAACCACCCCACAGGTGGAGGTAGAAGCAGATACATTAGGTACTTTTATATAAGCACGTGGATGAAAAATGGAGTGCAGTGTAGGAGGGAAGGGTTAGATTGATCTTAGAACAGGTTAACTAATTCACATAAAATTGTGGGCCAAAAGGTCCACACTGTGCTCTGGTGTTCTATCTTACTCATTGCCCTTCCCATACCTTAACAAATTTCCCCTGATTTCTGTAGCTCACCCCTATCTTCCTAACTCCCGACCACTTATGCCGGCCTCTCCAGTTCCTCACTCTCTATTTGCACGCCCCATCTGAGCCCCCTCTGGTCTTCTTCCCCTTCACTACACTGCATCCCACTCTCCCCTTACCTTACAATATCTCTGACTGATATGTCCTCTTTGTTTTCCTCATCATCAAGGCTTTATGCTTGGGGGTAGCCACATGCAGAAGATCAAGTCTAGCTCATGGTTGAAGTCCTACTTTTACAAGCTATGTCGCCTGCTGGACAGTGTGGTACAATCCCAAAAGATCCTGATGTTGGCCAGGAACCAAATCTGTGAGTATTGACAACTTTTGGAGGGATGGTGGGAGAGGGAGCATGTTTAAAGAAAGTTTACAGAAGTGAAGGGAAAGCAGTGGATATTGTCTACATGGACTTCAGTAAGGCCTTTGACAAGGTCCTGCATGGGAGGTTAGTTAGGAAAATTCAGTCGCTAGGTATACACGGAGAGGTGGTAAATTGGATTAGACATTGGCTCAATGGAAGAAGCCAAAGAGTGGTGGTAGAGAATTGCTTCTCCGAGTGGAGGCCTGTGACTAGTGGTGTGCCGCAGGGATCAGTGCTGGGTCCATTGTTATTTGTCATTTATATCAATGATCTGGATGATAATGTGGTAAATTGGATCAGCAAATTTGCTGATGATACAAAGATTGGAGGTGTAGTGGACAGTGAGGAAGGTTTTCAGAGCCTGCAGAGGGACTTGGACCAGCTGGAAAAATGGCAGATGGAGTTTAATACAGACAAGTGTGAGGTATTGCACGTTGGAAGGACAAACCAAGGTAGAACATACAGGGTTAATGGTAAGGCACTGAGGGATGCAGTAGAACACAGGGATCTGGGAATACAGATACGAAATTCCCTAAAAGTGGCGTCACAGGTAGATAGGGTCGTAAAGAGAGCTTTTAGTACATTGGCCCTTATTAATCAAAGTATTGAGTATAAGAGCTGGAATGTTATGATGAGGTTGTATAAGGCATCGGTGAGGCTGAATCTGGAGTATTGTGTTCAGTTTTGGTCACCAAATTACAGGAAGGATATAAATAAGTTTGAAAGAGTGCAGAGAAGGTTTACAAGGATGTTGCCGGGACTTGAGAAACTCAGTTACAGAGAAAGGTTGAATAGGTTAGGACTTTATTCCCTGGAGTGTAGAAGAATGAGGGGAGATTTGATAGAGGTATATAAAATTATGACGGGTGTAGATAGAGTGAATGCAAGCAGGCTTTTTCCACTGAGGCAAGGGGAGAAAAAAACCAGAAGACATGGGTTAAGGGTGAAGGGGAAAAGCTTAAAGGGAATATTAGGGGGGGCTTCTTCACACAGAGAGTGGTGGGAGTATGGAATGAGCTGCCAGACGAGGTGGTAAATGCGGGTTCTTTTTTAACATTTAAGAATAAATTGGAAAGATACATGGATGGGAGGTGTATGGAGGGATATGGTCCATGTGCAGGTCAGTGGGACTAGGAAGAAAATGGTTCGGCACAGCCAAGAAGGGCCAAAAGGCCTGTTTCTATGCTGTAGTTTTTCTATGGTTTGTATGGTTTCTAATTCCTGGTATGGTTTCATGCTGAAGACAGTGGATTTGCAATAGTTTATTTTTTATTTCATTTGAAGATACAGTGCGGAATAGGTCCTTCTGGCCCATTGAGCCGTGACCTCTCATAACCCACCTATTTAACTCTAGCTTAATCATAGCACAATTAACCTACTAATTAGTACATCTTTGGACTGTGGGTAGAAATCGGAGCACCCAGAGGAAACCAACACGCTGATGGAAACTCTTTATGAATGGGTTTGAACTCCAAACATACATGGCGTAAGCTGTAATTGTGTCATACTAACCTCTATGTGACTGTGATGCTCCCTGACCTTGGATGTTGTCTGTGTCACCATATGTGTTTACACTGAGAGCTTCAGTTTCTTTCCACTTATTAATAATTGGTTTATTATGTCACATGTGAAAAGATACAGTGAACAACTTTGTTTTGCATAACTCATTTTGCACTGAAATTGAACTTGTTATTTTGTAACTATGTTCTTTCTTCAATACATTGCATATAATTTTATTTTCTAATGAATGCTGCTGATCTGAAGCTTTGAGCTTATGATGTTACAAGTAAGGTTTTCACTGCCCCTTTTCACACATGTACTTCAGATATGACAATAAATACGACTTTGACAGCTACACAGATTATTCAAAAATGTAAGTATGGGTAAAACAATAACAAAGTGCATAATATACACTCACTGGCCATTTTATTAGGTACACCTATACACCTGCTCATCAATACAAATAACTAACCAACCAACCATGTGGCAGCAACTCAATGCATAAAAGCATGCAGACATGCTCAAGAGGTTCAGTTATTGTTCAAACCAAACATCAGTATGGGAAAGAAATGTGATCTAAGTGACTTTGAACATGGTATGATTGTTGGTGCCAGATGGGGAAGTTTGAGTATCTCTGAAACTGCTGATCTGGATTTTCATGCACAGCAGTCTCTAAAGTTTACAGAGAATGATGTGAGAAACAAAAAAACATCCAGTGAGCAGTAGTTCTGTGGGAGAATGTGCCTTCTTAATGAGAGAGATCGAAGAAAAATAGCTGGACTGGTTGAAGCTGGTGGGAAAGGGACAGTAACTCAAATAACCACATGTTGCAACAGTGGTATGAGAAGAGTATCGCTGAATTGAATCTTGAAGTGGATGGGCTGCAGGAGCAGAAGACCACGAGTGTCTACTCAGTGACTACTCTATTAGGGTACAGGAGCAACCTAATAAAGTGGATATGGAGTGTATTTGTCACATGTACATTAAGGCATACAGTGAGATCTCATTTTGCATCAAGTTAAGTCATGTGGATTGTGATTCTTTATTGCATGAGAGGACATTTCAGGAGTCATATATCAGTGGGGCAGAAGCTATCCTTGTACTCTTGAGCTGTTATGTCTTCTGCCCAACAGGAAGGCGGATAAGAGAGAAGGACTAGTGTGGGAGGATTCCTTGGTTGTGTTCGTGTCTTTAAAGGCCTTTAGGTTAATTGGTCACTGTCAATAGCCATTAGTGGGTAGGTGAGTGGTAGAATCTAGGGGGAGTTGAGGTAAATCTGTGAAGAGTAACACACACAAAATACTGGAGGAATTTAGCAGGTCAGGCAGCATCTATGGACATGAATAAACAGTCAACATTTTGGGCCAAGACCCTTCATTAGGATGGTATAGGAAGGGAACAAAAGCCAGAATAAGAAGGTGAGAAGTGGGGAGGAGTACAAACTGATAGGTGAGATGTGACATGGTCAGGGGGAAGGTGGCTGGATGTGAGAAGGGGGATGAACTAAGAAGCCTGGACGAGATCTCTTCAATGTTCCTACTGTATCTGCCTTTACCACCAGTGCTGGCAGTGTGTTCCATGCACTCACTACCTGTACTTCCTCTAATCATCTTAAAATTATGCCACCTCGAGTATGCCATTTCCCCCCTGGGAAAAATTCTCTAGATAGCCACTTGACCTATACCTCTTAGTATCTTGTACACATTTAATAAGTCTCCTTTCATCCTTTTTCGCTCCAAAGAGAAAAAACCCTACTCTCTCAATCTATCCTCATAACATATGTGCAGTAGTCCAGACAGCATCATTGTAAATTTTCTCTGCACACTCTCTTATCGCTTCCACATACCTCCTATAATAAGGCAATGGAGTCAGTACTTTCACCAGGAGGTGGGAGAGGAAATAAGCTGAAAATAGGCAAACACCGGATGATTATGGATGTGAGATGGTTTGTTCCAAAACTACAAGTGGATCCTGTGTGATAACAAAGCAGCTTTGATAAACATGTTATTGGCATCAGTATTCACCAGATTTGTCACATTATCCTTTGGGCAAGTAGGAGATTTCTGAATGCCTCACTGAGCACCAATCCCCTCTTTTGTTAATCTGCTGAGTACCCGATCCTCTTGTTCTGAAGATCCTGTATCTCCCTCTAGAGCTGAATCTTTGACTTCCTAACTGCAATACCACAATCTCTGCAGACTGTTAAAAGCATCTCCACTTTGCTGACAATCAACACTGGGGCATTTCAGGGCTTTATTTGCTTTACACCCATGAATGTGTGGCTAGGCACAGCTCATATGTCATCTATAAATTTCCTGATGATACAACCACTGTTGGCAGAATCTCAGATGGTGATGAGAGGGCATACAGGAGCGAGATATACCAGTTAGTTGAGTGGTGTTGCAGTAACAACCTTACACTCCATGTCAGTAAGATCAAAGAGCTGGATGTGGTCCTCAGAAAGGGTAAAACGAGGGAATACACACCAATCCTTGTAGAGGGAGCAGAAGTGGAGAGAGTGAGCAATTTCAAGTTCCTGGGTTCCTGGGTTTTAGTATCTCTTGAGGACCTATCCTGGACTCAACATGTTGATGCAGCTATAAAGAAGGCAAGACAGTGGCCATGTTTCATTAGGAAGTTGATGAGATTTGGAATGTCATATAAAACACACACAGATTTCTTCAGCTGTACCGTGGAGAGCATTCTGACTGGCTGCATCACCGTCTGGTATGGAGCTGCTACCGCACAGGATTGAAGTAAGCTGCAGAGAGTTGTAAGATTAGCCAGCTCCATCATGGGTACTAGCCTCCATAGTACTGAGACATCTTCAAGGAGCGGTGCCTCAAAAAGGCAGCATCCATCATTAAGGACCCCCACCAGCCTCGATGTGCCCTCTTCTCACTGTTCTCATCAGGAAGAAAGTACAGAACCCTGAAGGCACACACTCAGCAATTCAGGAACAGCTTATTTTTCTCTGCCATCCAATTTCTAAATGGATATTGAACCCATGAACTGTACCTCACTATTTTTTTATGTCTGTTTTTGCCCTACTTATTTATTTTAACTATTTGATATACTATAATTCAGTTCTTTTCTATATTATGCTTTGCATTGTACTGCTGCCAAAAAATTAACAAATTTCATGACATATAATATTTAATTTAACTATTTGGTATACATCTTCATACTTACTATAATTCAGTTTATTTTTATATTATGCTTTGCATAAAGTTAACAAATTTCATGACATACGTCAATAATAGGAATTCTGATTCTGAGTATTAACATAGAAACATAGAAAATAGGTGCAGGAGTAGGCCATTCAGCCCTTCGACCATTTATTATGATCATGGCTGATCATCCAACTCAGAACACTGCCCCAGCCTTCCCTCCATACCCCCTGACCCCCGTAGCCACAAGGGCCATATCTAACTCCCTCTTAAATATAGCCAATGAACTGGCCTCAACTGTTTCCTGTGGCAGAGAATTCCACAGATTCACCACTCCCTGTATGAAGAAGTTTTTCCTAATCTCGGTCCTAAAAGGCTTCCCCTCTATCCTCAAACTGTGACCCCTCGTTCTGGACTTCCCCAACATCGGGAACAATCTTCCTGCATCTAGCCTGTCCAATCCCTTTAGGATTTTATACGTTTCAATCAGATCCCCCCTCAATCTTCTAAATTCCAACGAGTACAAGCCCAGTTCATCCATTCTTTCTTCATATGAAAGTCCTGCCATCCCAGGAATCAATCTGGTGAACCTTCTCTGTACTCCCTCTATGGCAAGGATGTCTTTCCTCAGATTAGGGGACCAAAACTGCACACAATACTCCAGGTGCGGTCTCACCAAGGCCTTGTACAACTGCAGTAGTACCTCCCTGCTCCTGTACTCAAATCCTCTCGCTATAAATGCCAGCATACCATTCGCCTTTTTCACCACCTGCTGTACCTGCATGCCCACTTTCAATGACTGGTGTATAATGACACCCAGGTCACGTTGCACCTCCCCTTTTCCTAATCGGCCACCATTCAGATAATAATCTGTTTTCCTATTTTTGCCACCAAAGTGGATAACTTCACATTTATCCACATTAAATTGCACCTGCCATGAATTTGCCCACTCACCCAACCTATCCAAGTCACCCTGCATCCTCTTAGCATCCTCCTCACAGCTAACACTGCCACCCAGCTTCGTGTCATCCGCAAACTTGGAGATGCTGCATTTAATTCCCTCATCCAAGTCATTAATATATATTGTAAACAACTGGGGTCCCAGCACTGAGCCTTGCGGTACCCCACTAGTCACCGCAGCCTTGCGGTACCCCACTAGTCACTATTATCAGCAGTTTTGTGGTTCTTGATTTATCAGGGCCTCAAACGTTACGGGAAGGACGCAGGAGAATGGGGTTGAAAGAGAAAATAAATCAGCCATTGTTGAATGACGGAGCAGAGACAGTGGGCCATATGGCCCAAATCTGCTCCTCTTGTCTTTCAGGACAAGGTCAGGGCATTTTAAGTGTTGCATTATGTCAAAACTGAAGTCAGTTTTATTGTCATCTGCACAAGTCATGTACGCACAGATGCAATGAAAAACTTGCAGCTGTTTCACTGCCACATCATGTCAGATAAGCAACATTCACAGGAAGGACTTAAAACATAATTTATACACAGTTCTTACAAGAAAGAAGAATTTGAACAAAATAAAGTAAATTTTAGTGCAAATTTACCAAAGTGGTCTGAGTAACACTATACCAATGGTTGTATTGATTTGTTCAAGAACCAGATGGTTGTAGCTGTTTGTGAACCTGGTGGTGTGGGACTTCAGGCTTTTGTACCTCCTGCCCAGTGGTCTCAGTGACTTGATGGTGGGATCTTTCATGATGGAATTTGCATTCTTGAGGCAGCACCTCCTGTAGATACTACTGCAGGTGGGGGAGGGATGTGTTTGTGTTGTTTCGGGCAGGGTCCACTACTCCCTGCAGCTTCTCACATTCCTGCACGTTTGAATTGTCATACCAGACTATGATGGTATGAGTCAGGGCAGTTTCATTATTACATCTACTTATTACAGAAGACTATTTGATATCAATCCAAACCTCCTTAAACTCCCAAGCAATTAAAGATACTGGCATGATTTCCTTGTTATTGCATCTATGTGCTAGGCTCAGGCAGTTCACGATGGAGGAGCTTAACAGCTCAGATTTATCGGAAGAGCTAAGAGACTTAACTATCTGTGGTGGCGCAGGGAAGGTTTTGAGGAAATGAAACTATTTGTTTCTAAATAGTGAAGGTGTTGATGAAGGGTTGACTATTTTCTTCGTGCATTCAGTTGCACATCAAGAAGTTGGAGCATAAGCCCATTCAGCCCATTGCTTCCTGCTAGTATTTGTACTCCATATGAACCTCCTCGCTTCTTGCCTGCATGCCCTCCAAATGATTTCTCCAGCCTCCCAATTCTTTAGCGTATGGACTGCAGAACAGACTCAATGGGCAAATGGCCTAATTCTCCTCCTATGGTTTATGGTAGTCTATGAAGAGCATTCTAACCGGTTGCATCGCTGTTTCGCTATGGATGAGCCACTGCACAGGAAAAAAATTGCTGAGTGTTTTAAAGTTAGCCAGCTCCATCATGGACGTCTTCAAAATGCAATGCTTCAAAAAGGCAGCACCCACCGTTAAAAACATCACCACCTAGGACATGTCTTCTTTGCATTACTACCATCAGGGAGGAAGTACAGGAGCCTGAAGACACACACTGAACTCTTTAGGTACAGTTTCTACATCCTCTGCAACTAGATTTTTGAACTGTCTGTGAACCCATGAACACGGTTCAATATTTTTGCTCTGTTTTGCACTACTTATTTATCTCTTTTTGTAGTTTGCAGTGTGATTTGCACCTTGGTTCCAGTGGAACGTTGTTTCATTTAGCTGACACAGTTGAATGACAATAAATTAGTACTTGAACTTGATCATTGGTAAATGTAAGTACATCGATGTAGTACAAAGGGAAAAATAATAACAATATGGAATATGGTTACAGAGTAAGTGCAGTAAAGGTAGAAAATAGGGTGAAGGGTCACGACAAATAAGATTGTGTGATCAAGACTTCATCTCCATCATACAAGCTCCATTCAAGAATCATAGAACATGGGACATTAAAGCACAGTACAGTTCCTTTGTTGTGTTGACCTTTTATCCCAGTCTAAAATCAATCTAACTCTTCCCTTCACATGGACCCAATTTTTCCTATCATCTATGTGCCTGTCTTAAGTGTTTCAAAAATGCCTCTGAGATATCTAACTCTTCCAGAAACACATGGCAGGGTGTTCCATGCACCCACCCACCACTCTCTGTGTGAAGAACTTTCCCCTGACATTCCCCCTCTACCTTTCTTCAATTACCTTAAAGTTCATATTCGTCATTTCCACTCTAGGAAAATGTCTCTGGCTATAAATACTCAAATATGCCTCTATCATCTTGTACACATCTATCAAGTCACCTCTCATTCTCCTTCACTCCAAAGGGAAAGGTCCTGCTTGCACAACCCTTCTTCCTGAAATGTGCCCTCCAGTCCAGGTAGCATCCTTCGGGTGGCTATTTCCAAATTTCCAAAAAGGAAGACATTGCATACGTGGTCATAGGTTACCGTATATATACAGTGCAAATTTAAACCGTATTGAAAAAACAACAAATACAAACAGATGTTCACTTCAGTTATTTTATTAAATAAAAATTCTAACATGATACTTTTTTTTGCCTATATAAATCCAGCAAAAACCAAGCTATTTCATCATTAATCTGATTTTCTGCCAGAGCCCTTTTTCCTGTTCAATGATTCATCATTCTGCATATTACCTACATGCATTTTCACTCCTGCTGAAGCAGATATGCTAACCAAATTAACTTGCTTCACAAACTAAAGGAAGTAGCCTACTTAGGCCTACCATGGACTGCCAGGTATGGATGTCTATTTTTTGTATTTCTGCCCTTTACTTGCCATCTCCAGGAGTTTTTTGTACATGGCTGGGCACTCTTCTGAGAAGTTGTTACATATTTGGAGCTCTGTTTTGACTGAGTCCACTTGCAGACGGTTTCTCTCGTTTCTCCAAGCTGAGGTCATCATTGAAAAAAACTCGTTCTGTGTGAGCATTGCTGCATGGAATAGAGAAGATATAAGCACTCGCCTTCTTCAGATTTGTAAAAGAGACCTCAGATTTACTGAACAGCTTGAGATAACGTTCTTCACTATGGCTATCTACCATCTCAGGAGTATTGATAATTGCTTCCACAATCCCATACTCTTCATATAATTCATCCATATCAATATCTTGAAGGTTACAGGCCTTGACTGCATCACAGAATTCTCCAAAAGGTATGGCACTTGTTAGGCTCAATTTTGACACTTTGTTATGAAAGCTGTTTTCAGAGAAGTAATACCTGTCACTTTAGTACTTCATGACTCTTTCATAGAAAACAATGAAGTCTACTTCACATTTCTCAGACACATCGGGGTAAGCTGGCTAAGCTTGGTGTTCACTGCAAGGCCAAAAAAACAGTCCTTTACTCTTCCCTCAAGTTTGCTTTTCAGTTCAGACATTAGCTTAAATACTGAAATTATGCTGAATGACTTAGCTTCTAGTGTTTCAATAGTGTCTGAGAACAATTTAAGAATGTGACTGAGGAAGAAGAAATAGATCTCTGACGATTCACAGGCATTTCCTTCATCTCCAAAACACTTCCACCTCACCTAGATTCTGAAAATAACTTCCCAGCACTTAAGTATTCTGTTAATAAATGGCAAAAGAGAGAGCCATCTAGACACAACATGCTGTAACAGATTACAATTATCAACATCCACAAATTCAGAATTCCCTTAACTGTCCTGTACTTTTAGCTGAGATGCTGTAATGGTTGTACACTTTGAGCATAATATTTTCAACATCAATTTCCAGTTTTCCTGTAGCAAATCATGTTGCATTGTACAAAATATGGGCCAGACAATTTGCAGCAATAATGTTCTTTTGAGCCATTTTCAGTTTTTGATAAACACTGTTGTGTTTCCATAGTTTACACTTGCATTGTCGGCAGTGTATGCAGACACTTTATTGAGATCCAGACCTGACATCTCTAGTTTAACCAGTAGCTGATTTGTTATGTCCTCTGATGATTCATTGTTATCGCTGTAAAAGTCAAGTAACACATGTTGCACTTCCTTCTCAAAGTGGAAGTATCTCAGAAGTATTAGGAAACACTTGGTTGCACCTTTGTTTGAAGCATCAGTTGCTACTGAAAAGGGCAAGCCATATCCTTTGATATACTCCACATGCTTTTGTATAGAATACAGTGCGAGAATATTTTCACACAGAGCTTTTGCTTTAGTTTTCCCACATGTTACACCTTTCACTATCAATGAGTCACTGTATATTTATTTGTCAACTTTTACTCCACAATCAACATTTCTGTATGACTGATGATGCTTCACAGCCTGATAGACTTTACACAGTTCTGCAGCCAAGATTTTGTCATCTTGAGTTGATCGAGCTGGGGAGAAAAATGATAACAATGATGACGTACCAGCAGTACGAGTGTTAACTTTATGTTTATCTGTGGTAGCGTGTCGTTCAACTGCACTTTTCCCCTTACTGCCAATCTCCATATCACAACGGCATAGTGTACAAAAAACATGAAAGTTATCTTTTCTACTTTTAGCAATAAATCCAAATTCTTTGGCCCATTCATAGTCTTTCTTTTTGGCATTTCTTTAGGGGCTTGAAACAAGAACAAAAAAGTCAACCACTCTCAATTGCGGCCTTGGGCAGACTGACCCTGTCAGACGTGCTGACGTGACTCGTACACTGCGGCGCATCAGCAGTGTTGACAACGGCAACTACATATAATAAAAATACATTAATGGTTGTTATAGCTTCCAGTTCCCACTGTATAGCTGAGATAATTTAAATACGTTTTTTAGTCAGACCCAAAAAAGGAAGACAAATTAACATCCGGCTGGAGGTGACGCCGGACGGAGGACAGAGCGTTCAAAAACCGGACTGTCCGGCCTCCCTCCTCCCTCAGCATCCTGGTAAATCTCTCTGCTCCATCTTGAAAGATTCCACACCCTTCCTATAATGAGGTCACCAGAAATGTGACAGCGGGATAGGAGCTGTCCTTGACCTGGTAGTTTATGATTTCAAGCTTTTTTTAAAATCTTGATGGGAACATGGATAAATGTGCATGTTTGGGGTGAGAGAGGTCTTTGAATATACTGTATCTTTTGAAGTATATGTGAGACAAAAATCTGAATCTGAATCTGCAGGTGAGGCAGCTCTGCATGGAGAGAATAAAGAGCTGACAGTTCAGGCTGAGGTCTTATATCGGGACTCCTAATAAAGGGTCTCAGCCCAAAACATTCACTCTTCATTCCTCTCCATAGATGCTGCCTGACCTGAGTCCCCCAGCATTTTAAGGCATCATGGTGGTGTAGCAGTTGGCACGACACTATTGCAGCTCAGGGCATCAGTGTTTGGAGGGCAATTCCGGCACTGTCTGTAAGGAATTTGTACTTTCTCCCTATGCCAGACGGTTTCCTCTGGGTGCTCCAGTTTCCTCCCACAATCCAAGCACATATCAATGAGTAGGCTAATTGGTCATTGTAAATATCCTGTGATTATACTGGTGTTAAATAGATGGATTGCATTGCGGAACGGTTCTTTGGGCCGGAAGGGCCTTGTCTACACTGTACTTCTTAATAAAAAAAAATGAATAACATATTGTGTGTTACTCCAGTATCTGCAATACGCCTTGTGTTTATGCATCTGAATCTAAATCTCTTCTTATCTTTGCTTTTGTTTTACTCCCCGCCCCCCAAACCCCTGTAGTCTGGATCAGTGACATCCAGGAGTTGAGGCCAGGTCACCATTCAGTGGGCATGTAGCAGAATGCCATGGAAATGCCCACCAAATGCTTTTTCACCATCGTCTTTGAAGGCAGGAACCTGGATCTGGTGGCCACTGACACCAAGGAGGCCTGGAACTGGATCTATGGCCTCATCAAACTCAGGAAGAGTGATTCCAGCATGAACAAGAGGGAGTGACTGGATTAGTATCATTCACAGTGTGTGTCGGGGGTACACCAAGGAGAGAGCATGTCACCGCCCATTATGTTCTCTGATAGTGGCCCCTAAGTCTGCCCCCACCCTGTGTAGAAGGTCAAGGGCAGCAGGCACATGGGAATCACCTCCCCCACCTCCCAAGTCACATTTCCTGACATAAGACCATAAGATAGTGCCTGTCAATATTTATGTACAATCAACATTTATGTTTTAACAGGTTATAGGTACTATAGTACATATTGGCATTTTATAATATTGTGTAAAATGTTCTTCAACTAGCAACGGAAAAACTCTTCATATTGTTACATTGGGTATTTAGTGAGATCCTTGTGACGGAGGCGGACTAGTGAGGTTTTGAGTACCTTGTTGCAACTTGGTTAAAAGTAATTGAAGATCGCCTCTTTTCACAACATCAGGATGATTATGGGATTTTGATTGCAGGTGAAGAGATTGACTAAAAACCCATTCAACTAGATAAATGGTGGGAAATCTAATTAAAATCAATTTTGCTTTCTCCCAGAACTGTGGAAAATTATTGTTAATATTGCTAGTTATCCAGAAATTTTGCCTGCTGTTTCAATTTCACTTAGGTTATGTCACTCTGCAACTTGATAAGACATTCTTGCAATGTGATATCAATATCATTCACATTCTCCCCAAATTGATCCAATTTGGTATATGCATCTCCAGCAGGTCTGTGAATTGAAATTGCATAGCAGTCTGTGATGGTTTCAAATGATCAAGAGATACAACAGATCGTCATCTTGCAATTCTATTCTGAATAGCCAGTGAAGGAAATTGCATAAACTCGCAACATCCAATATTGCTGCTGAAAATTTTAAGCTTCCCAAGGAAAGCATGATATGAGATCGAAGTTTTTTCCTTATCATTGTTTGCTTAATAAACTCAGTTTTTCAGATATATCTGAAAGGTGAAGTACATCAGACTCGACAGCAACAATTTGTTCTTCGAGCTGCTTATTTAGAAATGCTACAATACTTCATGCAACAAAGCAAGGAGGACATTTATATTTTGATAACCATCAGACCACTCTGCATTAGAAGCTGTTCAAAATCTTCATTTCTTCACAAAGTTGTCGAGAAAGATGATCTTGAAATGCATTTGATTTGAAATTGACAGCCATTATAGCAGCAAGGGTGTCATGCAAATGTCTTCCCAATACTTTTGCCACCAAATGTGGATGGTGGATGACACAGAGTATGCAAAAATGTCAAGAACAGCATTTTTATATGAACAGTGAATTCTCTGTATCTTCCTCCCATTGAAGCAGCACCACCAGATGCACAAGCCATTATAATCTCCAGTGGAATATTGTTTTTCAAGAAATAGTTCTTTTTCAAAAATATTCACTTTTTGTATCTGTCTTGCAGTTACCCCAAAGACCACATTGTTCACCCGATAATTTGACATGTTGCACGCTCTCTCTCACCTAATAAGGGAGAAAGAGGTGACTCCATTTTCCAACAAGCAGGAGAGATAACAACTTGATGGCTTACGATGTTAAAAGTCCGTTATGTCACTTTCCGAGCTCTCTGTCTGGAGATCGCAAGGATCTCGGGTCCCCAGGCACACAGCAGACGTTCTGACTCCCCCAACAACACCTGGGTCTCCTGTGATTCACCCGTCTCCAGTTACTCGAGATCCCAGGCTTCTGAATCCATGCTGAAATCTTAGACTGAGATTCTGGCATGCCGATTAGCAGCTGATTGTGGAACCCCGAGAGCAGGTCCCATTCCCGCAAAGAACCATAGTCAGCATGTAAGTTCAGGTCAGGGTCTTTTAAAGAATCCTGAAAGGGAAAAATAGATATTAAAGATGGAAATAGAACTGTTTTCGAAGATGCAAGCTAAGGAGTGGCCGTTGGGCAGTTCATAGATACATGTCAAATATTTTTAAAAATGCTACAGTATATTTCAATTCTGTGGGGCAATAAAGGGTGTGTATTTGTCAAGAAAAGTGAATTGAACTTGTTTTCAAAATATGGTAAGTATCAGGGGTAATGTAAGTTGTAGTGGTACAACTTTGTGTTCCTTACCCTGCAGATTAGCCGTTACTGGTAGATGACCCCACTGCAGTTACTGCAGCCTTCGTAAACACGAGAAAATCTACCGATGCTGGAAATTCAAGAAACACACACAAAATGCTGGAGGAGCTCAGCAGGCCAGGCAGTGTCTATGGAAAAGAGTCTTGAGGAAGGGTCTCGGCTCGAAACGTCAACTATACTCTTTTCCGTGGATGCTGCCTGGTCAGCTGAGTTCCACCAGCATTTTGTGTGTGTTGATTGCAGACTTCATGTCAATTTTATAAGTATAACAAGCATGGGCTAGTGGAAAGCCATCCGAACCAACCTCCTGCTTCAGACTTGCTGCAGACAGCTCTGTGAGGTAATCATGGCCCATTCGTGAATCTTATGGTGAAGTGGAAAAGCTGTTCCTAAAATGTTGAGTGTGGGTCTTCAGTCTCAAGTACCTTTTCCCTGATGGTAGCAATGCGAAGAGGACATATTCTGAGTGATGGGGGTCCTTAATGACAACTGCCGCCTTTTGATGAAGTCCTTGATGACAAGGAAGCTAGCGCCCATTATGAAGTTTACAACCCTCTGTTGCTTTACCCAATCCTGTACAATTGCACCTCCATACATGAAGTTTATGCAACCAGTCAAAATGCATGGTACATGATACATCGGTAGAAATATGCTAGAGTCTTTGGTGATATACTGTGTGCCACAGTGTAGTTAATGAGGTGGTTGATGCAGAAGAACAGGCCCTCCGGCCCACCACACCTATGCTGACCATGATGTCGACCTCATTAACAGGCAGGGAATAGACCAGCTCCCTGATCTGTTCACGTGTCTGTCTAATGCCACCGACTCTGCTTCCATCACCTACTCTGCCAGCAGCATGTTCCTCAAGCCTACCACTTGGTTTGTTAGAAAAAAATTTGCTTTGCACATATCTTTTAAATCCCCTCCACTCATCTTAAAGCTATGCCCTCTGATATTTGAAATGGGGAAAGAAAGATTCTGATTATTTGAAGAAAAGATCGGTTTTATTTGTTAGATGTGCATCAAAGCATACAATACAATGCGTACTTTG
Organism: Mobula birostris; assembly: GCF_030028105.1. NCBI lineage: Eukaryota > Metazoa > Chordata > Chondrichthyes > Myliobatiformes > Myliobatidae > Mobula > Mobula birostris. The sequence goes on along the minus strand of NC_092383.1, from coordinate 57,185,815 downwards.
CATCAACAACAAACACAGTATGAGGGAGTACACTTTTTGCACCATTTCAAGTGTAATAACATCCTCCCATAGCAGGATGTATGCAGTACTTCAAATGTGGTCCTAAAATTTTGTACAATTTGAATATGATATTCCTTATACTGTGCTCAATAGCTTGACCAATGAAGGCCAGTGTGTCAAATGGCTACCTGTGTTGCCTTTCAAGGAACTACTGACCTGCACCTCCAGGTGCTCTGTTCTCTTAACACTCCCCAGGACCCACACTGAGTTCCTCCAGTGCCTTTTTCCCAGAGTGGCAATGGCTCATACAAGAGGATACAATTCTAAAGTGATGTTCGAAGTAGGTTCTTTACACAGAGAGTGACCCTCCCTAGAGTGTTGGTAGAGGCAGGTACGTTAGCTATGTTTAAAATAGACACATGAAAGATAGAAAAATGGAGGGATATGTGGAAGGGAAAGGGTTAGATCCATCTTGGAGTAGGTTAAAAGGTTGGCACAACATCATCGGCCAAAGGCCTGTACTGTGCTGTGCTGTTCCATATTGCTAGACAGTTATTGTGTGATGGTAAGAGACAAGTGGCCAGAGAATTGTTTTTCAGGGTGGAAGATTTTGATGAACAGTGGATCACAGGGGTCTACTTTCATTAATCAGTTTGGAGGAGAACATAGATAGCATGGTTAGAAGTTTGTGGATGACACAAAAATTCGTATTTTAGTAGACAGTGACAAAGGTTATTTAAGTTTACAAAGGGATCTTGATCAACTTGTCAAGTGTGCAAGGAGTGGCATGTAAAGTTTAGTTTAGAGTTGCATTTTAGTAAGACAAGCTACGGCAGGACTTCCACTGTAAGTGATAGAGCCCTGGGGAGTGTTGTAGAACTGTAAGACCTAGAGATGCAGGTGGATTGTTCCTTGAAATGGTAACACGGGTAGATGACGTGGTGAAGAAGGCATTTGGTAGGCTGGTTTTCATCAGTCAGGATATTGAATCCAGCAGTTAGATGCCATGTTACAGCATAGAAACATAGAAACCCTACAGCACAATGCAGGCCCTTCGGTCCACAGTGCTGTGCCAAACATGTACTTACTTTAGAAATTACCTAGGGTTACCTGTAGCTTTCAATTTTTCTAAGCTCCATGTACTAATCGAGGAGTCTCTTAAAAGACCCTATCGTATCCACCTCCACCACTGTCGACGGCAGCCCATTCCACACACTCACCACTCTCTGCATAAAAAACTTACTCCAGACATTTCCTCTGTACCTACTTCCAAGCACCTTAAAACTGTGCTCTCTTGTGTTAGCCATTTCAGCCCTGGAAAAAAAGCCTCTGACTATCCACACAATCCATGCCTCTCATCATCTTATACACCTCTATCAGGTCACCTCTCATCCTCCGTCACACCAAGGAGAAAAGGCCAAGTTCACTCAACCTATTCTCATAAGGCATGTTCCCCAATCCAGGCAACATCCTTGTAAATCTACCTGCACCCTTTCTATAGTTTCCACATCCTTCCTGTAGTGAGGTGACCAGAACTGAGCACAGTACTCCAAGTGGGGTCTGGCCAGGGTCCCACACAGCTGTAATATTACCTCTCAACTCGTGAACTCAATCCCATGGTTGATGAAGGCCAATACACTATATGCCTTCTTAACCACACAGTCAATCTGCGCAGCAGATTTGGGTGCCCTATGGACACAGACCCCAATATCCCTCTGATCCATCACACTGTCAAAAGTCTAACTATTAATACTTCATTCTGCCATCATATTTGACCTACCAAAATGAACCAGCTCACACTTAGCTGGGTTGAACTTCATCTGCCACTTCTCAGCCAAGTTTTGTATCCTATCAATGTCCCGCTGCAATCTCTGACAGCCCTCCACCCTATCCACAACACCCCCAACCTTTGTGTCATCAGCAAATTTACTGACCCATTCCTCCACTTCCTCATCCAGGTCATTTATAAAAACCATAAAGAGAAGGGGTCCCAGAGCAGATCTCTGAGGCACACCACTGGTCACTGACCACCATGCAGAACAGAACCCGTCTACAACCACTCTTTGCTTTCTGTGGGCAAGCCAATTCTGTATCCACAAAGCAAGGTCCCCTTGGATCGCATGCTTCCTTACTTTCTCAATAAGTCTTGCATGGGGTGACTTATCAAGTGCCTTGCTGAAATCCATATACACTACATCTACTGCTCTACCTTCATCAATGTGTTTAGTCACATCCTCAAAAAATTCAATCAGGCTCGTAAGGCATGACTTGACTTTGACAAAGCCATGCTGACTATTCTTGATCATATTATGCCTCTCTAAATGTTCATAGATCTGGTCTCTCAGATCTTCTCCATCAACTTACCAATCACTGAGGTAAGGCTTACTGGTTTATAATTTCCTGGGCTATCCCTACTCCCTTTCTTGAATAAGGGAGCAACATCTGCAACCCTCCAATCCTCCGGAACCTCTCCCGTCACAATTGATAATGCAAAGATCATTGCCAGAGGCTCAGCAATCTCCCCCCTCGCCTCCCGCCTCCCACAGTAGCCTGGGGTACATCTCGTCCAGTGCTGGTGACCTATCCAACTTGATGCTTTCCAAAAACTCCAGCACATCCTCTTTCTTAATGTCTATATGCTCAAGTTTTTCAGCCCGCTTTAAGATATCCCTACAATCACCAAGATCCTTTTCCATAGTGAATACTGAAGCAAAGTATTTATTAAGTACCTCCAACATCTGATTAAACATTTGCATTAACAAGTGTGTAGGTGTACCTAATAAAGTGGCCACTGAGTGTACTTTCGAGTATCCTTTGCACTTCTGTAAGGTTTGGGCTGTACTAGTAAGGGGAAAGAGGACTGTGAGTCGAAACTACATCACTATTGCATGACAGGTCTTTCGGGGAGCCTTTCACAGCAGGGCCTGTCTTTGTATTCTTGAGTTGTAATGTCTTCAGCCCAACAGGAAAGGGTAGATGAGAGAATGATCAGAGTGGGAGGATTCACTGATTATGCTGGTGGCTTTAAAGGCCTTTAGGCCAATGTAAATTGCCATTAGTGGGTAGCTGAGGGGTAGAATCTGGGGGGGGGGTAACACACACAAAATACTGGAGGAAATCAGCAGGTCAGGCAGCATCAATGGCGAGGAATAAACAGTCGATGTTTCAGGACTTCGTTAGAATGGCATAGGAAGGGAGCAAAAGCCAGAATAAGAAGGTGAGAGGAGGGGGGAGGAGTACAAACTGATAGGTGAGAGTTGAACATGGTCGGGGGATGGTAAGTGGATGTGTGAAGGGGAATGAACCAAGAAGCTTGGAGGTGACAGATGGATGAGAACTCTTTAATGTCCCCAATGTATCTGCCTTTATCACTACTCCTGGCAGTGTGTTTCATGAACTCACTGTACTGTGTAGTAAAAAAAACTTCCTCTGACATGCACTCTATACTTCCTCCAAGCACCTTAAAATTATGCCCCCTTGCATTAGCCATTTCTGCCCTGGGAAAAACTCTCTGGATATCCACTCAATCTCTGTCTCTTATCAACTTGTACACTCTTATCAAGTCTCCTCTCATCAATAGGTTTCTCTTTGCACCAAAGTGAAAAACCCTAGCTTGTTCAACCTATCCTCATAAGATATGCTCACTAGTCCAGGCCGTGTCCTTTTGATTTCCTCTGCACATTCTCTATCATTTCCACTTCTTTCCTATAATGAGGCGATGGATTGAGTACCTTCACCAGGAGGTGAGGTGAGAGGGGAAAAGATGTGAAAATAGTTTTTGCATAGGAGGACTATGGTTGTGAGCTGGTGGTGCATTGAAATTGCAAGCCGATCCTTTATTATAACAAAAACAGCTTTGATAAACAAGGTATTGACAACTTGTCCTGAGTCTTTGATCTGCTTGTCCCAGGGCATCAGCATTCACCAGAATTGTCACATCCTTTGAGATGAGCAAGACATTTCCAAATGCCTCACTGTACACTAATCCTTCCTTTTGTTAATCTGTTGAGTACCCCATCTCTTGTTCTCAGACCACATTATGTATTGGTCTGACTACTCTTGGAGTATTGTGAGCAGTTTTGGGAACCTTATCTAATAAAGGCCTTGTTGACATTTAAAGGGTCTAGGGGAGCATACGTGATCCCAGAAATGAAAGGGTTAACATACAAAGAGCAGTTGATGGCTCTGGGCCTGTACTCACTGTAGTTCAGAAAAATGGGGGGGGGGTGATCTCATTGAAACCTATTGAATATTGAAAGGATAAATAGATTGGTTATGGACAGGATTGTTCTTATAGTTGGGGATTGTATGACCAGAGGATAAAGCCTCAGAACAGAGTTGAGGAAGAATATCTTTAGCCAGAAGGTGGTGAATCTGTGAAATTTATTGCCATAGACAGCTGTGGAGGTAAAGTCATTGGGTGTCTTTAAAGTAGAGGTTGCTAGGTTCTTGATTAGTCAGGGCCTCGAAGTTATGGGGAGAACACAGGAGAGCAGTGTTGAAAAATAAATCGGCCATGGCCAAATGGTGGTGCAGACACAATGGGCAAAATGGCCTAATTCTGCTTCTCTGTCTTATGGTCTTTCAGGAGAAAGTGAGAGCACTTTGAGTGTTGCATTGTGTCAAAGTCAAAGTCAATTCCACTGACAAGTCATGTGTGCACAGACGCAATGAAAACTTACTTGCAACAGAATCAGGGGCATATTGCATCAGATAAGTAATATTTCCAAGAAAAACATACTTCTTACAATAAAGAAGAATTCGAACAAAATTATTGAAGTGGCCAGAGTATTGTTATACTAAAGGGTTGTGCAGATTGGTTCAAGAACCAAATGGTTAAAGGGAAGTAGGTGTTTGTGAACTTGATGTGGGACTTGAGGCTTTTGTACCTCATGCCCAATGGTATCAGTTAAAAGATGGCACAGCCACGATGGTGGGGTTCTTTAAATATGCAGCTTGCCTTCTTGAGGGAGCGCCTCCTGTAGATACTACCAGGGGAGGGAGGGACGTGCTTATGGCATCTTGGGCAGAGCCCACTACTCTCTCTAGCTTCTTACATTCATGACATTCAAATTGCTGTACACGACCATGTACACGACAATCAAAACTTTGATATCCCCACCATCCGCTGTGTTTTTAAAAAATGCCCCTCATGTCTCTTCTAATTCTTTCCATTCTTAAATTAAAGGAGATCCTCCAGCTGAGGAGTGAATAACTGTAAATGACTCACTTCTTTGCTTTTTGTTAGTTGATATCCACCACAGAGCTGAACTAGGTAGGACAGTGACTACAGTGTATCAGTAAGTAAGATGTGGTAACTGTGGTCAGCACAGTTGCTGCACTTCAGAGAGGGGAAATTGGGTATGGTGAAACAAAAATCTGACCCCAAATCCTTCAACAGCTCATGTATTCTTCAGTCAGTAAGGGATGTTGACCAAGTTCTCGAAGTAGCACAGTTCTATTCCTCCTGGATTAAGTGTAACCCAATCCTGTTTATCATCATAAATCACTGTACTGTGTTTAATCAAATCAGAATATCCAATTGGTTTAAAATACATTTATAGTTGGGGGTACCACAGGGGTGTAGTGGTTAGTAAACATGTCACCTGGGAGAGTTGGATTTCGGATTTCATTTCCAAAGGCATCGGTAAGAGATTTGTATGTCCTTCCTGTGAATGCATGGGTTTCCTCCGGTTGCTCTGGTTTCCTCCCAGATTCTAAAGATGTTTCAGTTAGTATGTTAATTGGTCATTGTAAATTGTCCTGTGATTGGGCTAGGATTAAATAGATGGGTTGCAGAGCACTGTGGCTCGTTGGGCTGCACTGTATCTCTAAATACAGTTCTGCACTGTATTTCTAAATGAATAAATAAACAAAGAAATAAACAAAATAAAAAACTGGAGGAACTCAGCAGACCAGGCAGCATCTGTGGAGAGACATAAACAGTTGAGGTTTTGGGTCGAAGCCTTCTGGACTGGAGTGGAAGGGGGCCGAACCAGAATCTGTATCTGCAGAATCTCCCGTGATAATTGGAGGCCAATAGCTATTACTTGAAATTTGTTCGAGATGTTTGGAAAAAAAGTGCTAGGTAAACAGAAGCACCCCAGATGCAACTAAAGTGCCACTGTTTTAAATGCTTATTAGTGGGAGCCAAGAGAAACCAAAAAGACTTGTTATTGTTTTAAAAATCGACATCGCTAAACAATTTAACTTTGTGGATCTTAAATCTAATTAATATCACATTGTTAGCTAACAAACATTGGGCTGGAGGTGGTCTAAAAATTACAACAGGAGATAGAAAATGCATGCCTAAAGGGCGATGTTACAATAGTCATGGGGGATTTCAATGTGCAGGTAGATTGGAAAAATCAGGTTGGTGCTGGATTCTAAGAGAGAGAATTTTTAGAGTGCGTACGAGGTGGCTTTTTAGAGTAGCTCGTGGTTGAGCCCACTAGGGGATCAACTATTCTGGATTGCGTGTTGTGCAATGAACCAGAATTGATTAGAGAGCTTAAGGTAAATGAATCCTTAGGTGTAATATGATCGCATTTACCCTGAAATTTGAGAAGGAAAGGTTTAAGTCAGATGTATCAATATTACAGTGGAGTAAGGGGAATTACAGAGACATGAGAGAGGAGTTGGCCAGAATTGATTGGAAAAGAACACTGGCATGGATGACGGCAGAGCAGCAATAGCTAGAATTTCTGGAAGCAATTTGGAAGGGGCAGGATATATACTTCCCAAAGAGGAAGAAGTATCCTAAAGGTAAGATGACACAACCATAGCTAACAAGAGAGGTCAAAGCCAGCATAAAAGCCAGAGAGAGGGCATATAATAGAGCAAAAACTAGTGGGAAGTTAGAGGATCGAAAAGCTTTTAAAAACAATAGAAGTCAACTGAAAAGTCATTAAGAAGGTAAAGATGGAATACAAATTCAAGCTAGCCAATGATATTAAAGAGGATACCAAAAGTTTCTTCAGATACATAAAGTGTAAAGGAGATATGAGAGTGGATATCCGACCACTGGAAAATGGTGCTGGAGAGGTAGTAAAAGGGAACAAGGTAATGGTGGATGAACTGAATTAAGAATCTTGCATCAGTCTTCACTGGAAGACACTAGCAACATGGTGAAAGTTCCAGGTGTCAGTCGTCATGAAGTGTGTGAAGTTACCATTACTAGGGAGAAGGTTCTTGGAAAACTGGAAAGTCTAAAGCTCAACTGGACCAGATGGGACTACACCCCAGGATTCTGAAAGAGGTGGCTGAAGAGATTGTGGAGGCATTCGTAATGATCTTTCAAAAATCACTAGATTATGGAATGGTTCCGGAAGACTGGAAAATTGAAAATGTCACTCCACTCTTCAGGAAGGAAGGGAGGCAGATGAAAGGAAACTACAGACCAGTTATTGGGAAGTTGTTGGAGATGATTGTTACAGATGCTGTTTTGATAAATTAGGCCCTAGTCATCATGGTTTCCTCCAGGGAAAGTCTTGCTTGACAAATCTGTTCAAATTCTTTGAAGAAATAGCATGCAGGATAGACAGGGTAGAATCAGTTGATGTTGTGTACTTGGATTTTCAGAAGTGTTGGGAAGTGTATGGTCATGCACTTTGGAAGAAGAAATAAAAGGGTTGACTATTTTCTAAATGGAGAGAAAATACAAAAATCTGAGGCTCAAAGGTACTTGGATGTTCTTGTGCAGGGTTCCCTAAAGGTTAATTTGCAAGTTGAGTCTGTGGTGAGGAATGCAAATGTGAGGTTAGCATTCATTTCAAGAGTATTAGATTATAAAGCACGGATGTAATGTTGAGGCTTTATAAAACACAGGTGAGGCCCCACTTGGAGTATTGTGAGCAGATTTGGGGTCCGTATCTTAGAAAGAATGTGCTGAAACTGGAGAGGGCTCAAAGGAGTTACACAAAAATTATTCCAGGATTGAATGACTTGTTATATAAAGAACATTTGATGGCTCTAGGCCTGTATTCATTGGAATTCAGAGGAATGAGGGGTGACCTAATTGAAACCTATTGAATGGTGAAAGGACTCGATAGAGTGGATGTGGAGAGGATGTTTGCTATGGTGGGAGAGTCTAAGACTAGAGGACACAGCCACAGAATAGAGGTGTGTCCTTTTAGAACAGAGATGGGGAGGAATTTCTTTAGCCAGAGAGTGGTGAATCCGTGGAATTCTTTACTATAGGTAGCTGAGGAAGCCAAGTATTTATGTATATTTAAGGCAGAGATTGATAATTTCTTGATTGGTCAGGGTATGAAGGAATATGGGGGGGAAGGCAGGAGATTGGGTCTGAGAGGGAAAATAGATCAGCCATGATGAAATGGCAGAGCAAACTTGATGGGCTAAATGACCTAATTCTGTTCCTGATGATCTTATGGCACAGTAGTATAGTAGTTAACACGATGCTTTACAATACCAGTGGCCCGGGTTTAATTCTCGCCGCTGCCTATAAGGAGTTTCTACATTCTCCCTGTGACTGCATGGGTTTCTTTCAGGTACTTCAGTTTCCTCCCACAATCCAAAGATGTACCAGTTAGTAGGTTAATTGGTCAGTGCAAATTGCCCCACGATTAGGCTGGGATTAAATCGAGGTTGCTGGGCAGTGTGGCTCAAAGTGCCAGAAGGGCCTATTCTACACTGTATCTAAGAACAAATACCTACGTTTTAATGACCAGACCTCCAATGTGTATTTTAACCTGAGTGTTAGGATTAAATGTGACAGTAAGATTGGACATCACCCTAAAATGAGAATTATCAGTATACTTAACTTTGATTCAATAGAGCAATGGATATTTTAAAATGTTCCTTGCACAGTGCATGTCCAAAGCTCTTCATATAATTAAGACTTTTATTTTATAACAAGTGTGCTGATCCATGTCAGAAAATTACAGGATGATTACTTAACTTTATGTTTAACACCACAGAGTAGAATCTGAAATTCCTTTAGCTAAACTTGATATTATTAGGAATTTTGTGAATACAACTTGTAAAACTTCTATGCATGAGGGCATGAGTTGGGGATTCTGAAGCAATGAGGAAGTTACTTAAGAGTTAAATCCCCAATGCTTTGTTTTTGTTAGCAAAAGTTTACTTCCCTGCACTGCAGGATGCAACAGCTGGTTTTGAAGACAATGTCAGCTCCGCGGGCAAAGCCTTTATGGAGAAATCATTAAATATTTACATCTCAAGATGGCCATTATGGAGTACTGCTGTGCGGAATTGGTAAACTTCATTGTCATGGTGATCTCTAGTGGGAGAAATAACATTTTACAGCTTTTTCTGGAGTCTCCATTGGTGATTGATTGTATCTTTTTTCTCTTCAGCTATTTTAGCTTTATTGCATTTTTTCAGTTTAAATTTGTGATACTTTAAGCAATAAATACCAGATTTTACAATTTCCTTTGGAACATTAAACAATGCAATTCCTATTGCTGCTGACCCAGGCTTTATGCATTAGTGTTTTTTATATAAGCAAACAACAGTCTTACCACATGCATGTACTGTATCAGACATATGTAGATGAGCTTCGTAAAGACTTGAAGTAGATAGCCATGTGTTTACTTATCATAAGTATCACAACATCTGTATTCGTCTCAGTGAGCAGCAGCAGTACAGAGCCTTTTCTCCAGACTGAGTAACTGATTATCTGGTCATTAAATAATGCCGACGCTCCACTACTGTCAACCCAATGCCTGGTTCAGCAAATGTTCAAAGAATGGAGAATGGTCTACAATTTAAAGGGAATCTGTGGTATAACCTGTAAGAAAAAAGGGTCTGGAGTAGAGGGGTGGGAGAATGGTTATTTTGTGAATGATGAGGGGGTGATCGTTACTGGGAGTATGCTGAAGAACTTGAGGAGTTGACATAAAATGAGTTAAGAGGGGTGTGAATACAGAATATTGAACAGGTCTGTAAGACCGGACTTCCGGCTAAGCATTGCATTTTGAATACAGGGCTTTCATCCATAGAACAGAGGGTGCCTGTGCACTCGATCTGGGGTCTGTGAAATAGGGTCAGTCTTTGTGAAATGGAACAACCTAGGAAGAGAAGTTCGGAGGTTAGTTCCTAACCCTAACTCTAATTAATCACAATTTGGGAATTGGATTGCCTAGCAAATTAAGAATAATTTTCTAAAATTTTAAATATTCAATTAATGATAATATGATTTAAGGATAGTCTGTTACAGAGGCTCTATTTGGCATACCTTTTCTCACACAGTACCTGTCCAGTAGCTACAACCTTGACCTCAAAATAACCCCATCAGAAATATTCCCAATGTTCTATCTGCTGCTTTCTGCATTCTCTGTAACGTAAACGTAGAACATAGGACATAGAACATTATAGTTTTTCAAGAAACGGACGAACCGGACCTGGTGGCATTGAGATTCATCGTCACCGAGGAGGACGTTAGAAGGGCCTTCCTGAAGGTAAATCCAAGGAAGGTGACAGGCCCAGATGGCGTCCCAGGACAGGTTCTCCAGGCCTGTGCAAGCGAGCTAGCTGGAGTGTTTGCTGACATCTTCAACTGCTCCTTGCTTCAGTCTAAGATCCCCTCATGTTTTAAGAAGGCAATGATAATCCCAGTGCCGAAGAAGAGCAAGGTGGCATGCCTGAATGACTATCGACCTGTGGCTCTGACATCAATTGCTATGAAATGCTTCGAGAGATTGGTTATGGCACACATCAACCACAGCCTACCAGTCAACCTCGACGCTTTGCAATTTGCCTACCGGAACAACAGGTCAACGGCAGATGCCATCTCTCTGGCCCTACATTCCTCCTTAGAACACCTGGAGAATAATGACGCATACATAAGGCTCCTTTTCATTGACTACAGCTCTGCCTTTAATGCCATCATTTCAAATAAACTGATTCCTAAGCTCCGGAACCTGGGCCTTAGCACTCAGATCTGCAGCTGGATTTTCAACTTCCTCACAGACAGGACCCACACTGTAAAAATAGGGGACAAGCTCTCCTCTACAATCACTCTGAGCACCAGTGCCCCACAAGACTGTGTACTCAGCCCCCTGCTGTACTCACTGTACTCATTGTACACCCATGATTGTGTAGCCAAGTTTCCATCAAACTCAATATATAAGTTTGCTGATGACACAATTGTAGGCTGTATCTCGGGTAATGATGAGTTTGAGTACAGAGAGGAAATTAAGAACCTGATGGCATGGTGCGAAGACAATAACCTATCCCTCAACGTCAGCGAGATGAAGGAATTGGTTGTTGACTTCAGAAGGAGTAGCGGACTGCACGACCCAATTTACATCGGTGGTGCGTAAGTGGAACAGGTCAAAAGCTTTAAGTTCCTCGGGGTCAATATCACAAGTGACCTGACTTGGTCCAACCAAGCAGAGTTCATTGCCAAAAAGGCCCACCAGCGCCTTTACTTCCTGAGAAAGCTAAAGAAATTTGGCCTGTCCCCTAAAACCCTCACTAATTTTTATAGATGCACCGTAGAAAGCATTCTTCTAGGGCGCATCACAGCCTGGTATGGAAGTTGTCCTGTCCAAGGCCGAAAGAAGCTGCAGAAGATCGTGAACACGGCGCAGCACATCACACAAACCAATCTTCTGTCCGTGGACTCTCTTTACACCGCACGCTGTCAGAGCAGTGCTGCCAGGATAATCAGGGACATGACCCACCCAGCCAACAGACTTTTCGAACCTCTTCCCTCCAGGAGAAGGTTCAGGAGCTTGAAGACTTGTACAGCCAGATTTGGGAACAGCTTCTTTCCAACTGTGATAAGACTGCTGAATGGATCCTGACCCGGATCTGGGCCGTACCCTACAAATACCCGGACCTGCCTCTCGGTTTTTTTGCACTACCTTACTTCCCATTTTTCTATTTTCTATTTCTGATTTATAATTTAAATTTTTAATATTTACCAATTTTAACTATTTTTAATATTTTAATATTTGTAATCCAGGGAGTGTGAAGTGCAGAATCAAATATCGCTGTGATGATTCTACATTCTAGTACCGATTGTTTGGCGACAATAAAGTATAAAGTATATAACACAGTTCAGGCCCTTCAACTCACAAAGTTGTGCCAACATTTTAACCTATTCTAAATTAATCTGACCCTTCCTTCTCATATAGCCCTCCATGTTTCTATCATCCATGTGCCCATCTAAGAGTCTCTATATCTGCATCTACCACCAACCCTATGCCTTCTTAAGAAGCTTATCATCTTACACGGCAAGTTTGAGGGATCTATAGGGAAGATTCCTCCGTTCCTCCACACTGGTAGGAATCATGCCATAGACCTGTATTCTGCCTTCAAATTCAACTTTCTAAAATGAATCACTTAACACATTTCCAGGTTGAACTCAATTTACCACTTCTCAGACCAGCTCTGCACATTGTAACCATTCACAGCCTTCTACACTATCCACAACACCACCAACCTTGGTGTTGTCTGCAAACTTACTAAACCGCCCTTTCACTTTCACATCCAAGACCATTATAAAAATCACAAAAGAGTAGGAGTCCCAGTACAGATCGCTATGGAACACTACTGATCACTGACCTCTCGGCAGAAAACAGGATGGCATGGTGGCATAGTGGTTAGCACAGTACTTTACAGTACCGGCGACCCGGGTTCAATTCCCGCCACTGTCTGTAAGAAATTTGTACTTTCTCTCCACGACAGTCATCCTCCTGTTCTTCAAGTACATGTAGGATACTTTGGGGTCTTAATGCTACCTACAATCCCTCTGATGCACCCTTCTACCTCTCCCAAGTCCATTCTTAAGTTCTTCCTGGTTACCTTGTCACTCCTTCAGTAAGCAAGGATCAGACTGGACTCTGATCCTTGCTTACTGAACCTGAAGTAAGCTTTTTTTGTTAGTTCTTGACTAAATGTTCCATCTCCAGTCAATCATGTTCCATCACCCTACCTTCCTTTCCCTGCCTCAACGGGACAGGATAATGTGGTTAACTGGATCAGCAAATATGTGGATGACACCAGTATTGGGGGTGTAGTGGACTATCAGAGCTTGCAGTTAGAGCTAGACCAGCTGGAAAAATGGGCTGAAAAACTGCAGATGGAATTTAATGCATACAACTGCAAGGTATTGCACTTTGGTAGGACCAACCAGAATAGGTCTTAAACAGTGAATGGTAGAGCACCGAGGAGTGTGGTAGAACAAAGGGATCTGGGAGTGCAGGTCCATAATTCATTAACAGTGCCTGCACAGGTAGATAGAATCGTAAAGAAAGCCTTTGGCACACTAGCTTTCATAAATCAAAGTATTTTGAGTACAGAAAATGAGATGTTATGTTGAAGTTGTATAAGACGTTGGTGAGGCCTAATTTGGGCTATTGTGTGCAATTTTAGTCGCTAACATACAGGAAAAATGTAGATAAGTTTGAAAGAGTACAGAGAAAATTTACAAGGATGTTGCCCTGACTGGAGGACTTGAGTTATAAGGAAAGACTGAATAGGTTAGGACTTTATTGCTTGGAACGTAGAAGATTCAGGGAAGATTTGATAGAGGTATACAAAATTGAGGGGTATAGCTAGGGGAAATGCAAGCAGGCTTTTTTCACTGTGGTTGGGTGGGACTAAAACTGGAGGTCATGGGTTAAAGGTGAAGTGTGTAATGTTTAAGGGGAACATGAGGGGAAACACAGTCACTCAGGGTTGTGAGAGTGTGGAACGAGCTACCAGTGCAAGTGGTGTATGTGAGCTCGATTTTAATGTCTAAGGGAAGTTTGGATAAATACATGGGTGGGAGGGTGCAGGTCAATGAGACTAGGCAGCTTAAATGGTTCAGCAAAGAGTAGTTGAGCCGAAGAGACTAGTTGTGCTGTACTTTCCTATGACTGTGACTCTAAAACCTGCTGCCTATTTCAAATGCTATATTTTATTTCAAATTCTCTGCATATGCATGCTTTTGTAGTGTTTGAAATACTTTGGATGATCCACATAACTTTGAAATATTGTTCCTTTTTTTACACAGTTCAGCAAGTGCTGCTTTGCATCAACTGCACATAACCAAAATTACCATAGTGAACCACTGTGTTGAAATATAGTCACATTAACGATGGCAGGACAAATTTGGACCTGAACACTATGTCTGCCTATATGTAGTCCATTTGTGCAATGTTCGTCTGGTTGTCGTGCTGCTTTTGTTTTGCAGGTTTTACTATGGTAACCATATTGATGATGAATTTGATGCCCACCCAGCAAACAGCGGAAACAGCTTTGCTTTCTGCACTCTGATACAGGTACAATGATATCATTTCTGAGTATCATTAGGAAAATATTAATGATATTCATCAAACATAAAGAATACTGGTGAACACAGCCGGCCAGGCAGCATCTATAAGAAGAGGTACAGTCGACGTTTCGGGCCGAGAACTATTCATCATCTGATTTTTCAGGCATGATGATTTTTGGGGGAACATGGTACAGTATCCTGTAAATCTTTCTCGAACTGCTGAAGAGGCTAATGCAGCTGGTGGCCAAGATGAGGCAGAGTCAATCTCTCTCAATGAAGATAGGACAGGACAACTTGGTCCACGTTTTGCACCACACATGGCAATTAATCCGTTATTAAGCGATGTAAATGAACATGGATATGAGGCAAAAATACCTTGGGAGGTGGCAGCACCATCAAAGGACGTGGCAGCGGGTTAGCCTGAGAAAGGCTCAGTAGTATTTAGCACACTTTACTCCAAAGCAAAAATAAGGAAATAGGAGAAACACAGGGAATGCTGTGTGACTGGGAGCAAAGTGACAGCTGAGAGGAACTGGAAGAGGCATATTCCAGTACAGATGCACGAACAGTTAATGAGAATAGTACCACTGCAGAGGACAGTTCTTCAATTTCCTTATCTTCGGTCACTGAAAGTAACAGCTTGTTACAATTTCCAAAGTTTCCCACCATTCCATGCTGAATCACTGATCAACATTGAAGGGTGACAAGAACTCTCTGGTTGGAATGTGCTCCAACTGGTTTTTATCTAATTGTGCTTTCTGTGTGTTGTGTTGCATCTGGAGTAACAAATATTTCATTGGAAATAGAGTTAATGCTTTAAGTTGATCTCCAAGCTTGAGAAACCTGGCTTTGTATTTCTCCTAATGCTACATAACACAAACTATTTTGTGAAGAAGGTTACTCCTTTGGAGGAAACTTGGTAAAAAATTTAAGACTCTATATATTCAAATATTAAGGGTAGAATAGCAAATTAATTTTGATACTGGATTAGTAATCTGGGGATCAGTATCTGGAAATACAAATTCCAATATCTGATTTTCAATTCAGTTAATTAAATGAATCTGATAGAGAAATACGGTAAATGTTTCAGTGAGCATGAACTTGTGGTACTGGTGTAAACACCAAGATGGAACTGAGCCATTGAGTAGCAGCTCAGATTTTGTTTTAGTTGCTTTTATTTTTTTTTCAGGTTCCATAAGATATTTTGGGGACAGAAAAGGGAATTAGGGTTTGCATTTAGGGACAGAGATGGGGGGGGTGTGGGATTAGAGAACAGGCCTGGGTCTAAATTCCTGTTCTGTGTTGGAAGGTCAATGACGTAGATGTGGGACATGTGTAGTCAGATGTTGGGAAGAAAGTGATGAAGTCCCCTAGGTCAGCCAGGTGTCAACAGGTACTGAACTCAGAGTATCGTGCAGGCAGGAGGAACGAGTTCTGCAAATCCCCCAGGTTCGTAAATCATTGAGACCAGAGTCCGGGGCCCAGTGTTCAGGGTCCTGTCATTAGTGAATGCCAAGTTCAAGGCCTAGTGTTTGGTAATCGGCGTGTTGTGGGAACTTTGCCAAGGATTGAAGCGAGAGGGTTGAATCAGAAGTCTGAAAATTGAAAACCATTGGCCTAGTGTTTGGTAATCAACGTGTTGTGGGAACTTTGCCAAGGATTGAAGCCAGAGGGTTGAATCAGAAGTCTGAAAATTGAAAACCATTGGTTGGAAGTGACTCTGCAAATCTGCTGGGGAGTGAAGCTGAATAGCTGCAGGCCTTAATCTGAGTTTGCTGGAGGCTGGAGACCGAAGAAGATGATGTCCTGGGATTAAGGGACTGTGTATAGTAACCATTTAACAATTACAGCACAGAAACAGGACATCTCGGCCCTTCTAGTCCATGCTGAACTCCTACTCTCACCTAGTCCCACCGACCTGCACTCAGTCCATAACCCTTCATTCCCTTCCTGTCCATATATCTATCCAAATTAACTTTAAACAACAACATCGAACCTGCCTCAACCACTTCTGCTGGAAGCTCATTCCACACAGCCACTACTCTCTGAGTAAAGAAGTTCCCCCTCATGTTACCCCTAAACTTTTGCCCTTTAACTCTCACCTCATGTCCTCTTGTTTGAATCTCCCCCACTCTCAATGGAAAAAGCCTATCCACGTCAACTCTATCTATCCCCCTCATAATTTTAAACACCTCTATCAAGTCCCCCCTCAACCTTCTACACTCCAAAGAGTAAAGACCTAACTTGTTCAACCTTTCTCTGTAACTTAGGAGATGAAACCCAGGCAACAGTTTAGTAAACCTCCTCTGTACTCTCTCAATTTTATTGACATCTTTCCTATAATTTGGTGACCAGAACTGTACACAATACTCCAAATTTGGCCTTACCAATGCCTTGTACAATTTCAACATTACATCCCAACTTGTATACTTATTGCTCTGATTTATAAAGGCCAGCATACCAAAAGCTTTCTTCACCAGCCTATCCACATGAGATTCCACCTTCAGGGAACTATGCACCATTATTCCTAGATCCCTCTGTTCTACAGCATTCTTCAATGTCCTACCATTTACCATGTATGTCCTATTTTGATTAGTCCTACCAAAATGTAGCACCTCACATTTTTCAGCATTAAACTCCATCTGCCATCTTTCAGCCCACTCTTCTAACTGGCCTAAATCTCTCTGCAAGCTTTGAAAACCTACTTCATTATCCACAACGCCACCTATCTTAGTATCATCTGCATACTTACTAATCCAGTTTACCACCCCATCATCCAGATCATTAATATATATGACAAACAACATTGGACTCAGTACAGATCCCTGAGGCACACCGCTACACACCGTCCTCCAATCTGACACACAGTTATCTACCACTACTCTCTGGCGTCTCCCATCCAGCCACTGCTGAATCCATTTTACTACTTCGGTATTAATGCCTAATGATTGAAGCTTCCTAACTAACCTTCCGTGTGGAACCTTGTCAAAGGCCTTACTGAAGTCCATATAGCCAACATCCACCGCTTTACCCTCGTCAACTTTCCTAGTAACTGCATCAAAAAATTCAATTAGGTTTGTCAGACATGACCTTCCACGCACAAATCCATGTTGACTGTTCCTAATCAGACCCTGTCTATCCAGATAATTATGTATACCATCTCTAAGAATAGTTTCCATCAATTTACCCACCACTGACGTCAAACTCGCAGGCCGATAATTGCTAAGTTTACTCTTAGAACCCTTTTTAAACAATGGAACCACATGAGCAATACACCAATCCTCCGGCACCATCCCCGTTTCTAATGACATTTGAAATATTTCTGTCAGAGCCCCGCTATTTCCACACTAACTTCCTTCAAGGTCCTAGGGAATATTTTGTCTGGACCCGGAGACTTATCCACTTTTATGTTCCTTAAAAGGGCCAGTACTTCCTCTTCTTTAATCGCCATACTTTCCATAACTACCCTTCTTGTTTCCCTTACCTTACACAATTCAATATCCTTCTCCTTAGTGAATATCGAAGAAAAAAAATTGTTCAAAATCTGCCCCATCTCTTTTGGCTCCGCACATAGCCATCCACTCTGATTCTCTAAGGGACCAATTTTATCCCTCACTATCCTTTTGCTATTTATAGAACTGTAGAAACCCTTTGGATTTATTTTCACCTAACTTGCTAAAGCAACCTCGTATCTTCTTTTAGCTTTTCTAATTTCTTTCTTAAGATTCTTTTTACATTCTTTATATTCCTCGAGCACCTCATTAACTCCAAGCTGCCTATATTTATTGTAAATCCCTCTCTTTTTCTGAACCAAGTTTCCTATATCCCTTGAAAACCATGGCTCTCTCAAACTTTTAACCTTTCCTTTCAACCTAACAGGAACATAAAGATCCTGTACCCTCAAAGTTTCACCTTTGAATGACCTCCATTTCTCTATTACATCCTTCCCATAAAACAATTTGTCCCAATCCACTCCTTCTAAATCCTTTCACATCTCCTCAAAGTTAGGCTTTCTCCAATCAAAAATCTCAACCCTGGGTCCAGTCCTATCCTTCTCCATAATGATATTGAAACTAATGGTATTGTGATCACTGGATCCGAAGTGCTCCCCAACACGAACCTCCGTCACCTGTAAAGAAGAATGGGGCTTGTTTTACCATAAGACATAGGAGAAAAATTAGGCCCTTTGTCTCATCGAGTCTACTCCGCCACATCCTCATTCTCCTATCTTCTCCCTGTAATCTTTCATGCCTGACTAATCAAGACTCTGTCATCCTCCACCTTAAATACACTCAATGGTCTGGCATCTACAGTAGCCTGTGGTAACAAATTCCACAGATTCACCATCTTTCAGACTAACGAAATTCCTCCTCATCTCTGTTCTAAATGAATGTCCTTCTATTCTGTACCACTTTCTACATATAGGCAAACTTAATATCATAACAATCAAGGTACTCTATGTACCAAGCAGCATTATCGTCTCTGCTGTGACCAACCAGTAGTGATGTTATAGTGGGAATGATATTGAGACTCTTCAATGTTTATTCTAGATCCCATGAAGTCTCAACACATTAAGTCAACCATGAAGCAAAGGATCGAATCAAAGCTTCTAGCTAATTACCAAATACTGCCTCCACTGTAGATGTCTCAGGACTCCTGCAGAAGAAGCAGATGGTTCGGATTGTCAAGCCCGCACATGTAGGGTCCTCCCAGATTCCATCCAGCTAATAGGAGTCAGCTGCCAATTGTTTCTAAGTCGTCACCTGCAGCCTGTTTAAATGCAGCTCTATTCTCCAGTCCTTGTTCACCCACTGAACCAGCCAGTCTCAATGAGTTGCTTCAAGCCTTCAGTTACCTTGTTGCTGGCTGTATTTAGTATCTGTTCTCTCTCGTGACCCCTCATGGCTTGTTATTTTGCAATTTATTATTGAAGTTATCACTCATTGCTAAATCGCCTCCACTGCTCTTCTTTTGGGTGAAGACTCCTTTACATTTCCTGCCAGGGTAAGCAAATCAAAAACTGACACAGCAGAGTTTTCTCACCTAAAGGGAGTTGTCCATTGAAGAGAGCAAATAGGCCAGAAGCAGCAGGAAACCATTGCTTCAGGCACTTGACTATGTATTCTGTAGTACTATCTGTGCAGAATGCCAAATGGTAGACCTATAGATCATGTCAAGCAGGTTAAAAATGTGTCATCAGCAATAACAAACCTTTTCCTTAATTTGTCACTTTGTGACCCATCAAATCTCTAATTTTGCCATGATTAGAAATCCAATTTGAGAAAATTCCCCATACATGTCCTTAAATTCAGTTATCACTCAAGCATCATCAGCAGACAGCTAGAAGGTATCAACTGAATGGGTCTCAATGATCAAGAAAATTTTCCGCAGTACTAAATTGTGGTTCTCCAGACTTCGTTTCAGTCTTAGTTCAAACCAAGAAAGAGAACCATGTACTGGAAGTGAGAGGAGAAAGGTGAGGCCTCAAGAAGATGACTTCCATCATGAAGGATCCACACCATTCAGGACATGCCCTTTTCTCATTTCTAATATCAGGTGGGAGGTACAGGAGTCTGAAGACCCACATTCAACATCTTAGGAATAGCTCCTTCCACTCCTCCATCAAATTTCTGAATAGTCTGTGAATCCATGAATGCTACCTCACTATTTTGCACACGTTTTTTGGTAATTTTTATGGATTGCGTTGTACTGCTAACAGAAGACAACAAAGTTCATGACATGTCAGTGATAATAGACCTGATTCGGATTCACTGGAGGTAATCTAAAAGTTACAATCTTAGATGGCCTGGCTTTCTAATCTGCTGCCTACCTCTCCAAATTTCCTGTTCTCCAACTTGCCCTCCATTGAGTGTGGATCTACAAACACAAATATTGGCATGGCTAAAGAAAGCAATCGTCACAGGAGATGCTTTTTTTGGCTCTGCACTCTCACTTCTCTGCATTCCATGTTTCTGTGCCGTTTATTATTCCTACGATCCCCCTTTCTCAAAGACTATTCCATCTTCAATCCTGAGGAAAAGTAATCAACCAGGGTTTTAATCCAGGCATTTCAGTATCTATGCCACAGCATGAATTTTTTTCAGTCTGATGGTTCTACTTAGAACAAACCCTCCAAGATAGAATGACTCAAAAAATAAGCTGAATTCACAATCTTCGAAAATGTTCAGAAACACAATTTTGACAATATACATCATCAGCCTGGATTTAAAATGCTTCACCCTCTATCTACCTGCAGTACTGTAACCTACGCCACAAGGTGATGCTCTAACCAAATATTTTGCTATTTTATCATTACATTAAGATTCAGTTACAAGTTATGAACAGAACAATTTTTGTTCCTTTCGTTACATTGTTTCAATATTGTAAGAATGTCTACAACTGTTTAATTTTTGATTTTTTTTTGTTTGCAACTATTGGCAGGGATGCTGTCAACCGAAGAAAACAATGCAGCTAATATTTTAAACACTGATGGTTATTTCACAGAGAGCTACACTGGCACTGAATCCTACTATCTACTGTTTTTCAGCACTGTAGTGATTGCTGATGTGTAATGCAGAAGGAACCTGTGATCCCTACTGAAAAGTCTACAGAAAAATCTCCTTATCAGTGACAAAACATAGCAATTGTCAATTGCCACATTTGATGTTGAAAGTCAGTGTGATTAAACCTTGCACAATTTCCAAGTCCATACCGTATCTTTAAAGCCTAATGGCTACTGGGATGTGTGGCAATTTGAACTTTGTGTTTCACATGGTTTGACCTTTGGGGCTCTGTTCACCCTTCCGCAATACAAGTGTGCAGAATCATGGTGCACAAGGTATTTCAGGATTAACATTTCAGCATGTTATGCTTGGAAAATATTGGAATCAGTACCTCATCATATATGCTTGCAGTCCCCAACACAGATCAGATTCATTACCATCTGTCAAAAATACCACAGAATACTTAATTGATCCGACAGTTCACTATAGCTGTCAAATAAATGCCACGCTACAAATGCAGATAACAGGCTGGGTGTCTTGTATTGCGTAATTCGAACTCCTGACGAAGGTTTTCCAGTGTCTACAAGACAAATTATGAACATTTCTTCTAACACTAGGGGATATTTTGGTCTATCAAGTCCTTTCCAGCTATTTTCTCCATACTCGCAGCAACTTTTTACATTGCAAAATACTAGTCATTGAAAAGTACAGCACAGAAGGTGGCCCTTCAGCCTCTCTAGTCCATGCTGAACCATTTAAACTGCCAACTCCCATCGACTTGCACCAGGACCAAAACCCTCCATACCCCTACCATCCATGTGCCTATCCAAACTTCGTTTAAAAGCTGAAATTGAGCTTTCATGCACTACTTGTGCTGCCAGTTCGTTCCACACTCTCACAACCCTCCGAGTGAAGAATTTTCCCTCATGTTCCCCTTAAACTTTTTACCTTTCACCCTTAACCCATTGACCTCTGGTTGTAGTCCCACCCAACCTCAGTGGGAAAAACCTGCTTGCATTTACCCTTATCTAGTTTACTACAATGTGGCTCTGATACAATCATTGTGTTAAAGAATTGTTTTAGTAATTACAGAAAGTAACAAGAACTAACAGTTTACACTACTCAAGTAAATACAGCCCTAGTCACATTCTGCTGTTCCTGGTCCCGAACAGCAGCATGTATAAGCTTTCAATCATCCTGGACACCACTCAGCCAAAACAAAGTTTGATCAATTAAGCAAATGGTTCAAGAGAAAGCAACACAATGCTTTCACATCCTCAGGACTGGCCCACGGCCCCAGCAGCAGTAACTATTTCAGTTTTGGTTCTTGACACCACTTCCAATTCTCTGCATTTCTAATGTGGAGTCTTCTTTACCTTCCATACTTACTTTACTCTCCTGCTTTAGTCAGTTTTCAGGATATAAACTTAACTTTCATAACAGTGAACTTTTTGCTTTGAATAATTTGGTGTTAGTTAATACTAACCTTCCTTTTAAAATTGTAAGAAATCAATTTACTTACTTGGGCGTAACAATTACTAGAAATTACGGTCCTGACGAAGGGTCTCGGCCTGAAACATCGACTGTACTTCTTCCTATAGATGCTGCCTGGCCTGCTGCATTCACCAGCAACTTTTATGTGTGTTACTTGAAATTCCAGCATCTGCAGATTTCCTCGTGTTTGCGTGACTAGGAATTATAAATTCCTTTTCAAAGAAAATTTTTCTACACTTCTGAATTATGTTAAGGCGGCACTATCAAATTGGTCACTCCTCTCTTTATCGTTGCTTGGCCGAATTCATTCTATTAAAATTAATATTTTGCCTAAATTTTTATATTTATTTAAGGCCGTACCTGTTTTTATTCCTAAATCCTTTTTTTGATTCTCTGGATTCTACTATATCTTCTTAAATATGGAAAAATAAAATTTCTCGATTAAATAAAGTTCATCTTCAAAAAGCTAAAAAGAATGGAGGTTTAGCCTTACCCAATTTTAGGTTTTATTACTGGGCAGTCAATATACGGAATCTTACGTTTTGGTTATATTATATTAATCGAGAGGTCTGTCTGGTTTGGATTTCTTTAGAAGCTAATTCTGTTAATAAATTTTCTATCATTTATATGCTTGGATCCTCAATTCCTTTATCTTTAAGTAATTTAACTGATAATTTTGTAGTTAAACACACTTTGAGGATTTGGGTACAATTTAGAAAATATTTTGGTTTATTGAGTTTTTCACTTTCAAGTCCCATTTTTTCTAACTTTTTTTTAAAACCTTCCATGACTGATGTAGTTTTTAAAGAGTGGAATAGATTGGATATTAAAAGTTTTCAGGATTTATTTGTTGGAGATAGTCTCTCTTCATTTGAACAATTGTCTGCTAAGTATAGCCTACCCAAAACTCACTTTTTTTGATATTTACAAATTAGAGACTTTTTGCATTCTCAAATACATACATTTCCTAAAAGTCCAGATAAGAATTTACTTGATACAATTTTTAATTTGAAACCCTTCCAGGCGGGAGGAGAAGATGGCAGCACACCGCGCGTGCGCAGCTCTCCGGTGAAAAATGATGTCATATCTGTTAAGTAGGGGTCGTGGACAATTCTGATTTGGTGGAGATAGACGTGAAAGCATAGAGGAACATCTGGAGAAATTTCTGAAGCGCCCATCTGCTGCTGTTGTTACTGTGTGGTCGGGAATCTTTCGGAGGGTAGGCCTCAAAATCCCCGGCCTTGCCTGCTTTTGGCGACCAAGAAAGAGGTCGAATCGCTTGGACAGAGATGGTGCTCAGTACTTGGTGTTGGAGAGCTGATCAGAGCTCGAAGTTTTCGGATGACTCAGAGTCGGATTGTGGTTGGCATGGCAGGGGGAGTTTTTCTTCCCTCCCCCGTCTGCGTGAGATGTGGGGCATTTGAGAAACTTTGAACTTTACTGTGCTCATGGACTTCTTCATCAAATTATGGTATTGTGCACTGTTGTAACTATATGTATAATCATGTGGTTTTTTCAGTTTCTCAGTCTTGGTTTGTCCTGTATTTTTGTGATATCACACCGGAGGAAATAATGTATCATTTCTTAATGCATGCATTACTAAATGACAATAAAAGGGGACTATGTGTCTTCATAATCCGTAATGGATCTATATCAAATATTTATGGTATGTGGTTGGGAATGAGAACTATTCCTTCAGACAAAATTAAACACCTCTGGGAACAAGATTTACAGATTTCAATTTCTGTGGATACTTGGAATGAAGTTTTTAAATTGGTTAATACCTCATCGTCATGTATCCGTCATTCCCTTCTACAATTTAAACTGGTTCATAGGGCCCACATGACTAAAGATAAGCTCTCTCGTTTTTATTCGGGTATATCTCCCTATTGTGATAGATGTAACAATGGAGAAGCTTCACTAATTCATATGTTTTGGACTTGTCCGAGTCTTGAAAAATATTGGAAAGAAGTATTCCAAATTTTTTTGGTGCTTTTTAAAGTAAATTTTAAACCTAATCCTTTGACTGCCTTATTTGGTATTGTTGGAGGAAATGATATTATTTTGGAGTCACATGATCTGCATATTTTGGCCTTATTTCTCTTATAGCCAGGAGGGCATTGTTGCTGAAGTGGAAGGATGCCACTCTGCCTACTCATGCCCATTGGTTACATGATGTTATGTCATACTTAAATTTAGAAAAGATTTGCTGTTCAATTTCTGAACCTAGACAAGATTTTTTAACATTGTGGGGACCTTTTTTGAATTATTTTCAAAATCTTTGATGTGTTATTAAGCACAGATGTTGGCTAACAATATGTTTTATTATATGATAAGGATTTTTTCTTCTTTTTTTAACCAAACAGCTGTTTTTTTTTCTGGTAGTGGGTTTAGATTTTTTTTGTATAAGAAAATGATCTCTTTTCAATATTATGTTTAAATTTAATGTATACGGATATGGGGTAATGAGACTATATTTGTCATTTCAGTATATTGTAATCAATATATATTAGATATCCTACTTTTATGTAAGAAATCAATAAAAATATTGATAAAGGAAAGCAATTCAATATGAACTGCAAAAAAGTGTAGAAATAATGCTGTCAGTGTATTATATAAAACCATTATTAAAATTAATTGCAAACATGAAAAAACCTGCAGATGCTGGAAATCCAAGCAACACACACAAAGTGCTGAAGGAACCTAGCAAGCCAGGCAATGCCTATGGCAGCAGTCCCCAACCACCGGGCTGCAGACCGGTTGCGGGCCGCAAACCATGTGCTACTGGGCTGCGAGGAAACGATATGATTTGGCGATATGAGTCAGCTGCACCTTTCCTCATTCCCTGTCACGCACTGTTGAACTTGAACGCGTGTGAGGTCATGACCCATGCGTCATCCATGTCAGCGCGGGAAGAAGATCAACACCTCGAGCTTGCAAATGACGGCGGGCTGAAAGGTATGTTTGACATAACATCTCTGCCGGCATTCTGGATCAAAGTCAAGGCTAAATATCCTGAGATAGCCACAAAATCACTGAAAATGTTGCTTCCGTTTCCAATGTATCTCTGCGAAGCGGGCTTTTCTGCAATGAATGCAACGAAAACTAAATTGCGGAATAGTAGACTGGACATAAGGAACCCCCTTCGAGTATCGCTGTCTCACATTACCCCTCGATGGGACCGTCTCGTTGCAGGGAAACAAGCCCAGGGCTCCCACTGTTTCAGTGATATTGGTGTGTTGCAATGATTTTATATGTTCATACGGAAAAAATATGTGCTGTGTGTTTAATATCCAAATGTTACTTAAAATGTTATGATGTTATTGACTTATAAGTGACTTATAATTGACCTATCACTATATTCATGCGCTGTGTTACATAAAACCTAAAATAACACTAACATATAGTAAAAGCAGGAATGATATGATAAATACACAGCCTATATAAAGTAGAAATAATGTATGTACAGTGTAGTTTCACTGAACAGAATTGCCAAAAACGATTTGTAGAAAAAAATGGGCACGTACACACATGCGCATGTGACGCATACGCACATAGGTGCCCACGTAAGGCTTCATGGTCATTCTTGGGGTAAACACAACGTATTTGACTGCTACTCTTGTCCGTTGGCAACCCTATCCCCCCACCCCCGGTCGGCCGGTCCACAAGAATATTGTCAATATTAAACTGGTCCGCAGTGCAAAAAAGGTTGGGGACTCCTGGTCTATGGAAAAGAGTAAACAGTCTATAATTTGGGCTGAGACCCCTCATCAGGACTTCCTCAGTTCCTCGTAAAAATTAATTGATTAATTTTCATCATATGCTGTTTTAAAGAATGTACCATCTCGTGGACCTTATCGAATAAGAAATACACAACAGTACACTTAAATGAAAGCACAACCTAGAAAGATGAAGCAATTATCACCATAGAAGAAAGATTAGGAATGTTGTGTCAACCAATCAGGATGGTGGAATTGGGAGAAGGTTCTAGAGAATGCTGGGCGGAGGGGTTTTTGTGATGGCACTGGTGTGTGTCGAGGTCTTTTTGGCAGTAGCTGGGAAAGACAGGAGGGAAGATGGTTGAGGATGTTACGCCTGTTGCACAGGGAACTTGGTGCAGATGAATGGCTTCAAGGAGGAAGGACCAGTACTCCCGTGGGGAAGTCTGTTTATTCGCAGTGGATTTCGAGCGACATTTGGAAGGTGGTGTGTGCTTTCATGTAGACTGTGGGTCCAGTGCGTGAGTTAAAGACAACTTCAAGATGAGCTCCAACTTATGTGCACGTTTGGACTGGGTTAACTGTAATGGGCCCTTTTTAGTTTTTTCCTTTTCTTTATCGGACTAACTGTTCAATAAAGCTGACATTTGTAAATATACTTTCTTTATAATTGTATGCAGTTACAATCTGTTTTTTCTTGCTGATGGCTAATTGCATGGGGGCAGTAATTACACAGTATTCGTACAGATCTGAGTTTGAGTGTTCGAGACATCTGAACTTCCCGGTATTGGTGGGACCCAAGTCATACTGACCCAAGATGTACGGAGTTTGAGAAAGGTTGTTTTCTCATCGCTGAGTCCAGTGGCAGTTAGCGAGGGGCTATCGAGCTGCATCTCTAGAGACGTCTGGTAAAAGGGGGTTTCAGAAAGATATAAACATGAACTGGATGAATGCAAAACATTAAACAGAAAGTATGGTGCAATAGAGCTAGTAGAATACAAAACAGAGCAGCAGGATACAATACAACCAACGGATGAATATAAAGCATACAAGTATATTGGATATCAACAAGGAAAGAAAATAAATTGTAGTGTGGTGAAAGAAAAACTTTTTACAGAATTTACTTAAGGGCTTAAGGAAATCTGCCAAACAGAGCTCAATGGTAAAAATATAACAAAGTCAATAAACACTTCTGCTATACCTGTATTAATCTATTCTTTCGGCATATCTTGGTCTGAAACTGATCTGGAAAATTTACAAAGAAAAATAAGAACTGAAATGACAAGTTTCAGGAAACATTATGTACAATTGAATGCACTTTGATTAACACTACCTAGAACAGAAGGAGGAAAAGAAATAACAGACATAAAACATTTTAATAACAGTCAGATAAAACTTTTAAGGATATATTTTCATCAACAAGACAGGATTCAGCACTCCATGTGAGCATATGGAATTCTGATATGATGGACATGCCACTGAACTTAAATGAAAGCACAACCCAGAAAAATGAAAAAAAGATCACAATAGAAGAAAGAGTTGACCAATGGAAGAACATGATCCTCCATAGAAGAGCATAATCTTCCATAGAAAGCATCCCCATGATCTGAGCAGACTAGATGTTGACAAGGAGGCGTCAAATGCCTGGCTCAGAAGAGATCTCTTCCCAGAATCAGAAGTGTTTTTTGTGGCAATACATTCCAGGTGGTTTACACATAAAATTATCAAAAATACATAATAAAAGTCCAACAAATTAAAGAAGATAAATGCAGGAAATGCTAAGAGAAACCAGAAACAATCAAACATATTACAGGATCCTGCAGCAGTTTAACTCAATCTGATTACTTACACAGGGACAATTATGTAGCAAATGTCATTCATCAAAATCTTGCTTTAAAATACAAATTCATAAAAGACACCATCCCTTCCTATAAATACAAGCCTGATGCAGTCTTAGAGTCAGAGTTCTACAACTTATATTATGACCGATCCATTATTACAGATAGGGCAATCCATAATAAGTGTCTGGATATAATATTATAGCATAAACCAGCAAGATCTACTTACTTAATAGATACAGCCATTCCAAACACACAGAAGATGCAGAATTCAAAAAGTGAAAAACACCAGAAGTATATGGAATTAAAGGACGAAATTGAAAGACTATGAAACATAATCTCATGCTATAAGGTTGTCATATTATGAGGGGGGGATCTCAGAAACATTCTGAATGTTAAAAGGCCTGAACAGATTAGATATGGCAAAGTTATTTCCCATGGTAGGGGAGTCTAGGACAAAAGGGCACGACTTCAAGGTTGAACGACGTCCATTTAGAACAAAGAAGTGGAGAAATTACTTTAGTCAGAGGGTGGTAAATCTGTGGAATTTGTTTCCATGAGTGGCTGTGAAGGCCAAGTGATTGGGTGCATTTAAGGCAGAGATAGATAGGTTCTTGATTAGCCAGGGCATCAAAGGGTATGGGGTGAAGGCAAGGGGGTGGGGATGACTGGAAGAATTGGATGAGCCCATGATTGAATGGCGGAGCAGATCGATGGGCCAAATGGTCTACTTCTGCTCCTATGGTCTTATGGTCTTATAAACATGGTATACGTTGTCCCAATACTAATGTCTTCAACTGGTAACATCCCAGAGTCACTACCTAATTAAACAATTAGGCATACATAGAAATATTTCTGTAAATATCCAGAAAGCTACAATAATAAACACCACTAGATTATCCAAAACCTCCTAGCAATTGAGAAATGAGCATGCTTGGGTATTCCCGTACCTCAAGTTTTACTGACTTGAGCTGAAAAAAACAAAAATACCATAATGATAATTATCATTAGTTTTTTTCTATTAGACAGTGGTCATTTTTTACACTGGTTGTTTGTCAGTCCTTGTGTGTAGGTTTTCATTGATTCTATTGTACTCCTGTGAATGCCTGTGAGTAAATGAATCTCAGCGTAGTATATATGTACTTCAATAATAAAATTACTTAGAACCTTCTTCCGCATAGGAAGAGCTTTTGCAGGGGGTCATGTTCAACTTGGAGACTTGTGAATTCTTGGCACTTTGTCTTGGCTTTCTGGTTTTCTTGTTTACTATTTCTGTCAATGTAAGCTTTCTTCTGATCTTTACTCACTTTTTGGAAGTGGGCAGAATGATGACATACTCATGGTATGGGACATCAGTACCCAGCAAGTTTTGTTCAAATGAGTGGATATTATACTTCATGAAATAATAATGACTGGCTGAAACTTATTGTACATTAACAGGTTCAGGCATTGAAGGTCAACTTGTGCCTCTGAAGTAGAACACTGAGTAATAATTTAACATACCCAGAAAGTAGGGCGGATCAAAATGAAAAAGAAAAAGAAACTATGCCAGTTCTTGGTTTATAAAATAGGTCAAGCTTTGCAGACTGACCTATAACAAAATTGTAAGGAGCCCTTTATTCAATGTCAATATACATTTTTTCGGCAGCACAGCAGCGTGACTTCTAGAACTACTGCCTCATAACTGGCAATCCTGATCTCTAGTGCAGTCTGAAGTTTGCATGTCCTTCCTTTAACTCTGTGGATTTTCTCTGGGTACTCTGCTTCTTTCCCTCATCCAAAGATATGTGACTTTGTAAGTTAATTAGCAATTGTAAATTGCCTCTGGTGTGTGCAGATGTTTAAGAAAATGATGGGATATGTGTAAGATTTGTGTAAAAGGGGTGTTCCATGCTGTATGACTCCAAGTGTATTATGTAGGGGGAAAAAACATAGAAACACAAGAAGTGGATGAATACCAGAACCAATCCAGCAACTTACATTGTCATTCAGGTACTATTCAATCCGTCTTTGCATTTATAACAAATTATTTTTAATTTTAGATTTACTGCATTCATTTTTATCTACTTCATGTAAAATTGTGATTATTTAAAGTAACAAAGTTGAGTGGAATAATTGGGTTCACAATAAAAGACTTCTCCCAAGTTTTGGTCATTTGTATACAGTAGATCAAAACATGAGGAACTTAATCAGATAATTTTACCCTATGTATGATTCAAATTGTCAATAAAGAAGGGCTAATAATTGTATTGAGTCTTCTGCAGTTGCAGGATATATTTTGACAATTAGAATTAGTAGCTTTACTTTAACCGATGTGCTTGGCAAAGACTGGAAACTGGAAAAGAAGTAAGATGATTAACCAACTAGTATTAAATTGATTTCTTGTGATTCTCTACATGTTATCATTGTTAACATTATGTATATGGGATTCAAATTCATTGACTATAGACTGTTGCTATTAAAATAGTTAAGCAATTCTCACTTGACAATAAACTGGACTGGTCAAAGAACATTGAGGCTGTCTATAAGAAGGGTCAGAGCCGTCTCTATTTCCTGAGGAGACTGAGGTCCTTTAATATCTGTCGGACGATGCTGAGGATGTTCTACGAGTCTGTGGTGGCCAGTGTGATCATGTTTGCTGTGTGTGCTGGGGCAGCGGGCTGAGGGTAGCAGACATCAACAGAATCAACAGACTCATTCGTAAGGCCAGTGATGTTGTGGGGATGGAACTGGACTCTCTGATGGTGGTGTCTGAAAAGAGGATGCTGTCTAAGTTGCATGCCATCTTGGACAATGTCTCCCATCCACTACATAATGGACTGGTTGGGCACAGGAGTACATTCGGCCAGAGACTCATTCCACTGAGATGCAGCACTGAGCGTCATAGGAAGTCATTCCTGCCTGTGGCCATCAAACATTACAACTCCTCCCTTGGAGGGTCAGACACCCTGAGCCAATAGGCTGGTCCTGGACTTATTTCCTGGCATAATTTACATATCACTCTTAATTATTTATGGTTTTATTACTATTTAATTATTTATGGTGCAACTGTAACGAAAACCAATTTCCCCCGGGATCAATAAAGTATGACTATGACTATTTTGTTTGTGCTTTATATTCTGTTCACCTGAAGAAAATGAGAAACTTTTATTGTAAAACTGCAGTGTATTTTTGTCTGTAAAAGTTCATAAAAATACCAGGAATCCAAAGGATTGTGAAAAATCATGCCAGATCCAGATCGATCGTTGAAGAGGTCCAGATGGTTCACAGCCTTCGGATGAGGTTTCATGGCTCCTGCTGTGGGACATCAAGGAGTTGACTTACAAGTGAAAAACATTAAAACTTTCCCAAATAAGGAAGAATGGCCTTGAGGAAAAGATAAGTTGGTAGTGTGTATGTGATGGCAATCACTGCTGAATAGAGCAGATGTGCTGAAACATCTGTTTAAATTACTGGGTGAAATGGTACTGGAATGTTTCAGTGATGAACTCTGCAAGTACAACATTCTTGGGAATTATTCCAGCTCTCTACTGCTTCATTTACAACTGAGGTCACAACATTCGATGTATAGGTCATTCGATTTTCCTTAACCAAGTTAGTTGAAAACTTTAGATATTATTAAATGCTCATTGATATGTGTCTGAAGAGTTTACAAAAAGACAAAAGGGAAAATATGCTGCAGGTCTGCATACTGTTAATACAGAGTGTTTGGTTTCTCACTTGGAAGATTTAACTGAACATTTTATAAGTGACAGGACAATTATTTCTGAGTTACAGGAAAATTCTGAGCATGCAGTTTTAATGATCCAAACCAGTAAGTTTCTATGTGTGCTGTAACATTTTATAAACCACAAGAAATAAATGTCTGCCTAGGAACAAAGTGGTTCTGCCTTTGGCAGCTTCATGTTTATAAAAACTCCTAATTCACAGTCTATAGCTTCATGTGTATGAAAGCTGGTAATTCTCAGTATATAATGCAATTGTGCCGTTTTCCAAATTAAATCATGCTGCTTTGGAAATGTGACTGATTACTCCCCAATACCAAATATGCCCATGTGGATTACCAATTTTCTCTGTCAGATGAGCAAGTAATGTTGTAATCACTAATGAAATATCCCTTCAGAGCAATATTGAGAAAAAAATAGGTCACATTGACGTAAAGTGCATACGATATTGTTCATTCAGATATATTTTATGGTGCTGATTTTCCTATGCCTGCAAAATTTAAAGGGGACTTCACTCACAACCTGGCATTAGGAGCCTGATTCTGGTCACTTCTCCTTGAAATTACTAACCCCCTTTGAGGTCTCTTCTCTTCCCTCCATGAATTTCCAAGCAGGGGACATGACCACACTGAAGGTGCAATTAGCATATTATTGAAAGTCTGATTCAAAGAGCTTGATGATTGTGAATTGAAATAAAAAAACAAACCACGTTGTAGCAGAAAAAATCCTTTAAAACTTCAGATGTTACGCTCATGGTCAAATATGACGAAGTTGCAGAATGTAGGATTGCAAATTTATTTTTCAGGGTCATTAAGCCAAACTGACCAGGGAGAACTCAAGCTTATCTGTTACTCTACATCTAGCTTTGGTTCAAGTCAGTGTAACTTCTGGTCTGAAGAATTTTCTGACTCTGACACCTCCTAGAAAAATATTCTGTGCCATCTTGTGATTGCTTTCCTTTAAATTCAAAAATCTCTACTTAGAAAAATCAATTATTTGGAGGATGTTTCATCATTCCTAAACTGGCACAAAAACTGGACTAGAAACCACTGAAGAGCAGGCTGCCTGTGGCACTGCAGTTAATACTAGGAGATTCACGGTTAGCAATGCCTGCTGTCCTGCTCAAACTCCGTACCATACTTATACTGTGCAGAACACAGACCTATCCTGTGCTTTGGTCCATTTTGTCTCTGATATCTGTGCGCTCCCCAGTGAGTCCAATTACTGTTTAAACCAGTTCATGCAGATGAGAAGAATTGTAATTGGACATATATCATTCAGACATAATCAGCATGGGCATTGGAACTCTCCCTGACTTTCCACATCTCCCAGGAGGAGCAAAATACTCCACTGACCACCATCACTGCCTCTTTAACGGCTCGTGAAAGCAAGGACAGTCAAAAAGGATAATATTATCTTGTCTTACCTGCGCTCCTCACCAAAGTCCAGCACTCACCAAAACCCTGGCCTCATAGTGGCCTGTCAAGGCTACTTTCCTCAAAATGGCCACGCTGTTAGAACTTGAAACATTGCTTCTATTTTTTTTCTTCTCTTCAAAGATGCTGCCTGACTTGCTGAATATTTCTGCCATTTTCTGTTTCTATTCCACTTTTTTCTCTTGGCTAAACTCTTTCAAATGTCTTTATTCACCTTAGTCTTTCCGCTGTCTTGTCATGATCAAATATATTAGACCATAAGACTATAAGACATAAGAGCAGAATTAGGACAGTTGGTCCATCGAGTCTGCTCCGCCATTCCATCATTGCGGATTTATTTTCCCTCTCAACCCCATTCTCCTGCCTTCTTCCCATAACCATTGATGTTCTGAGTAATCAAGAACCTATCCACCTCCACTTTAAATGTAACAATGGTGGCCTCCACAGCCGCCTGTGGTAATAAGCTCATCCTCTGGCTAAAAAAAACTCCTCATCTCCATTCTAAAGGGATGTCCTTCTTTTCTGAGGTTGTGCCCTCTGGTCCTAGACTTCCCCACCATGGGAAACATTCTCTCCACATCCACCCTAGCTAGCCTATCAATATTCAATAGGTTTCAATGAGATCCCCCCTCATTCTTCTAAACTCCAAAGAGGCCTAGAGCAAACAAATGCTCTCATACCCAGAAACTTTCGTTCCCAGAATCATTCTCAAGAACCACCTCTGGACTCTCTCCAATCCCACACATCTTTTCTTAGATAAGAGGTTCAAAACTGTTAACATTGCATTAACCTTCTTTACCAATCTGCAAGTTAACCTTTAAGGAAACATGCAAAAAGATTTCCAAGTCACTTTGCAGCTCTGATGTTTTATTTTTTTCTCTGTTTATAAAATAGTCTACAAATTTATTCCTTCTACCAAAATGTGTGACCAGACCTCTTCCCTACACTATATTCCATCTGCCAATTCCTTATCCACTCTGCAAATCTGTCAAAGTCCTTTTACAAACTCCCTGCTTCCTGAACGCTTCCTGCCAATCCACCTATCTTTGTATCATCCGCAAACTTGCCACAAAGCCATCAATTCCGTCATCCAAATCATTGGTATATAATGTGAAAAGAAGTGGACCGAACACTGACCCCTGCGGAACACCGGACACTGGCAGCCAACCAGAAAAGACTCTTTTATTCCCACTCTTTGTCTTCTGCCAGTCAGCCAGTCTTCTATCCCTGCTAGTATCTGTTCTGTAAAACCATGGGTTCAGTGCTCGCTATAACCGACAAAACATGGAGGCACCTTCATGAACTTCCACAGACCCCTGATGACTCTGTGATTTCAGTCTCTGAGCCTGATGTGAGACCATCATTCAGGAGTGTGAACCCATGGAAAGCATCCAGCCCAGATGGGGTACCTGGCCTAGAACTGAAGACCTGTCCAAATCAACTGGCTGAAATATTCAATGATATCTTTAACCTCTCCCTTCGGCAGTTTGCTTCAACTATACTTCAATTGTATCAGTGCCCAAGAAGAGTATGGTAACCTGCCTGCTTCAATGGCTGTCATCTAGGAACACTAGCAACCATTGTGATGAAATGTATTGAGAAGTTAGTGATGAAATATATCAACTTCTGCTTGAGGAGTGACTTGGATCCACTCCAGTTTGACTACCGTCACAACAGGTCAACAGTGGATGCCATTTCATTGGTTCTTCACTCACTGGAGCCTCTGGACAGTGAAGATACATACATCAGCTTGGTATTCAATACTATCATCCCTTCAAAACTAATCAATAAGCTCCAAGACCTTGGCCTCAATACCTCCTTGTGCAACTGGACCCTTGATTTCCTCACTTGCAGACCATGGTCTGTTTGGATTGGCAACAACATCTCCTCTGAAATCTTCATCAGCACAGGTGCACCAGAAGGCTGTGTACTTAGCTCCCTGCTCTACCCTCTTTATACTTAGGGCTGTGAGGCTAAGCTCAGCTCCAGTGCCATTAGTTAGTCCTCAGCAGGGGATTAGAGGTGGAGAAGATCAACAACTATAAATTCCTCAGTGTTCTCATTTCAGAAGATCTGTCCTGGGTCCATTATGAAGAAAGTATGGCAGCACCTCTACTTCCCTAGAAGTTTGCAAAAATTCAGCCTGTCATCTAAAACTTTGACAACTTTCTTTAGATGGAGAACATTCTGACTGGCTGTGTTACAGCCTGGTATGGAAACACCAATGCCCTTGAATGGAACAGCCAGCAAAAAGTAGTGGAAACAGCCCAGTTTACCTTGAGTAAAGCCCTCCCCACCATTCAGCACATCTACAAGAAGCACTGTTGCAGGAAAGCAGCATCTATCATCAAGGATTCCACTATCCAGCCTATGCTGTCTTCTCATTGCTGCCATCAGGAAGGAGGTACAGGAGCTTCAGGACCCATATCACCAGGTTTAGGATCAGATATTAACCCTCAACCAACAGGCTCTTGAACTAAACAGGATAACTTCACTCAACATCGCTCACCCGTACCAAAAGCTGTTCCCACAACCTTTGGACTCATTGTCAAGGATTCTTCATCTCAGGTTCTCATTATTTATTGCTTATTTATTTATTATTATGATTTTGTTTGATTTTTTGTTTTCTTTTGTATTTGCACATTTTGTTATCTTTTGCAGATTGGTTGCTTAGCAAACTCATGTGTGGTTGTTCATTGATTCTGTTGTGCTTCTTTGTACTTATAGTGCAGTGACACAAGGAAATGAATCTCGGCGTGGTATGTGGTGACATAGATGTACCTGATAATCAATTTACTTTGAGCTTTGCATTCTTATCTCGTTAGGTAGCCTCAAGTGCGGCACCTTGTCAGGACAGTCTCCGGCAGCCAAAGGTGCGGGTGTCAGCTGCAGCCAAAGGGAGGTCAGGGCATGTTCGAGGTGGGGTCAGAACAAGGTGGAGGTATGTTCGAGGTGGAGTTTGAGGCATGTGAAGCAGAGGGATGTCGGTATGGAAGAAACCGGGTGTGAGGTTTGATTGATCTTAGCACCGGGCCAATTTGGAAAGGTTGGGTGCAGGCCGGAATGTGGCGGCAGGGCATGGGCCCAGGGCATATCAAAGCGACAGGGTCCGGGTCTTAGAGTGAGGAACAAACTGATCTTTGGACAATTTAAACGTCGAGCAGATGGATTGAAAAGGCTTGGTCTGGGGGACCAGAGGTGAAGGTCAGGACAGTCCTACTCACTGCTCAGTGACATTTCCTCTGCTCTTTGCGGCACTGAGGCTGAGGCTGTGGGCCTGCTCTGGCTGCTCCAGGCTCCGTGTCTGCGGGCTCCACAATTCTTACTCGACTAAGCGCTGAGCTGAGGCTGTGGGCCTGCTCTGGCTTCTCCAGGCTCTGTGTCTGTGGACTCACTTTTGTTCTAAATGCTACTTGCTTATTTTAATTGTTTGAATGAGATTTCAAAGAAAACTTTCAAGTCACCAAATATCCCTTGGAGTAAGTTAAATCACCTATCAAGAAATGGAAAGAATACATCAAAGCTGTAAATCTGCTGAGAGCAGGCTGGTCTCAAAAGTGGCCAAGAAGGGGACTAGTAAGGGTGGCTACCAAGAGACCTATGACAACTCTAGAGCAGTTACGAGCTTTGTTCAAATAGGAGGGCCATGTGTAAACCAAGTCGGGAAGTTCCCTTTTGTGTTCCCTACTTAAGTCCTCTGAGATGATGTTAATGTGTGGGACTGGCCCCTGGCACAGATTCCTAAACCTCTTACCACTCACGTCTGCTGTACTGCCCATAACCTGCAGCCCCTAGTCTACCTTGCCTTTCCCCGGTGGCACATATTACAGAATTAGAGGCATGGCATGACATGACTGAACTCATCACTGCTTTGCAGGAGTGGGGACATACCCCACACGTGCTCATCGTTTCATCGTCCCACTGAGTTACGATGGAGTGTTGACACGGGGAAAGGAATGAAGGCAGCAAGGATCGGTCACCTGTAACTTGGGGTCTCTTTGCTGATCAGCTCGAGGTAAGGAAGATGAGAGCAAACTGCCCTAAATTGTGGCGATGCCCAGGCAAGTCACCCAGTGCCAGGAGTGTACCCCCTTTAAATAGTAAGAAAAGCAGAACTTAATGTGCTGTTCTCCTAAGGATGGTTTCATGATGATCACTGCACGACTTTGAACTTCAGTGTGGGTCAATACTGGCATTTATGTGCAAAAATCATGTGCTAACCTGGATGACGGTTAGTGTGAATTCACACAGACTTGATTTATGACACAGCAACACATTATATTCCGTCTGGATAGCTTCCAACCCGATGGCATGAACATTGATTTTGTGACCTTCCAGTAATGTTCCCCCTTCACCATTCCCCTCTTACCTTATCCCCTTACCTGTCTATCACCTCCCTCTGGTGCTCCTCCCCCTTTTCTTTCTCCTATGGCCTTCTATCCTTTCCTATTAGATCCACCCCCCCCACTGTCCCCACCCCTGTATCTCTTCCCAATGAAATGCCCAGTTTTTTACTTCACCATCCTCCCTCCCCCCCCCCCCAGTTTCACCTTGTGGTTCTTCTGCTCCTCCTCCCACTTTCTTACTCCTTATCTTTTTCCCCGCCCTGCTGAGGGGTTTCAGCCCGAAACGTCAACTGTACTCTTTTCCATAGATGCTGCCTGGCCTGCTGAGTTCCTCCAGCATTGTGTTGATGCATTTCCAGCATCTGCAGATTTTCTTGTTTTTCTCTATAAACAAATTCTAAGGTTTTTCTTTTTTTTTTTTTTTTTAAATCTTATTCTCCCCCCCCCATTTCAAAATAATCACTCTCATGGGCCGTGCAGCTGCCCTAATTCTCACCAAATCTGAATCCCTAAGAATTAAAATGAGAGCTTGTATAGAGCCTCAGCCAAGTTTTCAGAAAAGTCTTTCCTTCCCCTCGCACCCCATCCCATTCTCCCAGTTCCTGCTCAGCCTGAGCCTCTGAGTTCAAGGCTAGTCTCAGTATCGACACACAAGGTTTCAATATCATCTTTATTCATTGTTCCATTTCTGCTTTCCACAAGTCTCCAACCATCTTCTTCTCATTTCTTTTGTTTTGTTTTATTTTTATACTTGCAGCTATTTCCAGGCAATGTCTACAAAACTACTTCCTGCTCAGAGCAAAATGCATCTTTCCTACACAAGTGATTCCCGATCTAATAAAATCACAGGGAGACTGGCTTCAGGTCTTTATTCTAGGATTGTGATTTCATGCACCGTAGTCACAATAGGGGGCTGGGATATACAGTGCCTCTAAAAGCTATTCACTGCTGAGGTTTTCATGTTTTACAGCATTGAATCACAGTGCTTTTAATTTGGCTTTTTTGACACTGATCAACAGAAAAAGACTCGGTCGTGTTAAAGTGAAAACAGATTTCTGCAAAGTAATCTAAATTAATTACAGATATAAAACACACAATAATTGATTGCATAAGTATTCAACCCCTTTAATATGACAGATCAAATCATGACTGGTGCAGCCAATTGGTTTTAGAAGTCATATCATTAGTTAGTGTCTGAGCTATGTATAAACTTGTCCTGCATTCAAGGTGTTTAATTTGATTGTATTAAAAATACACAGGTATCTGGAAGGTCGAACTGCTGGTGTCAGTATCCTGACAAAAATTACACCATGAAGATAAAAGAAACTCCAAGCAACTCTGCAAAAAGGTTATTGAAAAGCACAAGTAAGGAGATGGATACAAGAAAATTTCTGAATCACTGAATCAAGTCAATCATCAAGAATTAGAAAGAATAAGGCACAGCTATAAATCTGCCTAGAGGAGATTGTTCTCAAAAACTGAGTGACCACGCAAGAAGGGGACTAGTGAGGGAGGCCACCAAGAGACCTATGACAACTCTGGAGGAGTTACAAGATTCAGTGGCTGAGATGGGAGAGACTGCACATACAACAACTTATCCGGGTGCTTTGCCAGT
Source organism: Mobula birostris (assembly GCF_030028105.1). Taxonomy (NCBI): domain Eukaryota; kingdom Metazoa; phylum Chordata; class Chondrichthyes; order Myliobatiformes; family Myliobatidae; genus Mobula; species Mobula birostris. The sequence goes on along the minus strand of NC_092383.1, from coordinate 57,146,888 downwards.
TGCAGCTTTATGGGAGTGGCAAAGAGAAAGCCATTGTTGGAAAAACATGGATTCTGAGCTAGAGTTTGCCAGAAGGCATGTGGGAGACTTTGAAGTCAGCTAGAAAGTTCTATGGTTTGCTGAAACCAAAATTAAGTTTTTTGGCCATCAGACTAAACATGATTTTTGGTGCAAGTCAAACACCGCACATCATCAAAAACACATCATCCCTACCGTGAAGCATGGTAGTGGCTGCATCATAATGTGGGGATGCTTCACTGCAACAGGCCCTGGAAGACTTGTGAAGGGAGAGGGTAAAATGAATGTAGAAAAATACAGGGAAATCCCAGAGGAAAACCTGATGCAGTCTGTAAATGAACTGTGACTTGGGAGAAGAACTGTTTTCCAGCAAGACAATGACACCAAGCATAAAACCAAGACTCTACAGGAATGCCTTAAAAACAAAGTTAATGTCCTGGAGTGGCCAAGTCAGAGTTCAGACCTCAATTCAATTGAGAATTTGTGGCTGAACTTGAAAAGGCCTGTTCACTCATGATCCTCATGCAATCTGACAGTTTGAGCAGTTTTGTAATGAAGAATGGAGAAAAATTGCAGTGCCCAGTTGTGCAAAGCAGATGGAGACCTATCCACACAGATTCAAGGCTGTAATTGCTGTCAAAGGTGCATCTACCCAATACTGGACTTGAAAGGGGTGAGTAATTATGCTATCAATTATTTTTTGGTTTAATAATTGTAATAAGTTTGGACCAATTTGTGGAAATGTATTTTCACTTTAACATGGAAGAGTCTTTTCTGTTGATCAGTATCAAAAAAGCCAAATTAAATTCACTGTGATTCAATGTTGTAAAACAATTAAAAACATGAAAATTTTCAAGGGGGTGAATACTTCTTAAGTCTTACTTTCTTACTTCTTATTTTCTTATTTACTTTAAACTTTTATTACTTTGCAGTAAAATAGACTGTTTTCCATTTTAATTGCATTCTTTTTCATAAAATGTTTGAAAACATTATGTTTAATCTACACTTTTGCTGTGAATGCTGCTACCTTGTGCACCTGTGATGCTGCTGCAAATAAGGCTTTCATTGAACTTGTGCGTATTGCATACACGAATTGTGCATATGATAATGAACTCAACTTTAACTTTGAAACCATGAAAAGGGTTTGGCGAGAGATGAAGGTATGCCACTAGCATAGCCATCTGCCAAATGACACAAATACTCCATTGTAACACTCACAACACACTGGAGGAACTCAGCAGGTCAGGCAGCATCCGTGGAAAGATTGGTCGACATTTCAGGCCAGAACCCTTCGTCAGGACTGTAGAGGGAAGGGGCAGAGGCACCTATAAAGGTGGGAGGAGGGTGGGAAGGAGAAGGCTGGTAGGTTCCAGGTGAGAAACCAGTAAAGGGAAAGATAAAGGGGTGGGGGAGGGGAAGCAGGGAGGTGATAGGCAGGAAAGGTGGAGAAGGAATAGAGGAAAACACAATGGGTTGTAGAAGGAGGTGGAACCATGAAGGAGGTGATAGGCAGCTGGGGGAGGGGGCAGAGTGACATAGGAACAGAAGAAGGGAGGGAGAGGGAATTACCGGAAGTTGGAGAATTCTATGTTCATACCAAGGGGCTCAAAACTACCAGACAGTATATAAGGTTTTGCTCCTCCAACCTGAGTTTAACCTCATCATGGCAGTAGAGGAGGCCATATGGACATACCTGAATGGGAATGGGAATCAGAGTTGAAGTGGGTGGCTACTGGGAGATCCTGTCTGTTGTGGCAGATGGAGTGGAGGTGCTCGATGAAGCAGTCCCCCAATCTTGGAAGGACTGTTTGGGGCCCTGAATGGTGGCAAGAGGGGAGGTGTAGGGACAGGTGTAGCACTTGCACTTACAGGGATAAGTGCTGAGTGGGAGATCCGTGGGGAGGGACTTGTGGACCAGGGAGTCGCGGAGGGACCGATCCCTGCAGAAAGCAGAGAGGGGTGGAGGGGAAAAGATGTGCTTACTGGTGGGGTCCTGTTGAAGGTGGCGGAAGTTGCAGAGGATAATGTGTTGGATCCGGAGGCTAGTGGGGTGGTAGGTGAGGACAAGGGGAACTCTGTCCCTGTTGTGGTGGTGGGAGGATGGGGTGAGGGCTGAGGTGTGGGAAGTGGAGGAGGTGCGGGTGAGGGCATCATTGATGACAGCAGAAGGGAAACCACAATCCTTAAAGGAAGAGAACATTTGAGATGTCCTGGAACAGAAAACCTCATCCTTGGAGCAGATGCAACAGAGATGGAGGAACTGGGAATAGGGAATGGCATTTTTGCATGTGGTGGGGTGGGAAGAGGTATAGTTGAGGTAGTTAGGAGAGTCAGTGGGCTTGTAGAAGATGTCAGTGGACAGTCTGTCTCCAGGGACAGAGACCGAGAGATCGAGAAAGGGGAGAAAAGTGTCAGAGATAGACCAAGTGAATTTGAGGGCTGGGTGGAAGTTTGAAGTAAAGTCGATGAAATCGACGAGCTCAGCATGGGTGCAGGAAGCAGCACCAATGTAGTCATCAATGTACTGAAGGAAAAGTTGGGGAGCAGTACCAGAATAGGTTTGGAGCACAGACTGTTCCACATAACCAACGAAGAGGCAGGCATAGCTTGGGCCCATGCGAGTTCCCATAGCTACACCCTTAGTCTGAAGAAAGTGGGAAGAGCCAAAAGAGAAGTTATTGAGTGTGAGAACCAGTTCTGCCAACCGGAGGAGGGTAGTGGTAGTGGGGAACTGGTGAGGTCTGTTATCCAGAAAGTAGCGGAGGACTTTGAGGCCTTCTTGATGGGGAATGGAGGTGTATAGGGATTGGACATCCATAGTGAAAATGAAACGGTTGGGACTGGGGAACTGGAAGTTATTGAAGAGGTGGAGGGCATGGGATGTATCCGGATGTAGGTGGGGAGGGACTTTTTTTTTTTTTTTTTTTTTTTTGGCGCAGAGTCCATGGTTTTGCAATATCCAGTGACTGAAAAATTTTAGAAAATTATTAAAATTCCAGCAAATAATGGAAAAGATTAAGGATTAAAAACAAAAAAATGCATTAATTCAATTGTAGACAGTCAGCGTCCCTTGATGAGTACAAGAAGTGTTGGAGTACTTGAGGAAATTAGGAAGACAAAAGAGGGCGGTAAGAGGCTAAGGATTTCCAGCGAGAAGACATTTTATTTCTCGGAGTAGGAGAGAGGCCAGACTGCGCAGGTGCGTGACGTCAGCCAGTTGAGCGTGAACAGTTTAAAAAGAAAACCACCATATCCAGCGGGCAGAGTCGGAGTGGGCTGTGGAGTGAGAGGGTGCAGAGTGAAAGGGCTTTGGCTCAACGGGCTTCGGCGGAGACAGGAAGAGGCTTCCAGCGACCGTTGAGTCTCTAGTAACGGAGTAAGTTACAGTTTTTTGGTATTTGGTACAAACAGTAGCATTAGAGGTATGCATCTAGGATTAGTGTTGTGCTTGGAGTGCCAGATGTGGGGACCCTGGGAGTCTCCCAGCCTCCCCAAGGATTACATCTACACCAGGTGCACTGAGATGAGGCTTCTGAAGGACCGTGTTAAGGTGCTGGAGATGGAAAAAGATGACCTTTGGCTAATTAGGGAAAGTGAGGAGGTGATAGATACTACCTATAGAGAGGTAGTGGATAGCACCCCTGTGACAGTCCCCCTCAGAAATCGATATATTGTTTTGGATACTGTTGAAGAGGCAGATCTGACAGAGGAGGACCACAGTGAATGAAACTCTGGCATTCTGCCCAGCGCCAAAATCAAGAGAGCAAGAAGAAATGCGGTAGTTATAGGGGACTCCATCGTAAGGGGGACAGACAAGAGATTCTGCGAGCTGGACAAGGATACCCGGATGGTGTGTTGCCTCCCTGGTGCCAAGGTACGGGATGTCTCAGATCGAGTCCAGAGTATTCTGAGGAGAGAGGGCGAGCAGCCAGAAGTCTTGGTACATGTTGGTACCAATGACATAGACAGAAAGAGAGAGGAGGTCCTGAAGAAAGATTACTGGGAGCTAGGAAAAAAATTGAAAAGCCGGACCTCCAGAGTAATAATATCAGGATTGCTGCCTGAGCTGCATGCTAATGATGGTAAGAATAGCAAAATTAAGTGGATGAATGTGTGGCTAAGTAACTGGTGCAGGGGGCAGGGCTTCAAATTCTTGAATCATTGGGATCTATTTTGGGGAAGGTATGACTTGTACAAAAAAAGATGGATTGCACCTGAACCCAAAAGGTACTAATATCCTAGCAGGATTGTTTAATATAGCTGTTAGGGAGGGTTTAAACTAAGTTGGCAAGGGGAAGGAAACCAAGGTGTTAGGATCGAGGAAGAGGAAAATAGAAATAAGTCAAAAATACTGTGCAGCAAAGATGGCAAGGACAGGCTGGAGAATATACAGGATAATTTGCTGCAAAATGGAAATATAGCACAAGTGGCAACAGGTACCGATCTAAATGTACTGTACTTAAATGCATGCAGCATTAGAAATAAAGTGGATGACCTTGCTGCACAGCTGCAGGTTAAAAGATATGACATTGTGGCCATCACCGAGTCATGGCTAAATGATGGATGTGATTGGGAGCTGAATATCCAAGGATACACAGTGTTTTGGAAAGATAGAAAGGTAGGTAAAGGGAGTGGCGTGGCCCTGATGGTAAGTAATGATATCAAATCAATAGAAAGAAGGGACATAGGATCAGAAGAGGTAGAATCCTTATGGGTAGAATTAAGAAATGGCAAGGGAAAAAAGACAGTAATAGCAGTTATATACAGGCCTCCAAACAGCAGTCGAGATGTGGACTACACGTTGCAGCTAGAAATAGAAAAAGCGTGTCAGAGGGACAATGTCAAGATAATTATGGGGGATTTTAATATGAAGGTGGATTGGGAAAGTCAGGAAGGTAATGGATCTCAGGAGAGGGAGTTTGTAGAATGCCTACAGGATGGCTTTTTGGAGCAGCTTGTCCAGAAGCCCACCAGGGGACCGGCTGTTTTGGACTGGGTGCTGTGTAACAAACCTGAGGCGATTAGGGAGCAGGAGGTAAAGGAACCTCTTGGAAGTAGTGATCATAGTATGATTGAGTTCAGTTTCAAATTTGAAAAGGAGAAGCTGGTATCAGGTGTATCGGTATTTCAGTGGAACAGGGGAAATTAGTGGTATGAGAGAGGAACTAGCCCAAGTCAATTGGAAAAGTAAACTAAATGGAGAGATGGCAGAGCAGAAGTGGATGAGATTCCTACAAGAAATAAGGAAAATGCGGGAAAAATATATTCCAAGAAAAATGAAAATCATGAATGGAAAAATGGCACAAGTGTGGCTAACAAGAGAGGTTAAGGCAAAAATAAAAGCAAAAGAAACGGTGTACAAGGAAGCAAAAATTAGTGGGAAAAATAAGGACTGGAAGACCTTTTAAAAACTTACAGAAAAACTAAGAAAGACATTAGGAAAGAAAAGATGAATTATGAAAGGAAGTTGGCAATTAACATAAAAACAAATACTAAGAGTTTTTTTTAAATATATGAAGAGTAAAAGAGTGACAAGGGTAGATATGGGACCGATTGAAAATGATGCTGGAGTAATTATAATAGATAACAAAGAGATGGCGGAGGAACTGAGTGAGTATTTTGCATCAGTCTTCACAGTGGAAGACATGAGCAATATACCTGATAACCAGAGGTATCAGGGAATAGAATTAGGTACAGTCAAGATAACTAGAGAGAAAGTGCTTGGGAAGCTAAGTGGACTAAGAATAGATAAGTCTCCCAGCCCGGATGAGGTGCACCCAAGGGTTCTGAAGGAGGTGGCTTTGGAGATTGTGGAAGCATTGGAAATGATCTTCCAGGAATCAATAGACTCTGGCATGGTTCTGGAGGACTGGAAGGTCGCAAATGTTGTTCCGCTATTTAAGAAAGGAAGGAGGCAGCAAAAAGAAAATTACAGACCTATTAGTCTGACATCAGTGGTTGGAAAGATATTGGAGTCAATCCTCAAGGACGAGGTTATGAAATACCTCGAGGTGCATGACAAGATAGGCCGAAGCCAGCATGGTTTCATGAAGGGAAGATCCTGCCTTACCAACTTACTGGAATTTTTTGAGGTAATCTCGAATAAGATTGACAAGGGAGAGGCTGTGGATGTTGTGTATTTGGATTTTCCAAAGGCCTTCGATAAGGTGCCGCATATGAGGCTGCTTAATAAGATGAGAGCCCATGGAATTATAGGAAAGATATTGAAATGGGTGGAGCATTGGCTGATAGGCAGAAAGCAAAGGGTGGGAATAAAGGGATCCTATTCTGATTGGTTGCTGGTTACTAGTGGTGTTCCACAGGGGTCGGTGTTGGGGTCGCTTCTTTTTACGACGTATATCGATGATTTGGATTATGGATTAAATGGTTTTGTGGCCAAGTTTGCAGATGACAGCAAGATAGGTGGAGAAGCAGGAAATGTAAAGAAACAGAAAGGTTGCAGAGAGACTTAGTCAGTTTAGGAGAGTGGGCAAAGAAATGGTAGATGAGATACAACATTGACAAATGTACGGTTGTACATTTGAAGAAATAATCGGGCAGATTATTATTTAGATGGGGAGAAAATTCAAAAATCGGAAGTGCAAAGGGACTTGGGGGTCCTCTTGCAGGATACCCTAAAGGTTAACCACCAAGTTGGATTGGCAGTAAGGAAAGCGAATGCTATGTTGGCATTCATTTCAAGAGGAATAGTGTATAAGAGTAAGGAGGTGTTGATGAGGCTCAATGGGGCGTTAGTGAGACCTCATTTGGAATACTGTGTGCAGTTTTGGGCCCCCTATCTTAGAAAGGATATACTGATGTTGGAGAGAGTTCAGAGAAGATTTATGAGGATGATTCCTGGAATGCAGGGGCTAATATATGAGGAGCGTTTGTCAGGTCTTGGATTGTATTCATTAGAGTATAGAAGAATGAGAGGGAATCTCAGAAACATTTCAAATGTTGAAAGGGTTGGACAGAGTAGATGTGGAAAGGTTGTTTCCCTTGGTGGGTGAGTCCAGGACAAGAGGCCATAGTCTTAGAGTTAGAGGGTACCCAGTTAAAACAGAGATGAGGAGAAATTTTTTAGCCAGAGGGTCGTGGATTTGTGGAATTTGTTGCCACGTATGGTTGTGGAGGCCCAATCATTGAGGGTGTTTAAGGAGGAGATTGACAGGTATCTAATTAGTCAGGGTATCAAGGGATATGGGGAAAAAGCCAGAAATTGGAACTAGATGGGTGAATAGTTTAGCTCATGGAGGAGCTGCAGAGCAGACTTGATGGGCTGAATGGCCTACTTCTGCTCCTTTGTCTTGTGAAATGGATCTCTGCATAGTGAAACTCATCACGCAACATTCAGTTTAACTTTTTCACAAATGGTAAATAGCACAAATTAAAAGCACATTATAAAGTTGTTTTCATTCTGTTGTGGGTCCCTGCAGAGTCATCAACATTACAAAGATGCATATGATGTTCATTTTTCTATGAATGAATGTCACCACCTACTTTAACTGTCACAAGGGGGGGGGGGGGGGGGGAGAGAGGGAGGCACTGGGAATGGACCCAAATGCTGACACAGACACTGAAGTACAAAGAGCAGGACTTGACCAGAGTAGGGACATGACAGGATACAGACAAGGAGCAGAGACAAGAACGCAGACTTGGGCTTAGACCCCGAGCCAGAGACTGGACAAGGACCCAGAACCTAGGTCTTGCCTCGGGCTCAGGTCCCAGTACCAGGCAAGGACATGACATGACTACAAGACAGCAGGCTGGGGTCTTGGCTCTCGAGCTTGGAGGCAGGCTGGGGTCTTGGCTGTCAGAATGCAGAAGCTGATAACTCGGAGGCTGGAGCTCGGAGACAGACTTGGAACTGAACATCAACATAAAGCCGGGACTTATCCTTCAAAAAGCCAGGACTCACCTTTAACACGATACCAACATGAGACTGGACAGTAGATAGACAGAGCCGGGACTCATCCATAGACAAGCCGGGACTCAACTTTATCTCCACACCAAGGTGGGACAGGTCCACCCGTTGGGTAACATCAGGACGGCCAGACTTACCCAACAGAGGCAAAGACAAGACAGGTACCCCCGCAGGGCAGTGGCAGAACAGCCTGACTTACCCCACAGAGGTGAGGACAAGAAGAGAAAAACATCAAAGAAAGACAGACAGTTCCATCTCTGCTTCTGGGTTGCAGTTACAACCAGCAAACCTCAGCTGGCTACAGAAACAGCCAGATCCCTACCCACTCAGCTGGCCCGGGAAACAGCCGAATCCATACCACAAAGACGTCTTCGACTACTGACAGCAAGTCTCCATGAAGCAATGGTTCTCCAACACAGTCTAAAGATAGCAAGTGGCCTCTCCAGCCTTCCACTAGCAGGTTGCTCCCAGAGGATCTTGACAAGACAAACCAGCAGCTCACACTCAACCCCAAGGCTACTTATATTTCAAGCCCCAAGATGGGAATCAGGTGCCTATGATTAACTCAACCAAAACAAGGGACAGCTGGAAGACCCAGAGTCCTGAGTCCACAGACCAGGCCGTGAACTGGAATGCAGACTTCACAGACCAGATCATGACAGTACCCCCCCCCCCCCCTTCTATGGGAACTTCTGGGTGATGGAATAGGCTTGCTAGGACTAAGGACAACTCAGGCAGGAGTGGGGGGGGGGGGGGGTGGATTCAACACTAGGGAATCCTGGATGGTGAGAGTTCATCTCCAGTGTCTGTGTCACTGGGTCTGTGGTTGGCTGGTTCATTCTGTCACGGGGGGGGGGGGGGCACTGGGAACAGAAACAGCTGGATCACCTTGCTCAGAGTGGGTGGCAGCCACTCAGCTGGCCAAGGAAACAGCCAAATCCATACCTCAAAGACAACTCTTGACTACTGACAGCAAGGCTCCATGAGGGGTTGGTTCCCCAATCGCAGCCTAAAGATGGCAAGTAGCCACTCTAGCCTTCCACCAGCCAGTTGCTCCCAGGGAATCTTGACAAGACAAACCAGCAGCTCACACTCAACCCCAAGGCTACTTATATTTCAAGCCCCAAGATGGGAATCAGGTGCCCATGATTAAATCAACCAAAACAAGGGACAGCTGGAAGACCCAGAATCCTGTGTCCACAGACCGGACCGTGAAACGGAATGCGGACTTCACGGACTGGACCATGACACTAACAGCCTTAAACACTCCTGTACCCAAAAGTTACCATTGCAAACATAAAATCAGTCTTCTGGACAATGAGCCTGCAGAAAGTATCTGGCTCAGAGGGTGACCCTGGCTGTGACTTTAGACTTTGCACAGATTACGTCTTTTTGCAAATGGATTCTTGGCCTTCTGACGAACAGATCACAATCAGTAGGGACCGGCAGCAACAATTCTGCCGCGATTATTCTCAAAATTGGCACCCCAAAAGGCTGCATCGTCTGCTTCTCTGTTCTGCTCCCTGTACGTTCACAACTGCACGGCCAGATTACGCTCAGACTCCATGTACAATTTGCAGATGATTCTCAAATGAAAGTGAGTTGGAGCACTGAAAGTAGACGGAAAGCCTAATGACATGATGTCATGACAATAATCTTTCCCTTGATGTCAGTGAAAAAAACAATCATTAACTTCAGGAAGTGGAGCTGGGTAGATGCGCTGCTTACTTCAGCGGTGCTCAGGTGAAAGAGGTTGAAAACGTCAAGTTCCTAGGTTGAACATCACCAGCAGCCTGTGCTGGTCCAGTCACACTGACGCCACGGCCGAGAAAGCTCACTAGCACCTCTACTCACTCAGGAGGCCACAGAAATTTGGCCCATTGACCCTCACCAATTTTTATTCATGCACTTTAGAATGTATCCTCTCTGGAGGCTTTGTATGACAGCTGCTCAATCCATGACCACATGAAACTGTAGAGAGTTGTAGGCACAGCTCAGAACGTCACAGAAATCAGAACTCACCACCCCCCATGGACTCTATCTGCACTTCTCACTGCCTCAGTAAAGCAGGCAGCAATATCAAAGATCCCACCCACCCTGGACATTCTCCCTTCCACCCCCCCCCCCGCCCCCACCAATTGACAGAAGATCCAACAGTCTGGAAGCACAAAGCACCCAGCTCAAGGATAACTCTATCCTGTTATTATATGATTATGATTATGAGGACACGCAGTCCCCTTTTATTGTCATTTAGCAATGCATGCATTAAGAAATGATAAAATGTTTTTCCAGAACGATATCACGAAAACACATGACAAACTGACTTTAAAACTAACAAAAACCACATGATTATAACACATAGTTACAACAGGGCAAAGCAATACTGTAATTTGATAAGAACAGACCATGACACTGTAAAAGTCTCAGAGTCACTCGAAAGTCCCATCATCTCACGCAGACGGTAAACCTCCAGCGCCGCCAACTTGCTGATGCAGGATTCCGGAAGCATCCGACCACAGTCCGACTCCGAGTCCGTCCGAAAACTCCGAGCCTCCAACCACCTACTCGACACTGAGCACCATCTCTGCCAAGTGTTTCAACCCCGGCCCCAGCAACAGGCGATACGCAAAGCCGAGGATTTGGGGCCTTTGTCTCCGGAGATTCTCGATCGCACAGTAGCAGCGGCAGTGAAGCAGGCATTTCAGAAGTTTCACCAGATGTTCCTCTGTGCTTTCTCACGACTGTCTCCATCAAATCCGGATTGTGCATGGCACCCCTAGTTACATATATCGATATTCAGTCGGAATGGCCGCGCGCGCTGTGTCGCGCCGCCATCTTCTCCTCCCTCCTTATAAGACTATTGAATGGTTCCCTAGTACCATAAGCTGGAATCTTGACCTCATGATCCACTTCATTTGTGACTTTGTACTTTCCTGTTTATCTGTACTGCATGTTTTCTGTCCTAGAACATTGTATTCTGCAATCTGTTATTAATTTACCTTGTTCTGCCTCAATGTGCCATCATAATGAATTGATCTGTAGAGCAATATGCAAGGTAAGGTTTTTATTGTTATAATAACAATAAATCAGATAAAAGAACAATAAAAGAAGTTACTAATTTACCAATGTTAGTTTACATGAAAGAAAGGAGCAATAAAGCAGCAAATTAAAACTTGAGAGTTATGTTCTGATTAAACTAACAGAAAGCAACTTGACAAGGTATTAACAGAGTGTGGCTAGAGTTTAAGAGTATGACTAGCATTGAGGTCCATGTTTCTTGCAGATACCCCTGTTCACTGTTCATCCTTACAAGTTTTCACATCCGATGTATATCCAAATAATTCATGTCTGTGCATGTTTCTTTAGCACCATTGACTGTAATACATGGCGGAATGATGTAATACGGACGGACAGCTCAATTTTAAAACAAAGCTATAGGGTAAGTCCTGCCATGGCACCACCTTGAACACAAACGTCATATTAAAATGAAAGTTATGCAATATCAGTGGTAATGTACCAGTTCACAGAAATGGAGGGAGTTTGGATGGAAAAACTTGATAAGATATTTTATTACACCCTCTCAGAAATCCCATTATGATAGTAACCTCCCTGTTTACTGGAGAAGTTGTGGAAATTAAAATGCAAACTATTATCATATTTTCTGGGATTGTCTCGTTATCAAAGACTATTGGAGTGGGATAGACAATGCCCTACAAGACATTTTTAAATGTGAAATACCCTTGGAAAGTAAGACCATATATTTTGGGTATGTACCTCAAGAATGGTTGAAAAGAGATAAATATTTAATGAATATACTGATGGCGGCTGGTAAAAAGACCCTTACCAGGAAACGGTTATCACAGGACAGCCTAACTTTAAACGCATGGATGGAAATTACAATGGACATTTACAAAATGGAGAAGATAACTGCATCTGTTAATCATAAGTTGGAACAATTTGATTCATACTGGGAAAAATGGTTTAACTACATAACACCTCATAGGCCTGATTTTATTCTCACAGATCAATGAATATGTTGTAAAAAAAAATCACTCCCTACTTGTACATAGTTTTCTCCTTTTGCTTGTTCTTTCTTTCCTCCCTTTTCTATAGGGGTATACCTCAGATAAATATTATGTGGAGATTTGTGGCAAATATGATTATATGATATATACTATGTGCAATATCTGAAATACATCTTATGGAAATGTTTGTTTGATGATGAACTTCAATAAAAAATAAATTACAAAAAAAAAGCAAGTTATCGGGTCTATCTTTAGAGGCGCTGAAAGGATGCGGCGGAAACTGCAAATCAGAATATATAGAGGGCAGATCTAGTTACAGTTTGCACTGTGGATTCGATGCAGCAACTGTCTATCTGAGAAAAGCAAATCCAAAAGCTGGAAGCAAATTCAGATTGCATTTTATAAATATGTACGTGGAGAGTTAAGATCTCTTGGGCACCCGGGACAATATTGCTGTCGGGAGACGCACCCTGAGAACTTTTCGCCATGCAGGAATGGAAACTTCAATTGAATTCGAATATTGAACTGCATCAGCATTGCTGAATCCGAGGTGTTTCTGCTTGTTGCTGGAATTATCAATCAAGAATTGGAGAACAGAAAACAAACGAACGATCGTGCTGTCATTGGCTTGATTGCGGATAGTTCCATAGTAACTTTCGAGAAGCTGAATCAGTGTTCTTTTTAAAATATCCCGCCTGTAATCGTGAGGGAGAAACGGGAGACAGAGCGGGCACAGGCATCACTGAGCAGTCTGTGAAATTCTGTCAGGAGCCTGGCCAGAATGTATGCTCTTTACATTACTCTGGAGGTGCTGATCGCGGTTATCTCTGTCCTGGGCAATGTACTTGTCTGCTGGGCAGTCAGGATCAACAGGGCACTCATGGGAACCACCTTTTTCTTCATCGTGTCATTGGCCGTGGCCGACATCGCCGTGGGTATATTGGGCATCCCCTTGGCCATTGTCATCAGCTCTGGGCTCCACATGCACTTCTACAGCTGCCTTCTAACGTCCTGCATCCTGCTAGTACTGACTCTAAGCTCAATCTTCTCACTTCTGGCTATTGCGGTGGACCGTTATCTGCGCGTCAAGATCCCCACCAGGTAAATGTCTCCAGATCAAGGCTGTCATGCCAGCCGCTTCTCATTCTGAACTTCGTGAAGATGTTTTAACTAACACGCGTTATATATTAACCCGACCAATTCCGTTCTCACCAGGCCATGGACCTGGATGAAAGATGATTTTTTTTATCCGTCTGGCAAAATGTTTTAAACAAATAAATGGAAATATTTACAAAATATTACTTGAGTACTGCATGGGTGTGGATATGCATTTCCACAATTTAATTGGGCAATTGTATCAATAAGTCTGTGTGTATTAATTATTAGTGCAATGAATGGAATGGAATGGAAGCCAAGCCAGGCGGTCTGTTTGTTCAAAGGAGGGGAATGTGATGGGCAGATTGTAAAGCAAAGAACCCTGCAGATTACCCAAAGTTCTTGCCACAGTATTAGTGGGTAAACTAACCTTTAACCATCAATGTCAGCAAATCGCATGCACATTGCTGTATGCACATTAGCAATTATTATTACTGATTTTACAGTCAAAGCCCAATTTAAACATGCACAGGCCTTGACGATTAGAACTTAATTTTTAAGGAAAATACTGAGTGGAAAGATCCTGTGTGTCTACCTTGCTCTTTGTGATCTGGTGAGATTTTTTGTCAGTCCACCAATGCACAGAAAAGTTAGTTAAACTTACCTACTCTAGAAGTGCAATTCAACACTATTTCCAGAACATTTTCTATGTCTCCCTGGATCAAGAACAAAGCAAATTGCTTGTTCAATCTCTCCACCAGTTCCTTTTTTTCAAATATAATTTCTCCTTGGACATTGGGAGAGTAGAAGTTCCTTCTTTTTGTGGGCTCTGAGTTCTGAATTCTAGTAAGTACTATGAATGACTCATACAATTTGCAGAGGCATGTTGTTCAAAGAGAAAGTTTGCAGATGACAGTAGGATTGGGGGCATAGTGGAAAGCAAAGAAGGCTATCGAAGCTTGCAGTGTGATCTGGACCAGTGGGAAAATGGGCTGAAAATGGCCGATGGAATTAAATGCAGGCAATTGTGAGGTGTTGCACTTTGCAAGGACACTCAGTGAATGGTGGGCACTGAACTGTGTGTTTGAACAGACGGATCTGGTAATACAGATATATACTGTAATTCCTTGAAAGTGACATTACACATAGATCGGGTTGTAAAGAGAGCTTTCGGCACATGGGCTCCATAATTTAGAGTACTGAATACTGGAGTATGGATGTTATATTGAAATTGTATAAGATACTAGTTAGCCTGAATTTGGAGTATTATGTGTGGTTCTAGCCACCTACCTGCAGAAAAGATATCACTCAACTGGAAAGAGTGCAGAGAAAATTTACAAGAATGTTGCAGGAATGAAGGGCTAGAGTTATAGGGAAAGGTTGAATAGGTTATGACTTTACTCTCTGGAGCACAGGAGAATGAGAGAGTTCTTATAGAAGTATACAAAATTATGAGGGCTATAGACCGGGTAAATGCAAGCAGGCGTCCTCCACTCAGGCTGGGTGAGACTAGAACTAGAGATCAGAAGTTTAGGGAGAGAGGTGAAATACTTAAAGGAAACTGAGGGGGAACTTCTTCACTCAGAGGATGGTGCAAGTGTGGGATGAGCTGCCAGCAGAAATGGCGGATGCAGATTCATAGAAACATAGAAACATAGAAAATAGGTGCAGGAGTAGGCCATTCGGCCCTTCAAGCCTGCACCGCCATTTATTATGATCTGGCTGATCATCCAACTCAGAACCCCGCCCCAGCCTTCCCTCCATACCCCCTGATCCCCGTAGCCACAAGCGCCATATCTAACTCCCTCTTAAGTATAGCCAATGAACTGGCCTCAACTGTTTCCTGTGGCAGAGAATTCCACAGATTCACCACTCTCTGTGTGAAGAAGTTTTTCCTAATCTCGGTCCTAAAAGGCTTCCCCTCTATCCTCAAACTGTGGCCCCTCGTTCTGGACTTCCCCAACATCGGGAACAATCTTCCTGCATCTAGCCTGTCCAATCCCTTTAGGATTTTATACGTTTCAATCAGATCCCCCCTCAATCTTCTAAATTCCAACGAGTACACGCCCAGTTCATCCAGTCTTTCTTCATATGAAAGTCCTGCCATCCCAGGAATCAATCTGGTGAACCTTCTTTGTACTCCCTCTATGGCAAGGATGTCTTTCCTCAGATTAGGGGACCAAAACTGCACACAATACTCCAGGTGTGGTCTCACCAAGGCCTTGTACAACTGCAGTAGTACCTCCCTGCTCCTGTACTCGAATCCTCTCGCTATAAGTGCCAGCATACCATTCGCCTTTTTCACCGCCTGCTGTACCTGCATGCCAGCTTTCAATGACTGGTGTATAATGACATCCAGGTCTCATTGCACCTCCCCCTTTCCTAATCGGCCACCATTCAGATAATAATCTGTTTTCCTATTTTTGCCACCAAAGTGATTAGCCTCCAATAAGATTAGAGGACGCAGCCTCAAAATAGAGGGGCATCCTTTTAGGACAAAGGTGAGGATGTTGGCCATGATGGATTTAAAATATGGAAGAAAATGTCAAACCTGAATGCATCCAGGACAGTGGAAACAGACAGATCAATTATCTTTGTTCTTGGCATGTGCTTGGAGATGGAAGCTGCCATTTTGTGGAACTGTTTTACATCCTCCATTTTGTGAGATAAAGTTGCTTTGCTTTTTGTGTTTTGAAGTAAAGACAATGTTGATTCAGGTAATCTGCTGGACTAGAGATCATTTCCAAAGAAGTTATTTGTGAGGTGTTCTTTGATATAACAAAACATGCAGGTGTGTGAATGTTGGAGTTGGTGCCTGCCTGGGATAATTTGAGCTGGTTACTGAAGAGAACAAAGAACCATAAATTACTTGGGTCTGGGTAAATTACTGATTGTCACTTGTTGGGAAGAGGGTAATAAATAGATGCTGGCCTGGAGCAGAGCCAGTAAAAAGGTGTTAGAGGTCAATCAGATGACCTTCAGCCAATGACATCGGAATGCAATATTTGAATTGGTAAGGAACGGGTATAAAAGTGGATACTTTGAATGAGCTATCAGCGATAACTCTCTCCAGAGACCCACCACCACAAGGAAGAAACCCCACGCCAGGTGCTGGGCGAAGTAAGAATCAATCAACTGAATAACAGAGATTCCCTATGCTGGTACTCTTGGACAAGTTGTCTGAGTGAGTATTGTTGCAGAGGGAACAGTAGAATTCATGATCAAAGTTGTTGGCCAGGGGTCAACATAGTTACATTGTTGTTGGTGCGAAGGCAGTAAAGTGTGAGCTTTGATTAATTACAAGCTGTGCAGTGTATTTCCTAGCCTAATGCTGTTAATGAACATTTCCTTAGCCAGTGAGTGCTGAACCTACAGGATTTGTTGCCACTGGCAGCTGTGGAGGTCAACTCTTTTTGCTTATTTAAGGCAGAGGTTGATAGATTCTTGATTTGTCAGGAGTTGAAGGGATACGGGGGGGGGGGAATGGGAGGGGACTGGTGCTGAGAGTGTAATTGGATCAGCCATGCCGAAATAATGGAGCAGACTCGATGGGCCAAATGGCCTAATTCTGCTCCTAACCTGAGAAGGAGAGGAGAAGATGGCGACGCGACACAGCTCGCAACGGCCACTCTGGTGGCGATGTCTGTTATTTGTCAAGTAGTGTGCCGTGCACAACCCTGATTTGATGGAGATGGACGTGAGAGCACAGAGGAACATCTGGTGATATGTCTGAAATGCCTATTTCGCTGCTGCTGCTACTTTGTGGTCCAGAATCTCCGGAGGGGAAGGCCCCGAGTCCTTGGCTTTGCTTGTTGCTCAGCGGACGGGGCGGGGTCGAAGCGCTTGGCAGAGGATGGTGCTCGGTGCTCAGTGTCGAAGGGCTGGTCGGAGGCTCGAAGTTTTCGGACGGACTCAGAGTCCGCTGCGATCGGGTGCTTCCAATGCTGCTGCATCGGCAAGTTTGCGGCGCTTGGAGGTTTAATGGTGGGGAGAGTTTCTCCCTTCTGCCGCCTGCGTGAGATGATGAGGCTATCAGGGCTTTGAGACTGTTTTTACCGTGCCCATGGTCTGCTCTTTATCAAATTACGGTATTGCTTTGCACTGTTGTAACTATATGTCATAATTATGTGGTTTTGTAAGTTTCAGTCTTGGTTTGTCCTGTGTTTTCTTGTGATATCATTCTGGAGGAACATTGTATTATTTTTTAATGCATGCATTTCTAAATGACAATAAACGAGGACTGAGTGTCCTCATAATCTAATCTAAACAACCTTATGGTCTTATGGTCAATTGCAACATTTATGAGAAGTTTGAATAGGTACATGGATGAGAAGTTCACAGAGGGATATGGTCCAGGTGTGGGTAGATGGGACAAGCTAGAAAAACGGGTCAGTGCGACTAGAAGGCCTGAAGAGCCTGTTTCTGTGCTTGTAGAGCTTTGTGACTCTGACTCCGCCCTTTGTGGAAATTGGCATGGCATGCCATGACACAACTTTCTCACTGAAACTTAAGTATATGAGGCTGTTTGTCTTTGTACTTAATGCCTCTGTAATACTGTTGTATGTAGCAATCTCTGGTATGTAGAAGAGGTCACTTGCGTGTGGTTGGAGATTTTCCTGCAGAATGTAATCTTGCTTTGCTAAACCTTATTTTGCAAAGTCATTGCACCTGGGGGTGTGAAAGTAGGATCCTGTGAATAGGGCTTTCAGACATGTGGGCTTCTGCGCCTCCTAGCTTAACCACATCTGAAGTCTGATCTGAAGCTTCTACTCAAAAAGCACTACCAGCAATATAACAAACAACACACTCAAAGTACTGGAGGAACTCATTAAATCAGGCAACATCTATGGAAGAAGATAGACATTCGATGTTTTGGGCTTAGATTCTTCATCAGAATTCGGCTCAAAACATAGACTATTTATTTCCCTCTATAGATGCTGCCTGACTTGCTGAGAAAATCCAGCATCTGCAGAATCTCTTGCATCACTCATAGTATAATCATTTTTTAGAATTTACACGCCACATTTTTATAAATAGTATAAAATAACACAAAACACTTCAGATTTGAAAAGCACCCTCAGAGAGGTTTGAAGTTGGCTGCTGACGTTTCTCATCATTAGCGACTATCCCTTTAATTAAATGGCCGGTTAAATACCTTTCATGCAGAGCCTTCAGTGCACCTGAGACCAACTTTATTGTGACTCAGATGACAGTTACTTGTGGGACCTGGAAGCTCAATTAATGTTGGCAAACCATAAGATGTAATTGAATGAAAATTACATGAATGAAATTAATTAAATGAATATAAATCATTCTATATTATATTGTTTTCCCATTGCGTAGTTCAATATCTTATTTTTTGTCCTAAGCATCATTTGTTGGTTGTGGCTTTAATAATGCAGCTGATAACATTTTCTGCTTTAAAGGTGTACAATAAATAATGCAGTTTTAGTCTTCAACATCACAAAATATTTTATTAATCACAAAATTTTACTGTATTTGCCGAAAATAAAATAATGTTTCTTTTAATTCAACAGATATCGGATCATTGTTACACAGAAGAGAGCTTGGATTGCTGTTGGCATTTGTTGGCTCGGATCTTTTCTGATGGGGCTGACTCCTGTAATTGGGTGGAACAACAGAAACAGTGAAGAGTGGAGGAATTCTACCCACAGGAAATGCCACTTTCTGGAGGTGGTCAGAATGGACTATCTGGTGTATTTTTATTTTTTCGTTGGGTTACTCATACCTCTTGTGATCACATTTGGCCTGTATGCTGAAGTATTTTGGATTATTAGGAAGCAACAAAGTAAAATAGTTACCAATGCCACAGACTCAACAAAGTATTATAGGAAGGAGCTTAAACTCGCAATATCATTGATTGTAGTTTTAAGCCTATTTGCTATCTGCTGGCTCCCTATACAAATTGTAAACTGCATTTTGTACTTTAGCTCTAAACATATTGATTTAGAAATACCCACCTCTATTGGGATATTGCTGTCGCATGCAAATTCAGCCGTGAATCCACTGATATATGCTTACAGGATAAAAAAATTCAGGGTATCATTTCGTCATATTTGGAATCGCTATTTCAGATTCAAGAATGACATCTTTGACATAGATAATTCTGACAGTCAGTTTAAAAAAGAATGCAATATGAGCAGCAGTGTTTGATTGTATCTCAGAGCACAGATTTGCAGATATTAGTAATAGGTTTATATTGTACACAATATGTAATTTTCTGTATCTTCCTCCACTTTGTTTTCTCATACTCATCGCTGGATTTCTTGTTGTAGTTATTACTATCATGTATAGTCTTTACCCTGTGAGCTTCATGCATGGAATTTAATTGTACCCTTGTGTACATGACAATAAACTGATCTGAATCTAAATCTGAAACATCACAATCATTCAATTGTACTTCAGTTAAAAACTCTCCATCCAGTTAAATAAACTTAAGTATAATTTTTGACACCAGGGTAATTCCACGATCCTCCAGAATAAGCCTCCAAAGATCTGGAACTACATTTATGGTATCCATACTTTTACCACCTATCACTTCTCTTGTGGCCAAAACTACACCCAATCTTAGATCTCAATGAGCACGCTGAGCTTGGAAGAACACAAGTTTTTTAAAAATCAAATTCACTCAAAACGCACCTGAGTGCCTTTCAGTGATCATCTCCTTCCTGAAAGCTGCGTTTGTGAGGCATGGACCTCCATTGTGAAGTGGTATCACTCAACGGTCCTCAATTTTCGTGCTGTGAATTTGAGTCCTTTGCCAATGATTGGGGGGCTTTCAACATATAACTTCAAGCCCACACCACCCAAAATCTAATGGCCTAGCAGAGAGTTCGTTCAAGGTAGCGAAGGACCTGATGAAGAAAGTGCAAGCTGGACGAGAGGACTTCCAGAAAAGTTTGATGATTTACTGAAGTGTGCCACTGCAGAGTGGCCTCTCACCAGCCCAAATGCTGAGGGACTGACACATACACCCTAACCTTCCAGTGCATGAAATCCTGTCGGCAGCTAAAGGAGCACAGAAGGTCAAACTGGCTAACGTGGAAGGGGAAGAAAAACAGAAACACTATCATGACCAGACTGCAAAAAGCCGACCAGTCCTGAAGCCTAGAGACCAAGTATGAATCCAGCAGATGGTCCCTTTTTACTGGGTGTCTCTGGAAATGCGGCTTGTTAGCCTCTTGCGAACCACCTTCCTCAAGCTCCATATGTCTAGGGTGTATACAACTTTGGTCCCACCAAACCCATGAGATTGGGATGTCTCACCCATCTGAAATGTGGCTTGTGTGAATGCTGTGCGATTTACTGCCACCCTGCAATTGCCTGTCAGCAAGGAATAATAGATCACCCACTGCATACAATTATAGAGAAGTGTATTTAAGAACGTTAACTTAAGCAAACAGTTATAGGAAAGAAAAAAACCCAAAAAGGGCCCATGATAATAAACAGTCACATTCATGGTGGAGCTCAATCTTCCAGAAGCCATCGTTTTAGATGCAGTTACTGTACCAGCTCCCGTTCACCATTCCATAGAAAGCATAGAAACCATAGAAACTACAGCACAGAAACAGGCCTTTTGGCCCTTCTTGGCTGTGCCGAACCATTTTCTGCCTAGTCCCACTGACCTGCACCTGGAACATATCCCTCCATACACCTCCCATCCATGTACCTGTCCAATTTATTCTTAAATGTTAAAAAAGAACCCGCATTTACCACCTCATCTGGCAGCTCATTCCATACTCCCACCACTCTCTGTGTGAAGAAGACCCCCTAATGTTCCCTTTAAACTTTTCCCCCCTCACCCTAAACCCATGTCTTCTGGTTTTTTTCTTCCCTTGCCTCAGTGGAAAAAGCCTGCTTGCATTCACTCTATCTATACCCATCATAATTTTATATACCTCTATCAAATCTCCCCTCATTCTTCTACGCTCCAGGGAATAAAGTCCCAACCTATTCAACCTTTCTCTGTAACTGAGTTTCTCAAGTCCCGGCAACATCCTTGTAAACCTTCTCTGCACTCTTTCAACCTTATTTATATCCTTCCTGTAATTTGGTGACCAAGACTGAACACAATACTCCAGATTCGGTCTCACCAATGCCTTATACAACCTCAACATAACATTCCAGCTCTTATACTCAATACTTTGATTAATAAAGGCCAATGTACCAAAAGCTCTCTTTATGACCCTATCTACCTGTGAGGCCACTTTTAGGGAATTTTGTGTCTGTATTCCCAGATCCCTCTGTTCCACTGCACTCCTCAGTGCCTTACCATTAACCCTGTATGTTCTACGTTGGTTTGTCCTTCCAACATGCAATACCTCACACTTGTCAGTATTAAACTCCATCTGCCATTTTTTAGCCCATTTTTCCAGCTGGTCCAAGTCCCTCTGCAGGCCCTGAAAACCTTCCTCACTGTCTACAACACCTCCAATCTTTGTATCATCAGCAAACTTGCTGATCCAATTTACCACATTATCATCCAGATCATTGATATAGATGACAAATAACAATGGACCCAGCACTGATCCCTGTGGCACACCACTAGTCACAGGCCTCCACTCAGAGAAGCAATTCTCTACCATCACTCTCTGGCTGCTTCCATCAAGCCAATGTCTAATCCAATTTACCACCTCTCCATGTATACCTAGCAACTGAATTTTCCTAACTAACCTCCCATGCGGGACCTTGTCAAAGGCCTTACTGAAGTCCATGTAGACAATATCCACTGCCTTCCCTTCATCCACTTTCCTGGTAACCTCCTCGAAAAACTCCAGTACATTGGTCAAACATGACCTACCACGCACAAAGCCATGTTGACTCTCCTTAATAAGTCCCAGTCTATCCAAATGCTTGTAGATTCTGTCTCTTAGTACTCCCTCCAATAACTTACCTACTACCGACGTCAAACTTACTGGCCTATAATTTCCCGGATTACTTTTGGATCCTTTTTTAAACAACGGAACAACATGAGCCACTCTCCAATCCTCCGGCACCTCACCTGTAGACAGCGACATTTTAAATATTTCAGCCAGGGCCCCTGCAATTTCAACACTATTCTCCTTCAAGGTCCGAGGGAACACTCTGTCAGGTCCCGGGGATTTATCCACTTTAATTTTCCTCAAGACAGCAACCTTTTCGATCTGTAAAGTTTCCATGATCTCACTACTTGTTTTCCTTAATTCCATAGACTTCATGCTAGTTTCCTTAGTAAATACAGACGCAAAAAACCTATTTAAGATCTCCCCCATTTCCTTTGGTTCCGCACATAGCCGACCACTCTGATCTTCAAGAGGACCAATTTTATCCCTTACAATCCTTTTGCTCTTAATATACCTGTAAAAGTTCTTTGGATTATCCTTCACTTTGACTGCCAAGGCAACCTCATGTCTTCTTTTAGCCCTCCTGATTTCTTTCTTAAGTATTTTCTTGCACTTCTTATACTCCTCAAGCACCTTATTTACTCCCTGCTTCCTATACATGTCATACAACTCCCTCTTCTTCTTTATCAGAGTTGCAATATCCCTTGAGAACCAAGGTTCCTTATTCCTATTCACCTTGCCTTTAATCCTGACAGGAACATACAAATTCTGCACTCTCAAAATTTCTGCTTTGAAGGCTTCCCACCTACCGTTCACATCTATGCCAGAGAACAACCTGTCCCAATCCACGCTTTTTAGATCCTTAAACAACAGGAATTCTGCAGATGCTGAAAATTCAAGCAACACACATAAAAGTTGCTGGTGAACGCAGCAGGCCAGGCAGCATCTCTAGGAAGAGGTGCAGTCGACGTTTCAGGCCGAGACCCTTCGTCAGGACTAACTGAAGGAAGAGTGAGTAAGGGATTTGAAAGTTGGAGGGGGAGGGGGAGATCCAAAATGATAGGAGAAGACAGGAGGGGGAGGGACGGAGCCAAGAGCTGGACAAGTGATAGGCAAAAGGGATACGAGAGGATCATGGGACAGAAGGTTTGGGAAGAAAGACAAGGGGGGGGGGGAACCCAGAGGATGGACAAGGGGTATATTCAGAGGGACAGAGGGAGAAAAAGGAGAGTGAGAGAAAGAATGTGTGTATAAAAATAAGTAACAGATGGGGTACGAGGGGGAGGTGGGGCATTAGCGGAAGTTAGAGAAGTCGATGTTCATGACATTCTGACATGCCCAGTGGCCACACATTTTAATTCCACATCCCATTCCCATTCTGACATACCCAATGGCCACACATTTTAATTCCACATCCCATTCCCATTCTGACATGTCTATCCACGGCCTCCTCTACTGTAAAGATGAAGCCACACTCATGTTGGAGGAACAACACCTTATATTCCGTCTGGGTAGCCTCCAACCTGATGGCATGAACATCGACTTCTCTAACTTCCGCTAATTCCCCACCTCCCCCTCGTACCTCATCTGTTACTTATTTTTATACACACATTCTTTCTCTCACTCTCCTTTTTCTCCCTCTGTCCCTCTGAATATACCCCTTGCCCATCCTCTGGGTTCCCCCCCCCCTTGTCTTTCTTCCCGGACCTCCTGTCCCATGATCCTCTCGTATCCCTTTTGCCTATCACATGTCTTGGCTCCATCACTCCCCCTCCTGTCTTCTTCTATCATTTTGGATCTCCCCCTCCCCCTCCAACTTTCAAATCCCTTACTCACTCTTCCTTCAGTTAGTCCTGACGAAGAGTCTCGGCCTGAAACGTCGACTGCACCTCTTCCTAGAGATGCTGCCTGGCCTGCTGCGTTCACCAGCAACTTTTATGTGTGTTGCTTTTTAGATCCTTTCTCGTTTCTTCAGATTTGGCCTTCTTCCAGTTAAGAACCTCAACCCTAGGACCAGATCTATCCTTGTCCATGATCAAGCTGAAACTAATGGTGTTATGATCACTGGAACCAAAGTGCTCCCCTACACAGACTTCTGTCACTTGCCCTAATTCGTTACCCAACAGGAGATCCAATATTGCATCCCCTCTAGTTGGTCCCTCTATATATTGATTTAGAAAACTTTTCTGATCACATTTTACAAACTCTAAACCATCTAGACCCCTAACAGTATGGGAGACCCAATCAATATATGGAAAATTAAAATCCCCTACCACCACAACAACTTTATGTTTCCTGCAGTTGCCTGCTATCTCTCTGCAGATTTGCACTTCCAATTCTTTTTGACTATTGGGTGGTCTGTAATACAATCCCACTAATGTGGCCATACCTTTCCTGTTTCTCAGCTCCACCCACAAGGACTCAGTAGACAAGCCCTCTAATCTGTCCTGCCTGAGCACTGCTGTAATATTTTCCCTAACAAGCAATGCCACTCTCCCATCTTTCATTCCTCTGCCTCGATCACATCTGAAACATCGGAACCCTGGAATATTAAGCTGCCAGTCCTGCCCCTCCTGTAGCCACGTTTCACTAATTGCTACAACGTCATAATTTCACGTGTCAATCCACGCCCTCAACTCATCCGCCTTCCCCGCAATACTCCTAGCATTGAAATATATACACCTCAGAAGATTTTTACCACCACTCACAACCTTTCTATTAGTGGATTTGCTTGAACTTTTAACATCATTTATTTTCACCCCAGCCACACTGTCAGCTCTGGTACTGTGGTTCCCATCCCCCTGAAAATCTAGTTTAAAGCCCCCCCTGGTAACAGTTCCCCTCTTAGACTCCACTGGATCGCACATTCCCCCCAAATTGAATCCTATGTCCAGTTCTCTCGAGCTCCTTCTTTCTCCATCTCCCGCCAAAAAAAAAGACCTCACCCACACTGGTGTCAGTCACAGAAGTGGCTCCCTCAGCCTTCTCTAGAACTTTCTCCCAGTTCCACCTTCCTGATTGGATGGCATGCACATTCCTAAGCATCCCTTATTTTTAATGTTAACTCAAACAGTGCCAGCATAACACCCCGTTTTTACAGAAAAAACATTACATGAAATACCCTGCAACATTAGCAGTAAAACATTTACCAGGGCACTAAATAAGGAGATGTGAAAAAGAAAGTTTCGCCACATTCCTACCAGATCCAGACAGAGGGAGGTACTCCTCTGAGAAGGAACCACGTGGATCTCCAACCCATGGCTGTGACACATCACCTGTAGTGCACCAAAGGGGCCAGCCGATGTGAAAATTAAACTTGTTGTTCAGAGTTCTCAGAAAGACACTAATGTTACCACAGCAAGTGAAAGCGATACATCTGTGGAGACAAGTTGCAGACCGCCCCAGAGACTGATTGAAAATGATTAAAAGTACCAAAGGCAGTGACCTCTGGTCTTAGACCCTCACACCATACGAAATATCCTATCCACATCCACTCTATCAGGGTTCAATATTCAATATTTTTCAATGAGGTCACTCCTCATTTTTCTGAATTCTAGTGAGTAGAGTTCCAGAGCCATCAAATGCTCCTCATATGACAATCATTTTTGTAAACCTTCTTTGAACTCCCTTCAATGTCAGCACACCCTTTCTTAGATAAAGGGCTCCAAACTGCTCAAAATGAGGCCTCAATAGTGCTTTATAAAGTCTCAACATTGCATTCTTGCTTTTATATTCTAGTCCTCTTGAAACGAATGCTAACATTGCATTCACCACAGAATCCACCTGTAAATTAACCTTTAGGGAATCCTGCACATGGACTCCAAAGTTCATTTGAACTTCAGAGTTTTGAATCTTCTCTCCATTTAGAAAATAGTCAACCCTTTTATTTCTTCTACCAAAGTGCATGACCCACCACTGTATTCCATCTGCCACTTCTTTGCCCATGCTAGTGTCTTTCCTGTAATACCATTGGCTTGTTGGCCAGAAGGAACTACAGTCTACAAATTAGTGGATTTGAATTAATCAAGGACAGGGAAGCAGAAAAAACAATTGTCTTTGTTTCCCTCCATTTTGTGAGCTATGAACTGATTCTTGCTCTAATCAGACCAACTGAATGTGGATGCAGGGAGCTGCAGGTAAAGACCAGCTAAACCAAAGACCAAAAGATCATAAGATATAGGAGCAGAATTAGACAATTTGGCCCATCGAGTCTGCTCCACCATTTCAATGTGGCTGATCCAATTTTCCTCTCCTGCCTTATCCCTTCATGCCCTGACCAATCAAGAATCTAAATACCTCTATCCTCCATATAAATAAAGATGGCCCCTACAGCTGCCTGTGGCAAAGAAATCCACAGATTCACCCCTCTCTGGCTAAAGAAATTCTCCTCTTCTCCATCCTAAAAGGATGCCCCTCTATTCTGAGGCAGTGTCCTCTGGTCTTAGACTCTCCCACCATAGGAAGCATCCACTTTGTCAAGAGTTTTCACCATTCGATAGGTTTCAATGAGGTCATCCCTCATTCTTCTGAATTCTAGTGAATATAGGCCCAGAGCCATCAAATGCGCTTTATATGGCAAGCCATTCAATCCTGAAATCATTTTTGTGAACCTTCTTTGAACCCTCTCAATTTTAGCACATCCTTTCTATGATAAGGTGTCCAAAATTGCTCACAATACTCCAAGTGAGGCCTCACCAGTGCTTTATAAAGTCTCAATGTTACATCCTTGCTTTCATATCCTCGTCCTCTTGAAATAAATGCTAACATTGCATTTGCCTTCCTTACCACACTCAACCTGCAAATTAACCTTTACAGAATCATGCTCAAGGATTTTCAAGTCCCTTTGCACCTCAGTTTGTGTATTTTCTCTCCATTTAGAAAATAGTCTATGTTTCATTTCTTCTACCAAAGTACGGAGGAACATCTGGAAAACTTCTGAAATGCCCGCTTCGCTGCTGCTGCTACAGTGTAATAACCAGAATCTTCGGAGCAGAAGGCCCCAAAATCCTTGACTTTGCACGTTTCAGCGGCAGGGACGAGGCCGAAGGCACTCGGCAGAGGATGGCTCTCAGGAGGCTGTGTCGGAGAGGCTGGTCGGAAGCTTGAAGTTTTCGGACGGATGGACTCAGTGTTGGCTGTGGTCAGCTGCTTCCAAGGTATCGGCAAGTTGACAGTGCCTGGAGGTTTATGGCAGGGAGTTTCTCCCTTTTGCTGCCTGCTATTGGGGACTTGGGAGTCGATCGACTTGGGGACTTTTGAGACTTTATTTACCGTGCCCATGGTTTGTTTTTCATCTAATTATGGTATTGCTTTGCACTGCTGTAACTATACATTATAATTATGTGGTTCTGTCAGTGTTAGTCTTTGGTTTGTCCTGTTTTCTGTGATATCACTCCAGAGAAACATCATATCATTTCTTAATGCATGTATGCATTTCTAAATGACAATAAAAGACGGCTAAGTGTTCTCATAATCTAAAACAAACCATACACCTCCCAACATTGTATTCCATCTGCCATTTCATTGCCCATTCTCCTAATATGTCTGAGTCCTTCTGTAGCCTCTCTACTTCCTCAAAACTACCTGCTCTTCCACTTATCTTCATATCCTCTGCCTGAGACCATTCCAGATGAGTAGCTATTTATTATGTAAAGAGCCAGACCTATCAAAGAAGCAACCTGTAATCTCATTAGATTCAGCATCTAGTTTTACTGGCTTGGACCAGTCACAGTTGAAAGATACAAAATCACAAGGCTAGAGGGCAGAACCATAAAACAACGTTGCTTGTAGCCCTGGACTAGAACAGTAAGAATGTGATCCAGGTTGGTCAGGTGACCTTGAGCCCATGTAATGGAGATCTAGCAGTTCAACTGATGAGGACCATTAAGAGTCAGGAGATCCAAGTATGTAACGGCAATATCTTTCCAGCAACTAGAGACCAACCATTGCAGATGAGGAGAACCCCACACGTGGAGATTGGGACCATGAGGAACCCCTGGCCAGTGTAGACTCATTTCCTGGGTAATGCCTTTTCTCTTCATTCACTGTTCATAGAGGGTCAGGGGATTCTATTGGGGTGCGCACCGGTAGTTAGTTTTTGAACTTATTTGCTTTTTAGTTGAGACAATAAAAGTTACTTGTCAGTAAATACAGATTTTCTCTGTGCCTCTCTGATGGCATAATTGGCACGCCTAGTTACTATGAGACTTTATAGCTGGTGCAGGGTTCTGAGTTGGATGATCAGCCATGATCATAATAAATGGCGGTGCAGGCTCGAAGGGCCGAATGGTCTACTCCTGCACCTATTTTCTATGTTTTTCTATGTTTTCTATCAGAGAGGGGTGAGGTGGGGCAGGAGATCAAAATCAGAATATAACATACACTATCATCATTCGGGGTACAGCAGCTTGGAGATATTTCTAAGGGTATTGGGAAATGTGTTTTCGGAGATGATCCTTGAAAGCTCCTGTAACAGAATTGGTGTCCCTGTTGTGGGCTCGAGAATAAGTCTCTTCATCAGTAGAAGACTCGAGTCGGACCACATGGATGAGGTAGAGAGAGATCTGGGGCTGAGTAGTTAGTGGTTAATAACACAGGAGGAAAGAACTTAGGGAATTCTGCAAGTTTGAAGGACTTGCATTACTTCGATTGGAGGGGCTATCTCCAGAAATACGTATTGGGGAAGAGGCCGCAATACGAGGAGTTTGTCGGTCGCCCTGGCTGTGAAGGGAACACTGCTGAGGATGCCCTCTGGAAAATCGCCCCGAGGGAAGCTGTTGGACAGGAAGTTTAAACAATTACAAAAACCAGTGGCAGCTGGCTGCTTAATTAAGGATTTGATAGAATTACAGCAGAATACCAAGGTAGAGCGGCACAAATAGAAATGAGAAACAAATGCCAGTATAAAGCTGAGACCGAGTGAGGGAGATTACAACAGGAAATCCTAGAATATTGGCAGAAAGCAGATGCCGAGCAAAAGAGGTTGCAACAGGAAATCCTAGAATACGTATTGGCAAAAAGCAGAAGGCGAGTGAGAGAGGTAAGATGGAGAGCAGAGAAGGATCCAAAAGGAGGTGGAACCCTTTAGAGAAAGGTTTACTGAGTTAGAG
The DNA here is from genome assembly GCF_030028105.1 of Mobula birostris. Taxonomy (NCBI): domain Eukaryota; kingdom Metazoa; phylum Chordata; class Chondrichthyes; order Myliobatiformes; family Myliobatidae; genus Mobula; species Mobula birostris. Next base: position 57,117,871 of record NC_092383.1, on the reverse strand, counting down.
TGTCAGAGAGGTATGGATTTGATGCCTATGAAACAGTTTCAGTTGAAGTGTGAGAAATTACTTAAAGAAAAGGGTAAGCAAGAGGAAACTGCCAAATTAGCAAAGGATGAAGTGCAAGGATTAAGGAAACAGTGCAATGATTCAAAGACAGCTATGAATCTGATTCAGAAGTGAGCACGGACAGGAGGGTAACACCCATCTGAAGTGTTTAAAGTAGATACAAAAGCTGGAGGAACAACTTGTTGAACAGAGAGGAATAACATGCTTTTGGATCTGAAAGAGGTCGGGGGGGAAAGTGAGTATAGAGACACCGATTGGAGTGATTTAGCAGATACGGTAACAATAATTACGAGGCACCATTTCCCAAGGAACTCCCACCGACACTCTACCAACAGGAGCTGGTGCTACCGTCTGCACAATTGGCACCCCTAGTTGCTATCAGAGAGAGGGGGGCCAGGAGAAAATCTCAGTATCACAATATAACATACACCACACCATTCGGGGTACAGAATATAACATACACCACACCGTTCGGGGTACAGCAGAATATAACATACACCACACCATTCGGGTTACAGAATATAACATACACCACACCGTTCGGGGTACAGAATATAACATACACAACACCGTTCGGGGTACAGAATATAACATACACCATACCATTCAGGGTACAGCAGAATATAACATACACCACACCATTCGGGGTACTGAATATAATATACACCACACCATTCAGGATACAGAATATAACATACAGCACACCACTCAGGATACAGCAGAATATAACATACACCACACCATTCGGGGTACAGCAGAATATAGCATACACAACACTGCTCGGGGTACAGTATATAACATACACCACACCGTTTGGGGTACAGAATATAATATACACCACACCGTTCGGGGTACAGCAGAATATAGCATACACCACACCGTTCAGAGCACAGCCACTTAGAGATATTGCTAAGGATATCAGGACATGTGTGCTCGGAGACAATCCCTGAGAACTTTTCCAAGCAACTAGTCATCAGAGAATAATACATGGCCTAGATGACTCTAAGGAAAGAAAAGTTGGTTATATAGTGTTTGCACCCGAACATACACTCAGCTTTGCCAATTGCATGGTGGAGGAACAAGTGAGGAACCGAAGAACACAATATTGACTGTTATGGGTGTCTTCACAGGGGACCCAGTAGACACACTAGCCAAGTGTTTCCAGGGGAGGGGTGAACATCGCACTGCATTTGCATCCCATTTACGGGCTGTGTTCCAAGGAGTGAATGGAACAGTATTAGATCGAGATCATTTAAGACCAGAGGTCTCAAATAGATGGCTGAGGACACCTGTGTCTCACTGTACTGATGGATCTAAAAAGGCATTGGAAATGTTGGATTGTTCTGAACCTACACATACTAAGGCATGGGTGCTGAGGAAAATGAGAAGAGTGTGGGAAAAGCAGATACAAAGTCCCTAATGGGAATGTGATGTCTATTAAAAGTCAGACAACTGCTGGTTGCCGAAATTAGGGTCGGGGACACAACTCGAGGGTCTCCCCGCTACACTATCAAGGGGCAAGGAAAGGCAGAAGAAATGGAACAGTGCCGGGACCAGGGAGAACTGGAGTAATTAAATGTTGTGACTGTGGTCAAGAGGGCACATTAAGAGAGAATGTCCAAACCCGAGATGAGAAGAGCAGAGCAAAACGGTTTGCTCTTGGAGAGGCCAGAAAGAGCAAGACCACCAAATAACCTGATGGAGACACCACCATCCAGGGAATTGTACACTGAGCTTGGGTAATGGAGTCAGGCCTCACCAACATGGGTGTGTAACACAAGGTAAGGTGAAACTGGAAGACCTCCAGCGAGTGGTAGGGTTGGTGGCTGTCATGCTAGCTTTTTATGAGACAGTAGAGGATCCTGAAACACCATCAACACCACTAATGCAAGGAAAAATTATCCCAAATGGATTCACAGGACATTGACGAGTGGGACATGTGAGTGTACCATTGGAAGTTAGAATAGGAGACATAACAATGGAACATTCAGTGGTGCTGGTGGAATTACCTGGGGGCAGGAACATACAGTATACTGGGGAGTGATTATGCAACCAAAGTGGGGCTTTGTTTTGACCCAGTTAATTGCATGATTTAGCAATGCCAAATGAGATGATTAGCCTATAACACAGGACACAAGGACGTTTGCAAGGTGCAAACATTACTGTGGAAAGATGGCTGGTAGTGTCTGCATACAAGGTCCAGATAACAAACCACAGAAGTAATATGGGTTTCCCCAAAAAGGAGAGGAATATGTAGGTAAGGTAATACAGAGTTTGGTACAACAAGGGGTACTGAGGCCAGTGGCCTCCAGTAATAACATACCCATATGGCTAGTGAGGGATCCAGACGGTAGCTGGAGGTTGACAACAGACTGTCGAGAGCCGAATAAAGTAACCCCAGTAACAGCCCCAACTGTAGCAATTAAACTGGAGACAATGGTCAAACAAAATGAAAGAGCACAGTGGTTCACAGTTTTAGACATAAATAATGGATTTTAGTCTATCCCACTAGAAAGAGAGTGTCAAGACAAGTTTGCATTTACCTTTCAGGGGCAACAGTATATGAGAAATGCCCTGCTACAGGGGTTAAATAATTTCCCATCTATATTTCACCAGTGCTTAGGGGAGGGGTTAAATGGTTTTCAAAGCATGAGTGCTTGGTATAATTTTTAGATAACCTACTTCTGCAGACTGAAACCAGGCAGAAACATTATCAGCTGTTGACAGAACTGTTGCAATTATTACTTGCATTGGGACTAAAGGTAAACCCTAAAAATAACACAGGTGATGAAACAAGAAGTTAGTTATTTGGGATTGATCTTGCCACCAGGAAAAAGGAAAATTGACAAGTGAAGAGTAGAATCGGTTAAGAAACTGTCTATTCCCCAAGACCTGAAAGGGCGGCGGTCCTTTCTGGGGCTGGTAGGATACTGTAGGGATTACATTGATGGATTTTCCACTAAAGCAGCTCCTTTAATGGAGTTAGTGAAAAAGAATGTGGCGTGGGAATGGAAATCAGAGCACACCCAGGTCATCACAGACCTGATGCAGGCATTGGCTGCTGAGCCTGCTTTAAAAGGCCCAAATCTAAATGAACCATTCTCATTGGAGATGGCCACAACTAATGCCACCCCCTCAGCAGTGCTATTATAGGAGACATATGGGAAGTTAAGACCAGTAGCGCATGCATCACGCAAGCTCTCACCAGTAGAACAGGGGTATACTGTATGTGAAAAACACTTGTTGGCAGTTTTCTGAGTGGCACAACATTTCGCCGACATCGTGGGACTTACAATACTGACAGAACACACCCCCATACAATTGCTGCTGGATGGAAGGATTAAAGATGGTTCAGTAAGCCAAAACAGAATTGCTAGATGGACATTGCTGTTGCAAGAGAGAAATATAACCGTAAATTAATGACCATTTGTATCAAAGCGAGAAGGAGGGGGTGAAAGCAGATCAGACAAAGTAATGCCTGAGAACAAAGACACAAAGGAGAAGGAGAAACCCCATTTTAAAATTTTTGTAGCAGGCTCCCCATCAGCACAGGATGGTGAGAGGGGACGTGGGTGTAGTAAACATGTAGAAGATGAACATGGTCAGTGTTGTTGCGTGAATGAAATCACTGGAGAAAATTACTGGTAGATACAAAGCAGCTTCTTTATTCAATAAAACAAGATAAAACAGGCATCATACGGAGATGCTTTCAGTGGAAAGGTCTGCTGGCCCAACGTGGGGCTCAATATTTACATGCAAAACACAAAGGACAATTCCATATTTACAAACTACTTTTGAAACTACATACAAACTCCACATCTCTTGATACGCATCCAACCATAGACACCAACATCGTCTGGACTGGGATTCACAGCTTTTAGGAATCCATTATTCCTAATTAAATCCACAATACATATTCAAAGGCAGAAGACTGGTAGCTAAAGCCATTTGCTAAATATAAGTGACCTAAACCCAAAAATCACTCAACAGTCAGGAAAGATAGTGTAGCTTTGAAGTCACCCAAGACCATGAGTGCACAGGCAGCAGAATTAACAGCTGTAGCATATGTGGTTAGCCACCCAGAACATTTTCCACTCGGGTCAGTCATACACTCTGATAACATTTACGTTTGTAACAGCCTTACAGAACATTTGCCTCTGTAGGAAGCCAGACGGTTTGTTCCAGCTGATCGAAAACCCCTCCCATCTCCTGCTTTATTACAATCTATACTCAAGAAGGCAAAGGGAAAAGAATACGGATTTATAAAGGTGAAAGTCCACTCTAAACTATCTCCTAAGGGATAGAGAAAGGCTGATGAATCGACGAAGCAAGAGGCAGGAATGGCAACCGCAGACTGGGGAGATTGGGAGGCAGAAGGAACAAGTTAAGATTGTGGATTTAACAGAGGAGCAGAAGAATGATAAAAAATTTTTAAAAATACAAGGAGCAGGGTATGAAATATACAAAGAGCACAAGGGACTGTTTGTCAAAGATGGGATTGTCCTATATGAAGGAAAGCTTGTGGTTCCAGAGGGAGGAAGGAACCAGGTGATCCATTGGTACCATGATGTAAGGGGACACCAGGGGTGCGAAAGCACCCTGGAAAAGATTAAGGAAGTGGGCTAGTGCCTAAGATGAAGGAGGGTGTGGAACATTATGTCAAAAATTGCTTGATCTGTGCACAATATAATCCTGACAAAATTTAAAGAAAGGAGCCCTCTGACACACCAATCCAGTGGAAGGGCCTTGGGCTAATTTGCAGTTAGATTATGTTGGTCCCTTACTGCCTACTCCAGGAGGGTACAAATATATTCCGGTAGTAACAGATACATAGAAACATAAAAAACCCACAGCACAATACAGGCCCTTCAGCCCACAAAGCTGTGCCGAACATGTCCTTACCTTAGAAATTACCTTGGGTTACCCATAGCCCTCTATTTTTCTGAGCTCCATGTACCTATCTAGGAGTCTCTTAAAAGACCCTATTGTATCTGTCTCCACCACTGTCGCCAGCAGTCCATTCCACACACACACCACTCTCTGCGTAAAAACTTACCCCGATATCTCCTCTGTACCTACTTCCAAGCACCTTAAAAATATGCCCTCTTGTGCCAGCCATTTCAGCCCTGGGAAAATGCCTCGGACTATCCACATGATCAATGCCTCTCATCATCTTGTACACCTCTATCGGGTCACCTCTTGTCCTCCGTCGCTCAAAGGAGAAAAGGCCAAGTTCACTCAATCTACTCTCATAAGGCATGCTTCCCAATCCAGGCAACATCCTTGCAAATCTCCTCTGCTCACTTTCTATGGTTTTCACATCCTTCCTGTAGTTAGGTGACCAGAAATGAGCACAGTACTCCAAGTAGGGTCTGACTAGAGTCCTTTACAGCTGTAACATTACCTCTCAGCTCCTAAATTCAATCCAATGAAGACCAATGCACTGTATGCCTTCTTAACCGCAGAGTCAACCTGCATAGCAGCTTTGAGTGTCCTGTGGACTTGGACCCCATGATCCCTCTGTTCCTCCATACTGGTAAGAGTCTTACCATTAATACTACATTCTGCCATCATATTTGACCTATGAAAATGAACCACTTCACACTCAGCTGGGTTGATCTCCATCTGCCACTTCTCAGCCCAGTTTTGCATCCTTTCGATGTTCTGCTGTAACCTCTGACAGCCCTCCACACTATCCACAACACCCCCAACCTTTGTGTCATCAGCAACTTTATTAACCCATCCCTCCACTTCCTTATCCAGGTCATTAATAAAAATCATGAAGAGCAGTGATCCCAGAACAGATCCCTGGCGCACACCACTGGTCACCAACCTTCATGCAGAACATGACCCGTCTACAACCACTCTTTGCCTTCTGTGAGCAAGCCAGTTCTGGATCCACAAAGCAATGTGCCCTTGGATCCCATGCCTTCTTACTTTCTCAATAAGCCTTGCATGGGGTACCTTATCAAATGCCCTGCTGAAATCCATATACACTACATCTACTGCTCTACCTTCATCAATGTGTTTAGTCACATCCTCAAAAAATTCAATCAGGCTCATAGGCACGACCAGCCTTTGACAAAGCCATGCTGACTATTCCTAATCATATTATACCTCTCTAAATGTTCATAAATCCTGCCTCTCAGGGTCTTTTCCATCAATTTACCAAACACTGAAGTAAGACTCACTGGTCTATAATTTCCTGGGCTATCTCTACTCCCTTTCTTGAATAAAGGAACAACATTTGCAACCCTCCAATCCCCTGGAACCTCTCCTGTCCCCATTGATGATGCAAAGATCATTGCCAGAGTCTCAGCAATCTCCTCCCTCGCCTCCCACTGTAGCCTGGGGTGCACCTCATCCAGTCCCGGAGACTTATCCAACTTGATGCTTTCCAAAAGCTCCAGCACATCCTCTTTCTTAATGTCTAAATGCTCAAGCTTTTCAATCCACTGAGTCATCCCTATAATCGGCAAGATCCTTTTCTGTAGTGAATACTGAAGCAAAGTATTCATTAAGTATCTCTGCTATCTCCTCTGGTTCCATACACACTTTTATACTGTCACACTTGATTGGACCTGTTCTCTCACATCTTATCCTCTTGCTCTTCACATACTTGTAGAATGCCTTGGGGTTTTCCTTAATCCTGCTCGCCAAGGCCTTCTCATGGCCCCTTCTGGCTCTCCAAATTTTATTTTTAAGCTCCTCACTGTTAGCCTTTTAATCTTCTAGATCTCTATCATCACCTAGTTTTTTGAACCTTTTGTAAGCTTTTCTTTTCTTCTTGACTAGACTTTCAAAAGCCTTTGTACACCATGGTTCCTGTACCCTACCATCTTTTCCCTGTCTCATTGGAATGTATCTGTGCAGAACACCACACAAATATCCCCTGAACATTTGCCACATTTCTGCTGTACATTTCCCTGAGAACATCTGTTCCCAATTTATGCTTCCAAGTTCCTGACTGATAGCTTCATATTTCCCCTCACTCCAATTAAACACTTACCTAAGTATGCCTTTAGGTGGACATCATTGTGTGAGAAATGGGAAAAATTGGGATGAGGGGGTTCCTCTCCTTTTATTTATTGTTGGAAATTTGATTCAGAAGGCAGTGAAGGGTAATTTGTTGGAACCTGTGTTCAGTTACAGGTCAAAAGGACCTTTGACCCTACTCAGAGAACTCTGGAAGGGATTTAGTAAGCCTTGTGTCCTTGCTAAGGAAAGTTTACACAATAGTCGAGTCAAAATAAGACACTTGTTTGCTAGAATTGCAGCTGGGAGAATTGTTGTAGAACAAAATGGAGTCATGAAATCTGATAATGAAATGGCATCTTCACAGAGTGAACTTTGAGGAAAGTAAAAGGGTTGAACAAGGAATTAGAAACAAGAAAGAACAAAGAAAGAGAATGGATGACTATTGATAGAGTGGGGAAAGCTAAATACCTTATTAAGATTGACTTTTTAAAAGGATACTGGGGTGTTCCTTTAACAGAGAGGGCTAAAAAGATATCAGCATATGTGATACTGTCGAGACTGTATGAATACAATGTTTTGCCCTTCGGGATGAAAAATGCACCAGGGACATTTCAAAGAATGATCAATTCTGTGATTGGAGGTTTAGAAGGCACAGGAGTTCATATCAATGATTTAGTGGTCTGGAATGATACGTGGGAAGAGCATATTGCAGCTGTAGAAAAAAGGTTTGACAGACCTTCCAAGGCCAATCTTACAGTGAACCTTGCCGGAAGTGAGTTTGGCCATGCCATAGTTACATACCTGGGCTATGTAGTAGGCCAAGGCCAAATGGCTTCTGTACAGGCCAAGGTTCAAGCTATTGCTGAAGTTCCTGTTCTGACTGACAAGAAAGCTTTGAGAAGGGTTTTAGGAATGGTTGGGTATTATCGTAAGTTATGTAAGAAATTTGCTGACATTGCTCTCCCTCTAACAAAGCTCCTAGGGAAGAGTGAAAGATTTGCATGGAATGACCTTTGCCAGGAGGCATTTGAACGTTTGAAAACCATCCTGTGTTATCATCCTGTGCTCAAAGCACCGGATTTCTCAAAACCATTCTCAATCGCCACAGATGCTAGTGGCGAAACTGCTGGGGCAGTACTGTTACAGAAGGGTGCGGATGACATTGAACATCTAGTAGTTTATTTCTCAAAGAACTTTAATGTACACCAGAAAAATTATTCAATTGTTGAAAAGGAATTACTAGCACTTATTCTGGCTTTACAACATTTTCAGGCCTATGATCAGAGACCTCAAAACCTTTCTGTTGCTCAGAGACCACTTGTGGTTTACATGGGTTATAATCCGTTGATGTTTCTAACTAAGATGAAGGATAAGAATAGAAGGTTGTTAAATTGGAGTCCGATATTGCAGGAAGGTGACTTAAAAATCAAACATGTAAAAGGTACTGATAACATCATAGCTGATTGCTTATCCCGATGTTAAGTTGGAAACTGTAACCATTTTTGCTTTGTCATCTGATGTTTTTTCCCTGTATTGTTTAAAACCCTGTGATGGACATTTAAAAAAAAATCGTCTTCGACAATTTTTTTTCTCTGAGGAAGGGGAGTGTGAGGGTATCCTGGAGTACCCCTATTAACTGTGCTTTTGAAGAGAGAGAGAGAGTTATTTACCACCGATATGTTGCTTTTATAAAGAGAGAGAGAGAGCGAGAGAGAGACGAAGATTAGGGGTTGGACTGTCACTTTAAGGCATTGGAAGTAACTTTGGATTTTTACTGAGTTGGGTTTGGAGACAGCACCGAGCAGCTCGAAAGTTGCTATGGTGACCCAAGGCAGGTTGTTGATGTTACTTTCAAGGACTTGTTGCCTGCTTGCGTTTCTTTGCAGACAAAGGAAGGAGGGACTCTTTGAATGACAGGTGATGCTCAGCCTGGTGAACTAAATAGGAGGTCAGATGATACAGACCTCAGACACATGATCTGAACACTGAATGAGTCTTGTTGTGCCTGCAGAGAAAGTGGGTTTTGGGAGGATCGATCCAAATTGCTATTCCAGTGAAGGAGAAGAGGTTGACTGGTGGGGAGTTGCCTATGTGTCCACCCTTGCCGGGGTGATAGCTCCACCACAGGAAAACCGGTCCCCCTAGTTAATGTCACAGTTGGTGACTTGTGAAGGGTTTCAGAGGACGACGAGAAGATCGATGGCAACAGCTCACCTGAAGACTCAAATCTCTCTCTCTCTCTCTCTCTCTCTCTCCATCACTATTCAACTACATACCACGAACTGAACTGAACTGAACTTTACTCAACATCATAAGACTGTTTCTTTTTACACCTAGACTTAAAGAATCTTGGTTTTCATACATATATTTCCACACTTACTGATTTATGTACTTATATATATATTCATTGCTAATCTGTGTGATTTATTTACATTGATATTACTGTGTTGCGTGGTTACTAATAAATATTAGTAGTTTATAGCAATACGAGACTCCAAAGTGGTTTCTATTTCTGCTGGTTTCTTTATCCCTATCACGGGGTACATGACAATGGCCCTGATTTGGGATAGTTGAGGATGGAACAAATGTTCCAAGAAGATGGGGACAGGTCCTATCAAGGGGGTAATCTTCAGTTCCCTCACCCTGAGAACCAGGGGAGTTCTGTCAAAAAATCAAAGGAGAAGGAAAATATACCAGTGCTTGTCTCTCCTATCCTGAAACAAAATTGGGTGAAGAGAAATGGATGCCTTGAGTCCAAAGACAATTGGGAGTCCGGATTGGATGGTCTAGAAAAATCAATTAGAAAACATGGTATTAAAATAATGTAAGATGTAAATTGGAAATGAAAGCAGAAGTGACTTTTTTGTGTTACAGGTGTAATACACCATGAAGAAAAAAATATATTTTGTTGAGATGAGATTAGCCATGACTGGGGCCATGGTCACTTGCTCCAGAGCCATTACAGTGAACAAACGTATCAATGGTGAGGTTGTTGCTTGGAGAACAGTCAGAGAACAGAAACAAATCTTCTCTATGGACATGGGTAATGCAGGCTAACAAAGGAGAAATGGAGGACTCAAATTGGTACAGGTCGACTTTCACCAATCCAGCACCATTGGGACCTGAGGAGTGCCGGATTAGTGAAAACGCCGAATTACGGAAGGATCACATTAAGCATAATCAGTGCCGGATTATCAAAGGAACCGGATTACAGGTAGTGGATTAATGAAGGTCGACCTGTATTGTGCTGAGGGACATGGCTTGACATGCATGGACAAAACCCTAGATATTCCAGAAGGTACAAAGGTACAGTTCTAATGAAATAAATTTCTAGAGATGACACTATTCAATATCCTGGAGGGAATAATCCTAAATCAGTTTTTCTGTCCAATTATTGAGAAGCCTTCAGGGAATGATGGTAAGATTACAGTTCTGTAGGATAACACTCATGTGAATATTGAGTGGAGCAGTAATCTACACAAACAGTATATCAACTGGGATTGCCACCCCAGTCGTTTCTTGAAGGGTTGCTTCTATCATTATAAACTGTCCACTGGAGAATGTGGTACAAAGGGAGAGTAGGGTTGGGAAGGTGCTATAGGACATCGGGAAGAGTTTCTGTCAGGGCCCTGGCTCTTTCCAGGTTTTCAAGATTATTAGAAAAATCACTACCCCACACCCTCGAGTGATGGAAACTACACCAGAGCCTAAATGTAGTGAGTCCCAGTGTAATACAAATGGGGTAGGATTAGCATTAGAAAAGACAGGAGAGTTTGTCACTTTGATACCAGGGTAGCAGCATGTACATGTAATCATTAATCTAACTGAAATAACGGTGCCTGAATGGTGATCACCTACAATGAAACAATTATTTACTCACCTTCTTGGCAGACAACTAAACTGCAGTGAGATTAACCAATCAACAAGATAGATAGGTAGATACTTTATTGATCCCAAAGAAATTACAGTGTCACAGTAGCATTCCAAGTGCACAGATATACAAATATTAGAAGAGAAGTAAGAAATGATAAAAAAATAAGTTACCTCAAACAGTCTAACAGGAGGGGCTCATTACTTCCCCAGATATAGGAGGACTCATTATAGGGCCTAATGGCTGAGGTTAAGAATTGTCTCATATAGCACTCATTGGAGCGGTGCAGTTGTCTTCATCTATTACTAAAAGTGCTTCTCAGTTCAGCCAAGGAGGCATGCAGAGGGTGAGAGGCATTGTCCAGAATTGCCAGGATTTTCCATCGGGTCCTTAGTTCTACCACAGCCTCCAGCGTGTCCAGTCTGACTTTTATAACAGAACCAGCCTTTCTAATTATTTATTGAGCCTGTTGGCATCACCTTGTTGATGCCATTGCCCCAGCACAACACCACATAGAAGATTGCACTTGAAACAACAGACTGAAACAACATGTGGAGGAGCGGCCTGCATACTCCAAAAGACTTCAGTCTCCTCTGGAAGTAGAGGTGGCTCTGGCCCATCTTGTACACAGCCTCTGTGTTCATGCTCCACTCAAGTCTGTCATACTCCCAGGTGCTTGTAGGTCCTCACTACATCCATGTCCTCACCATCAATAGTAGCAGGCTCACCATCTCCTTTGTCTTACTGATGTTGAGCTGCAGATGATTCAGTTTGCACCATTTGACAAAGTCCTCCCACAGGGCTCTGTATTCATCGTTCTGTCCTCCCTTTATACACTGAACTGCTGTTGAGTCATCAGAGAAATTCTGCAGACGACATGATTCAGCATTGTATATAAAGTCCGAGGTATACAGGGTAAACAGGAAGAGAGACAATCCAGTCCCCTGTGGGGCACCGGTGCTGCTTATAGCGATAACTGACACACAGCTCTGAAGCCACGCAAACTGTGGTCTGCCAGTCAGGTAGCCCATTATCCAGGATACATTGGAAGTGCCAAGCTGCATTGAATGGAGTGAAGGTAAGTCCTTGATGACTGGGGACTTGGAATTCCAGGCAGCTGGGGGTGTGAAAATCAGGATGATAGCAGTTGGTATGTGGATGGTGTATAGGGCGAAGAAGGGATGTAGACAGTGGTAGCCTGTGTAGTTCATCCACGTGTTGAACTGGAGGAGGGAAGGTGTTGGTGCTGAGGGAGCATTGGGTGAATCAGCATCTTTAATGTTTGCAAACAAGAGATTCAAGCTTTATTTTCTCTGGTATGACACTTGACAACTGCTCAAAGGTGGGAGGAGAAGATGGCGGCGCACCTGCATGTGTGCAGCCCTCCGGTGAAAAATGATACTGTTTCTGTTAAATAGGGGCCGTGGACAATTCTGATTTGATGGACAATGGACGTGAAAGCACAGAGGCACATCTGGAGAAATTTCTGAAATGCCCGTTTGCTGCTGTCGTTACTGTGTGGTTGGGAATCTTTCGGAGGGTAGGCCTCAAAATCCCCGGCCTTGCTTGCTTTTGGTGACCGAGAGGAGGTCGAATCATTTGGACAGAGATGGCGCTTAGTGCTCGGCGTCGGAGAGCTGATCAGAGCTCGAAGTTTTCAGATGACTCGGAGTCAGATTGTGGTCGGCATGGCAGGGAGAGTTTTTCTTCCTTCTCCCATCTGCGTGAGATGTGGGACATTTGAGAGACCTTGAACTTTACTGTGCTCATGGACTTCTTCATCAAGTTATGGTATTGTTGCACTGTTGTAACTATATGTTATAATTATGTGGTTTTGTCAGTTTTTTCAGTCTTGGTCTGTCCTGCGTTTCGTGATATCACACCGGAGGAAATATTGTATCATTTCTTAATGCATGCATTACTAAATGACAATAAAAGAGGACTACGTGTCTTCATAATCATAAAGATTGTCAAGGGAGAAATATGGTTGAAGTTTTATATTCTAGTCCTCTTGAAATGAACACTAACATTGCATTTGGCTTCCTCACCACTGACTCAACCAGCAAATTAACTTTTTAGAGAATCCTGCACAAGGACTCCCAAGTCCCTTTGCACCTCAGATTTTTGTTTTTTCTCTCCATTTAGAAAATAGTTAACATTTTCATTTTTTCTACCAAAGTGCATGACCATACACTTTGAAGCTCTGTATTCCATCTGCCGTTTCTGTGCCCATTCTCCTAATCTGTCTGAGTCCTTCTGTAGCTTCTCTATTTCCTCAACACTACCTATCCCTCCACCTATCTTCATATCATCTACAAATTTTGCAACAAAGCCATCAGTTCTATTTTTCAAGTCATTGACATATAATATAAAAAGAATTGGTCTGAATACAGATCCCTGAGGACCACCATTAGTCACCAGCAGTCAGCCAGAAAAGGTTCCCTTTTTCCCACTCTTTGCCTCCTGCCAATTAGCCACTGCTTTATCCATGCTAGGATCTTTCCTTAATACCATGGGCTCATAGCTGGTTAAGGAGTCTCATGCATGGCACCTTGTCAAAGGCCTTCTGAAAATCCCAGTACACAACATCAACCGATTCTCCTTTGTCTATCCAGTTTGTTATTTCTTCAAAGAATTCCATCAGATTTGTCAAACAAGATTTTTCCTTGAGGAAACCATGCTGATTATGTCCTATTTTATCATGTGCCTCCAAGTACCTTGAGACCTCACCCTTAATAATCGATGCCAACATCTTCCTAACCACTGAGGTCAGAATAACTAGCCAATAGTTTCCTTTCTTCTGCCTTTCTCCTTTCTTGAAGAGTGGAGTGAAATTTGCCATTTTCCAGTCTTCCAGAATCTAGTTATACTTGAAAGGTCATTACTAGTGCTTCCACGATCTCTTCAGCCACCTCTTTCAGAACTCTGGGGTGTATACCATTTTGTCCAGGTGACTTACCTACCTTCAGACCTTTCAGTTGCCCAAGAACCTTCTCTCTAGTTAACTTCATGCCCCCTGACACCTGGAAATTCCATCATACTGCTAGTGTCTTCCACAGTGAAGACTGGTGCAAAATACTAATTCAGTTCATCTGCCATTTCATTGTCCCCCATTACTACCTGTCCAGTACCATTTTCCAGCAGTCCAATATCCACCCTCGCCTCTCTTTTACACTTTATGTATCTGAAGAAACTTTTGGTATCCTCTTCTGTGTACATACATCTACTGATGCCTCTAGACACATCTTCAGTGATGTTCCTGGAATCATTGGGAGGCAACATACTATCCGGGTGTCTCTATGGTGTTTAAGGATCTCATCTCTACTCCTATAACTGTGGAATCTCCTATCCTCTTCACCTCTCTTCTCTCCTGATTCACAGTGCCAGAGACCCGGTCACTGTGGTTCCCCCCGGTAGATTGTCCCCCTCAACAGTATCCAAAGTGGTATACATTTTATTGAGGGGAAAGGCCCAGGTGTACTCTGCACTGGCTGCCTATTTCCCTTTCTTCTCCTGGCAGTCACCTGCCCCCTCCTACCTAGAGGTGACTGCCTCCCTGTAGCTCCTGTCTATAACTTCCTCAGTTTCCCGTATGAGCTGAAGGTCATCATGTTGCAGTTCCAGTTCTCTGAGGGGCTGCAGCTTGGTGCACGTGGTGCAGATGTGGTTATCCAAGAGGCTGGAGGTCCCAGAGTTCCCGCTTCTCACACAAAGAGCACAACACAGCCTGTTGAGCCATTTTCACTGCACTACCTGTGCCCAAACAGATGACAAATGAAGATTAAAAAAGAAGAGGAAACTTACCGGATACTTATCTCACCCAAGCCACAGCCCACCTAAGCCTAGTGAGACAAATCTAAAGCCTCCCACTCTAACACTGGCCCACTAACACTAAGGCTGCTCCAAAAAGAGCTGCGACGTTTGTCTCTGCCTCATTTTTATTCGTCTTGTTAATTTGCCTCACTGATTTGATGCAGTTCAAACTCCGAGTACTCTGAAAATGCGGGGTGGATGCATGGCTTCAATCGTAGCAAGGACCAAGCCTCAACAGGCTTGCCTGTTGCAGCAGTCAAGGAGGGGAAATGGCCCAGTTAGTGTGGCGTGGCATACGTGCTGGATTGAGGACTGGCCCCACCTGTGCTTGCTTGGCAGAAGACAAACTAGATTGCATGCAAGCACGAGGAAGTCTGCTGATGCTGGAATTTCAAGCAACACACATAAAAGTCGCTGGTGAACGCAGCAGGCCAGGCAGCATCTATAGGAAGAGGTACAGTCGGCATTTTGGGCCGAGACCCTTCGTCAGGACTAACTGAAAGAAGAGCCAGTAAGAGATTTGAAAGTGGGAGGGGGAGGGGGAGATCCAAAATGATAGGAGAAGACAGGAGGGAGAGGGATGGAGCCAAGAGCTGGACAGGTGGTTGGCAAACGGGATATGAGAGGATCATGGGATGGGAGGCCTAGGGAGAAAGAAAGGGGGAGGGGGGGAAAAAGCCCAGAGGGTGGGCAAGGGGTATAGTCAGGGACTTGGGCTATATATATATTTTTGTGTGACTGTACGTTGACTGCTATCTTAAATCTGCTATTTGTGCCTTGTGCTGTGTATGACTGTTGGTAATGTGCTTGGCACCCTGGCCCCGGAGAAATGCTACTTCATTTGTCTATGTTCATGGGTATTGTTGTATGGTTGATTGATAATTAAACTTGAATTTGAACGTGAACTGGACTTGCGGGGTTCCTTCAGCACATTTTGTGAATATCTTTGATTGCTCTATTGATATAAACAGCTGCATGCTTTATGCGTCAAAGGCTTCAGGAGAAGGGAATCACAGCGGTGGAAATGAACCAAGCAGGAACTTATTGTCTTCAAGTCAAAACATTCATTGTTTTTAGCAATCTTTTGCAATGATATGAAGCATCCTAAAAAGACCAAATATTCTTCAGGATAAACAGCAATTTAACAGACGATTCTAACAAATCAGTAAAACATTATATTGAGAGGTATTGTAAAATGCCGTTATCGTTCATGTCATAGGACAGTGCAGCACAGAAACAGGGCATTTGTATCATCAACGCTGCCCTCCACCGCATCTCTTCCATTTCAGGCACGTTTCCCCTCACCCCATCCTCCCGCCACCCCACCAGGGATAGGGTTCCTCTTGCCCTCACCAGCCTCCACTTCCAGCACATAATTCTCTATAATTGCCACCATCTCCAGCGGAATCCCGCCACCAAGCACATCTTTCCCTCCCGCCCGCTTTCTGCTTTCTGCAGGGATCACTCCCTATGTGACTCCCATGGCCAGTTGTCCCTCTCTACTGACCTCCCTCCTGGCACTTAGCCTTGCAAGCAGAGTAAGTGCTTCACCTGCCCCTACATCTCCTCCCTCACTACCATTCAGGGCCCCAAACAGTCCTTGCAGGTGAGGCGACACTTCTCCTGTGAGTCTGTTGGGGTTATCTACTGTATCTGGTGGCCTCTTATATTTCAATGAGATCCGACATGGATTGGGAGACCACTTTTCCAAGCACCTATGCTCCGTTCAACAGAAAAAGCTGGATCTCCCAGTGGCCACCCATTTTAATTCCTCTTCCCATTCCCATTCCGACATGTCAATCCATGGCCTCCTCTGCTGTTGTGATGAGGCCACACTTTGGTTGGAGGAGGAACATCTTACATTCCGTCTGAGTAGCCTTTAGCTTGATGGCATGAACCTCGATTTCTCGTAACTTCCAGTAATGCCCACCCCCCACTTCTCTCGGCCATGTCCCTTTTTCCCTCTCTCACTATTTTCCCTCTTTCACCTTATCTCCTTGCCTGTCAATCGCCTCCATTTCCTGCTCCCCCTTTTTCTTTCTTCCATGGCCTTCTGTCCTCTCCTGTTAGATTTCCCCTCTCCAGCCCTATATCTCTTTCGCCAATCAACTTCCCAGCTCTTTACTTCCCACTCCCTTCTCCCACTTTCACCTATAATCTCGTGTTTCTTCCACTCCTCTCTTCGAACTCTGATGCCTCATCTTTTTTCTCCAGTCCTGTTGAAGGGTCTCGGCCCAAAACATCAGCAGTACTCTATTCCATGGATGCTGCTAGGCCTGCTGAGTTCCTCCAGCATCTTGTGTGTGTTGCTTGGATTTCCAGTATCTGCAGATTTTCTCTTGCTGTGATTCAACCCACCTAGTCCATGTCGAACAATTTAATCTGCCTAATCCTATCACCCTGCAGCCTGAACATAGCCCACCACACCCAACTCGTCCATGCATCTATCCAAAGTTCAATGTTGAAATTGACCCTGCTTCCACCACTTGCACTGGCATATCATTCCATACTCTCACTACCTGCTGAGAGAAGTTGTTCCTCATCATGTTCCCCTAAATATTTCACCCAACCTCAGTGGAAACAGCCTGCTTCCATCTACCCTATCTATACCCCTGGGAGGTGAATTGGAAATAGCTCTCTACCAAAGGAAGTGTAACTTGCTCCTTCCATCCACTAGCCTGCAGAGCTCTCTTGGGCAATAGCTGTCATGGTCCGGTCTGTGAAATCCGCATTCCGGTTCACAGTCCGGTCTATGTTCCTTATTCCAGGTTTTCCAGTTTTCCCCAGTTTCTGTTGAGGCAGCTGATTTTCGTTTGGGCTG
The DNA here is from genome assembly GCF_030028105.1 of Mobula birostris. Lineage (NCBI taxonomy): Eukaryota > Metazoa > Chordata > Chondrichthyes > Myliobatiformes > Myliobatidae > Mobula > Mobula birostris. The sequence continues at coordinate 57,100,328 of NC_092383.1, read as the reverse complement.
GCTTCATAAATAGCTTCAGGATTCAGCCTCTGGCTGCTGGATTGTTCCGGTCGGTACCCCCTGTCTGAATCCCTTCCCTTTCCCTTTATTCTGTTGCCTTACCTTGCTTAGCCTCATCTGAAGTCTTGCCTCGCTTGGCCTCATCTGAAGCCTTGCCTTGCTTGACTTCGTCTGAAGCCTCACCTCACCTGTAACCCTCGCCTGCACCGCTGGCAAGTTCAATCGCTGGAGCAAGATAAGGAACTGTCTATCGTTGTTTTGAACTGTCTCTGAGTCCACACCTTCGCTAGACAGGTCCAGCCGTTTGCCGCTACCTACTGTTGGGAACCATCTGTGTCCATGCCTTCAGTAGGTAGGTCCGGCCATTTGCCGCTACCTTGAGTGGAGAACTGTCTCTGTGTTCTGTGTATGAGTCCCGGCCCTACGTCCTGTTCTCAAGGAGGGGTCCCGGCTCTGTGTTCCATGTCTCTGTATTCCTGGCCTCTCAAGACCAAGGCTTTGTGTTCCTTTCTCCCTCAACCTCGTCAAGGCTTCGTGTGCTCATCCTGTCTATGTGCCTCAATCAGCCCAGTGCTGGGGTTCCCTCGTCCTGTCCAAGAACCTCGACCTGTCCAAGCCACGTCCAAGAACCTCGTCCTGTCCAAGCCACGTCCAAGAGCCTCATCCTGTCCAAGTCAAGGCTTTGCATCCTCGTCCTGTCCATGTGCCTCGTCCTGTGCAGGAGTTCCATGTCCAATCCTGTAGCCACGTCATGTCTTCGCCTAGTTCTGGAGTCCAAGTCTGAGTCAAGACCCAGGTTTTGGGTCCTTGCCCGGTCTCTGACTCGGTGTCCATACCCAAGCCTCGAAGTACCCTAGCTTCGAAGAACCCAAGCCTCGTCATGTCTTCGCCTAGATCCGGGGTCCGAGCCCGAGCCAAGACCCTGGTTTCGGGTCCTTGTCCAGTCTCTGGCTCGGAGTCCAAGCCCAGGCTCCTCCTTCCAAGTTCCATGATTTGGTTCCGCTATCCTAGTCAAGTCCCAGCCCAGGCCCTGTATTCTTGTCTCGTCCAGGGCCTGTGTCATGTCCAGCGTCCTTTCTTCCCCACTTCCCTTGCTTTCTTGGCTAAACTAGTCCTGCTCCTTGTATTTCAGTGTCTGTGCCTTGCATTTGGGTCCACCTCCCAGCGCTCCCAGTATGACAGTAGCACCTGCTTAGCCTTTGGTCAGGGTCACACAAAGCCCCGGGAGTAGGTGGTGGATGGTCGTATGAGCAGCTGGTGCATATCACAAGCCCTGGTTAGGCGACCACTGATACCAGGTGGACAATCTTTGAAGAGTATTGACAATGGCTGGAGTTACCTAGACAATGCCCAAAGAAGTCAATGGCAAACTACTTCTGTAGTAAAATTTGCTAAGAACAATCATGGTCACGAGACCATGATCGCCTACGTCATATGACACAGTGCATGATGTCTGTGATGATACCCCTCATAATTTTGTATCCCTCTATCAAATCTACCCTCAGTCTTCTACATTCTAGGGATTAAAATGGTAACTTATTCAACCTTTCCCTATAACTCATGTCCTCAGTTAACATCCTTGCAACTTTTTCCTATACTCTTTTAATTGTTTTGACTGTAACGGTTACTTTTGAACAAACCAAAGCCACTTGTAAACTAAGTGTGGGGTGCGGGTTGGTGTTGACACTTTACGACACATTCCACAAATAACAAAGCTCTTAAGTTGAAGAAAGCACGTTTGATCCTTTACTAAAAAATAGAAAAGCAAACTGTCTAGAAAAGACAAAACTAACGCAACTAACACTAGTAATATAATGAAATAAGCAGTCTAAGTGTATTCAAATATACATGAACCAAGCGTTCCTAAATGTATTTTAATGATAAGTGAAGGGGTCTACAAGAAAATATCATTCCTGGCTGCCTCTAACCCTCTGATCTAAACAGACTAAAAACTGAACTAAAGACAAAGTATGAATACATAACTATACACTTCTACGTATACGTGACACATTACTCATAAAAAAACATGCAATGCAAAATACAATACAGACAAACATAAAATAGATATGTGGCTCCTACATTTAATAATTTCCCACTTGGATCAATAAAGTACTTATTATTATTCCAGCTCCTTAATTATTACATTATATTTATTATGACTACATACTACTAAAAAATAAGAGGCGTGAAATCTTAATATTCATACAAATGTCTTCTTTCTTCTTCCAGTCAAGTCATGCAACAGTTATCATGCCAGAGGTGGCCAGCCCAGTACACAGTGATGTTTACCACCACTCTCGTTCAAATCACTACATCAAGTCAAAGTAATGAAGCTTCTAGAGCTGTAGCTCCTCAAACCTCTGCCTCCTGGAGCAGACAGACCAAGGCTGCCATGTCCCACCTCTTGATGTAAATCAAGATATGAAGCAAGAAGCAAGATATATGTCTGCGATATGAAGATCCTCTGCCAGGATGACAGGATATTCAGACTCTTCAGGCATAGCTGCCGGACTGAGCCACCCACCAACTCTCAAGACACCATCGTCAAGTACAGGATTGAGCTTGAAAATATGACTGCTCCTTTTCACACTTTCTCCCCTTTGCAAACTCAAGAATTCATTTGGAAATCTCTTCCATTGGCAAAAACCAGCAATCTCCATTTCAGCCTTTCTGAGCTCCTCCACTGTCAGGCAATCTAACCCTTCACCTCTCAATCTCTCTCCCCAAAGAATTCTCTTGTTCTTCATTCAAGTCAGACCGAACAAGAAAGGTGTTCGCTTACTTTTTCTTTCGACTAAGAAACAAGGGCAGATTCATAAATCTAAGAACTCAGGCCACCAGATTCCTCAAACATATCTGAGACAAAACGTGATGGCCAAATGCACGGAGGATATCACTGTGATGAAAACCTTCACCGCATGTGGTTATAAAAAGCCATGGATGACAACAGAGGTGTGTTCACTACTGAAGGCCCGTGACACAGCCTACAGATCGGGGGACAGGAGTGTGCTTCGCTCAGCCAGGTCTGCGCTTTCACTAGGGATCAGGAAAGCGAAAAGGGCCTACGCGGGCAAAATACAGGGACACTTCTGTGACACAGGTGACACCAGACGGATGTGGCAGGGAATTAAAGCTCTGACAGACTACAAGATCAGGCAGAAAACTGATGACAGCAACACCTCTCTTCGACAGGCTTAACAATTTCTTTGCCTGATTCAAAGCATCAAACACTACAGCAAGGGGGAGAGCCAGTCCCTTTTTACCATCGGACCAGCTGACTCCAATCATTGATCCAGAGCAAACACGGAGGACCCTTGCCAGGGTCAACCCACGAAAAGCGGGAGGTCCCGACAACATCCCTGGTCGTGTGCTCAAGGAATGTGCTGATGTATTAGCAGGTGTCCTGACAGACATTTTCAACATCTCCCTTAGTCAAGCCATTGTCCCCAGATGCTTCAAAACCTCCACAATCATCCCTGTAGCAAAGAAATCAGCCTTTTGAAATCAGCAAAGAAATAGCCTGTCTGAATGATTACCGTCCCGTTGCCCTGACCCCCATAGTGGTGAAATGTTTTGAACGGCTTGTCAAGACTCATATCACAGCCAGCCTCCCCTCATCGCTGGATCCTCTACAGTTTGCTTATCGTCCAAATCGCTCTACGGAGGATGCAATATCCACCACACTGCACACAGTTCTCTCTCACTGGGACAACAAAGACACATGCCAGAATCCTGTACACTGATTTCAGTTCAGCGTTCAATATCATCACCCCGCAGAGACTAGTGGAGAAACTGTCGCTGCTTGGCCTTAACACTGCCATGTGTTGCCGGATTCTGGATTTCTTGACAGAGAGACCACAGTCAGTCCGTGTTGGCAGGAACATCTCTGACTCCATCACACTGAGCACTGGATCCCCACAAGGCTGTGTGCTTAATCCATTGCTGTTTACACTGCTACCACATGACTGTGCAGCCAGATTCAAGGAGAACCTGATCATTAAATTTGCAAATGATACCACAGTGGTGGGGCTCATCAGTGAAAATGATGAAACAATGTACAGGGAGGAGGTCAAACGCCTAGAGAGCTGGTGCAGTGATAACAACTTGATGCTTAATATCACCAAAACCAAAGAGATGATCGTCGATTTCAGACGGTCTCAGCCTGAGCATACACCCCTCAGCATCAGTGGCTCCACAGTGAAGAGAGTGGAAAACATCAAGTTCCTTGGGGTGCAGATCTCGGACAATCCAGGAACACCACTGGGATTGTGAAATGGGCCCAGCAGAGATTGCACTTTCTGAAGAAGCATCACTCCCCATTAACATCTTAACTACATTCTACAGAGGCGTGGTTGAGAGTGTGCTGACCATTTGCATTGCAACCTGGTACTCCAGCTGCAGTGCTGTCGACAAAAAAACCTTGCAGAGGGTGGGTAGGGGAGCAGAGAAGGTTACTGGGGTCTCCCTATCTTCTGTCCAAGACCTCTTTCAGAGTCGATGCCTCCAGAAGACACGGTACATCATTAAAGACCCCTCACACCCTCTCCATGAACTGTTTGTTCTTCTGCCGTCAGGCAAACGTTACAAGAGCATCAAAACTAAAACCACAAGGCTACTAAGCAGCTTCCTGCCACAGGCAGTCAGACTGCTAAATAGCTGCTCTACCTAACTCTGCTTTGGACACTTTTAACTTGCACTGGACGCTTATAACTTGATTTTAACTGACATGTGGCTGTTGTGTTTTACTATTTATTGTTATGTTTATTATTTAGTGTTGCGTTGTTATGTTATGATTGCACTGCCCCTGAGAAACGCTGTCTCATTCTGCCCTGCAGAACTGACGTACGGTTAGAATGACAATAAAGGTTTTTGAATCTTGAATCTTTGAATTATATGTGTTACTCCATCTACCTCCTCTTGAATCTGTATGATATTCATCGTAACACTCCTCTTGGCTTCCAGATCATCTAGCAGAAGTTCTCCAGAACAATCAGGCTTCACAGGCCATTCACTTTCAGGCAGAAGAAGGTACTGAGGTCTTGGCACCCATGGTGTAGTCTTCAGGAAAACCTTCAACTTCACAGCTTATCATCGATGTGCTCAGACCACATCTGCAGGGTTACAAGGTGTTTACATACCCCCATTGAGATGCCTGTGAGACTTGAAGAATTTCTGAAACTCTGTTCGCAACGAAGGGTTTGACCCTGGAAGTTTCATTCTTGGATACTTCAACTCAAGTACTATCAGTCTCAACCACCGAGTCCTGAAGCTGCACGTGCAACTCCTCCCTCTGAAATGTGTCCATGCGGCTCACAGTGAGCTCTGTACCAGGGATTTCAACTGACTTCAACAGGGCTACGCTATATTTTCCCATGATAAAAGCACTGTGCACCTGAGAACACGTGCCATGCAATAACAAATAGGCCACTGCTCCATAGACACCTTTGCTTGCGTCTGTAAAGTGATGTAACTGTGCAGCATTAACTTCTCCAAACTCCAAGGGTTTCAAATATCTAACATCCTTAAGGTCCTCCAGCTAGCAGAACTCTTTTTAGCCAGTTTGACCACTCATGAGGAACTGATGTTGGTAGAGTGTCATCCCAGCCAAGCCCTATCTTACATAGATCTTGTAGGATCTTCATAGCAGCTACCACCACCAGACCCAGGATTCCTAAAGGATCATAGATGGAACTAACTGTGGAGAGGATCCCCCTTCTGGTAAGTGGTCAATCCGGGATTGTGATCTTAAACTTGAAAGTATCAGACTGAATGCACGATTACACAGCCAGTACTCTCTCCGCTAAAAGAACGTCTTGATCCAAATCCTTAATGCTTTTCATTCTTCGCTCACAGGAAGCACACTATATCTGTTGCTTCTCCACTATGTGAGTCGAAAGTCGCCTTTAGGACAGATGGATAGCAGGTTATGGTAGAGAGACATCACTTCTTCATTGGAGACACTGACACAGGCAGTCATCAACACAGAAGCAATACAAACCTTTCCCAACATCTCGCGGCTGCACAGCTCTTCATTGTCTTTTGCACATTTCCTACGAGTGAAATTGGCACAACTCAGAGATGAAGTTGCTCCAAAGAGATGTGTCACCATTCTAAAGTTCACTGTATGTTGGCCGAGGTCACTATCTGGCCACCAAAGAAACCTCAGCAGATCTACATCTTCCACTGGTATTTAACTTGATGAAATATTGATTTAATCTCTGCCATGATCATCACTGGCTCTTTTCTGAATCTCGTTACAACTCCAATCAGTGGACTAATGAGATTTGGTCTCTGTAACTGCTGAGCATCCAGAGATATTCCCTGACAAGTCGCTCCACAGTCAAACACAACACAAAGCTTCCCTTTTCTGCTTTGATAGACACCGTGATGTGGAATATACCAGACTTATCCACGCTGCATTCTAGATCCTCTGCTGGCACTCTTTTGGCATAACCTTTGGAGATGACATCCCTCATGAAAGCTGTATAATCAGTTTTTGAAATATCAAATTCTTTTTAAATCTTGTCCTTACTTTTAGAGCAGGCTTTCCAGCAATCGTCCTATTAACATCTTTCTTTCTAAAAGGTAAGCTAATCTGGTAGTGGCCATCCACCAGTTTTGCAGAACTTGCAACCAGCTCCATGAACCTCTGGTCTTCTCTTGACAAATCAGGTTGTTCATCCTGACTGCATTCAGAGAAATCTGCCTTGAACTGCTGCTGCCAAAGCTCATCCAAGTTCAAAACTGAAACCCTGTTAGCTGTCAGCCCTGGCTGAGTACAGCCTCTCTCATCATCACATTTGCCTTTCAGTCGTTCATTAGCAGTCCAACCCAGCATTCTCCTGATTGTGTAGGGCCCATCATTAACAGTGTATCACTCGCAATGGCTCTAATGTTGGAAAAGGTTTGTAGCTCAGGTTGAAGATGTTGTTGTAGAGTAGATTTGACGATTTGGTTCATCGTCTCCAACCATTTATTTCACATCAGTGTATGCACAGTATACTCTGAGACTGGCAATCACCATTCGAGTTTTAGCTTCAGGTGGAAGTCAACAGACTGTAGCAGCTAGCTACAAACTGGTGTCAAGCACAGGGTCCTCCATAATTTTGGAGGTCTGTAAAGTTTTATGGAAAGCATTCCAGCCAGAGTTCCTTCCCTGCCCTTCAGTCATCCAATGGGAAGCTATTGCAGCGCAGAAGGAAATGCAATGCTACCAGGCGGACCAATCACAGTTTTTTTGGTCTGAGTTGCCGCAACGCGTAGTTACATTTTGGGAGAGGTGCGCGTTAGGCTATGGCGTAGGGTTTGGCATACAGTACAGTGTAGAGTACGCCACTACGTTGTACCTATGGCGTACATTTGATGCACAAATATAAATCAGCCTTAGGCAACATTATCAGTGCAACTTCCAGTGAAATGTTGGTGATTTACATTGTTCGTCTTTTATGTGTCCTGTGATGTGCACGCGCGCGCACTTATGGTACCAATTATGTAATCCGCGATTGGTTCGTTAAAATTCGATTAGGTGATTATTGTTGTCTGGGCTGACCATCGTCCTCATTCATTGACGTGTGTAATCAGGTGTGAATTGGCTCTTGGCTCGGGACTGACGACTTGACACTGAAGTGGGATGTAAACTGGATTCATTTCGACGTGCTTGTTGATAAAATTCTGTACGGAGAACAAAGTTTGTAAGAATTCGTGGGCTTGGCCTAGGACAGTGACATTTCCCTTATGTCTATACATCGCTCTTACAATGCATAGACATAAGGGAAAGTTGATCATGACGGTTTACAGCCAGTTGGTGTTCATGTACCCTGGTTGATAACTTCTTACCAGTCTGTCCAACATAATGCTTGTCGCAGTTGGCACATGGAATTTTGTATACGGTATTCGTTCTGTGCGTCGTAGGTAGGGGTCTTTTATTCTTGATAGACATTAGCATAGTGTGGCTTTGTGCGCTACTGTGATGTCAAATGGTCTTAGAAATCTATCGGTCATTTCTGATACGTTCTTGATGTAGGGTAGGGTGACCAGATTTGTTGGACGTTTGCGTGCTTCTTTGATTTTGTCGGTTGGACAAGCAGCACCAAACAAAATTCCAGCTCTTAGCTTTATCCCTCCCACTCCTGTCTTCTCCTATCATTTCGGATCTCCCCCTCCCCCTCTCAAATTTCTTACTACCTTTTCTTTCAGTTAGTCCTGGCGAAGGGTCTCGGTCCGAAACGTCGATTGTGCTTCTTCCTATAGATGCCGCCTGGCCTGCTGTGTTCCATCAGCATTTTATGTGTCTTGCTTGAATTTCCAGCATCTGCAGATTTCCTCGTGTTTCCAAACAAAATTCCCTGAGTATTCATGTTCTTGAAAACTTTGTAGAACGCACCTACGACGCAGACTGTTAAGAAGTTATTAACAAGGGTACATGAACATCAGCTGGCTGTAAACCATCATGATCAACTTTTCCTTATGTCTATACATTGTGAGAGTGAAGCACATCAATTCGACTGGACTAGTGTCACTACTTTAGGCCAAGCCCCTCAATGACAAGCCTGAGAATTCTTACAAACTTCGTTCTCCACGCAGTATTCTATCAACAAGCATATCGAAATGAACCCAGTTTACATCCCACTTCAGTGTCAAGTCATCAGTCAAGAGCCTGGAGCCAATTCACACCTGATTACTCGCGCCAATCAATGAGGATGATGTTAATCCTACATAATGGTTGACTAACACAACCCGAACAACAATTATCACCTAAACGGATTTTAATGAACCAATCACGGATAACATAATCGGTAACCAATAGAAATGGCACACACCTGCACCCAGATCACACCAGTAGATTACCAACATTTCATTCGAAGTTGCACAAATGATGTTGCCTAGCTGGGTAATGAAATGTCTGCAAGCTAACAAGCCAGCTAGGCGAGCTACTCAACAACATGGCTCCATGACTTTAATGCTTTGGGCACAATTGTCCCCATCAGCAGCTCAATTTTCGAATCAATCACTGGCAAATGGACATTTTTCAAGTGAGACCGTTCTTGGATATACCGCTTGTAGACAGGCATACTTTCCTGAGTATAGGTATTAGGTAGTTATCAATCACTTCCAATCAAACAGTGTGGTTACTCGTGACTTTTTCTGACCCATGATGTGTAAGAGCATGAGCGTCCTTTTCCCTGTCAGGTTGAGTTTGTTCATTAGGCTCACTGTGCCAAACATTGCTGTTCTTCCTTGATGGAGGAAAACATAAGCAACCACTGCAACACACACACACACACACACACACACACACACACACACAATGCTGCCTGGCCTGCTGAGTTCCTCCAGCATTTTGTGTGTGTTGTTTAGATTTCCAGCAACTGCAGATTTTTCTCCTGTTCACCTGTCACCTTTCTTAGACTTCACCTGGACTGGAATTACAGGTAATTTACAATCATGATCGCTGTTGCTATCATGTAAGGTCCTTGGATACCGGGCATTACTCGCTGTTGTGTTTGATTCATTCATGACTTGTTTTGAATCTGCAGCCCTTTTGTCAGAGAGGATATGAAGCATGCTGGGATGCTTGCCACTGCATACCTTGCATGAAAGTTACTTCCAGCAATATTTGCTGATATGCCCTGTGCACAAACAACCAAAGCAGACACCATTTCCATTTAGGAAGGCAATCTTTTCACTATGAGCTACAGAACAGGCAACTCCATTTGGCTGATGAAATCATTTCCCTTTCATTAGTTCCAGGCTCAGTTTTAGCTGTACTTCTGACAGTGATCACAGTATCAGCAAAGCTGCTTCCTTTAGCCTTAGAATGAATTTATGACCTTGTTTTGTTCACACCTTTGCTTATTGCAGGTGATGTAACATCCTGTATATTCGCAAACACTGGGTGCGTAAACATTTTTACTTGTTTTACAAAATAAAATCATCAATGTCATCGATAATCACCCTTCTCCATAGATCTCTAAGCATATAAAGCAACTTCTTCATAACAATCGCCATATTGGCAGGCATGTCAAGTTCTCCCATCTGATCAACAGACGATGCAATAGCCACAGCTCTACACACTGTCCTTACACATCTGGAGCAGAGGAATGCTGATGTGAGAATGCTGTTCTTGGACTACAGTTCAGCATTCAATTCCATAATTCCCTCCAGGCCGGACAGGAAGCTCAGATATCTCAGCCTTCACCCTGCCTTGTGCAGCTGGATCCTGGACTTCCTGTCAGATCGTCGGTAGGTGGTAAGAGTGGGCTCCCCCACCCCTGACCTTCAACACAGGTGCCCCTCAGGGCTGTGTCCTAAGCTCCCTCCTTTACTCCCTGTATACCCATGACTGTGTCGCCAACCAGAGTTCCAATCTGCCAATTAAATTTGCTGACAATACTACACTGATTGGCCTAATCTCAAATAATAATGAGGTGGCCCACAGGGAAGAAGTCATCACCCTGACACAGTGGTGTCAAGAAAATAACCTCTCCCTCAATGTCGCAAAAACAAAGGAGCTGGTTGTGGACTACAGAGGAATGGAGACGGGCCAACCCCTATTGAAATCAATGGATCTGGGGTTGAGAGGGTGAAGTTCTAAATTCCTCAGAATATACATCACTGAGGATCTCACGTGGTCTGTACATATTGGCTGTGTGGTGAAAAAAAGGCACAACAGCATCTCTTTCACTTCAGACGGTTGAGGAAGTTTGGTATGGGTCCCCAGATCCTAAGGACTTTCTACAAGAGCACAATTGAGAGCAACCTGACTGGCTGCATCACTGCCTGGTATGGGAATTGTACGTCCCTCAATTCCAAGACTCCGCAGAGAGTGATGTGGACAGCCCAGCGCATCTGTAGATGTGAACTTCCCACTATTCAGGACATTTACAAAGACAGGTGTGTAAAAAGGGCCCGAAGGATCATTGGGGACCCAATTCACCCCAACCACAAACTGTTCCAGTTGCTACCATCGGGGAAATAGTACCACAGCATAAAAGCCAGGACCAACAGTCTCTGGGACAGCTTCTTCCACCAGGCCATCAGACTGATTAATTCACGCTGATACAATTATATTTCTATGCTCCACTGATTGTACTGTTGTACATTCTACTTATTAAAAATTACTATAAATTGCACATTTAGACGGGGACATAACATAAATGTGTTTACTCCTCGTGTATGTGAAAGATGTAAGTAATAAAGTCAATTCAATTCAATACTGCACTTCTCCCATGGCATTACAACAGCCTCTAAGAAAAAGACTGTAGTCTTGAAGAACTTTCATGTCTTCAGTTTTGATAGGCGCTCAAGAAAATGCCTTTCACATGTTGGCTGAGGCAATTTTCTGTTAATTATCAAAATGTTCCTGTGGTAAAGACTTGGCCTTTAGATATCCTTCCACGCGGGTCAATCTGCTGGTAACTTCAGACAAGCTCTCTAGGGTGAGCTCCAATGTACTCACTCGACGCTCTTAGCACATTAACTTGTCCATCCGTGCTGCAGTTTGAGCTGTTCCTTATTTTGCCGAAGCTGTTCTTCCATTTGCTACTCTTGCTTTTCCAATGCATGTTTATCCTTTAACATTTGTTGTCATGCGATTAAATTAGCCTCTGTTATAATGCGTGTAGAGAAGGTATTTGGTACAGGAGATGCTCTGCTTGCAACAGAACTTGGAGCACACACATTTGATGTACTGTCCCTCAAGTGTACATCATCCTGTGGATCCTCAGCTTTATGAATAGTCAAACCATGCCTTGGAACTTGGAAAACTGCTCTGGCTTTTCAATAGAAGCTTTTCAGTTAGTCCTGATGAAGGGTCTCGGCCCGAAACATCGACTGTACCTCTTCCTATAGATGTTGCCTGGCCTGCTGCGTTTACCAGCAACTTTGATGTGTGTTGTTTGAAATTCCAGCATCTGCAGAATTCCTCATGTTTGCTGGCTTTTCAATGTTGCGATTCCAATTTCGCTAACATATCTGAGGCAGTCTATAATCTACAGTGTTTGTTTGGGATAACTATTTTTTTGTTGACAAAATCTCACGGTTGCTTTCGAACAAACTAATACCACTCAGAGAGTAAGCATGGGGGGGGGGCGTGGGGGTTTGACACTATGATGTGTTCCACAAAGTCAAAGAAAGTACCTTTGATCCTTTATTAAGAAGCCAGGAAAACGAATTGTCTTGAAACGATAAAACTAATGAAACTAAAACCCGTAATATAATGAAATATGCCTTTGAAGCATATTCAAACGTACTTAAACCAAGCATTCTTAAATGATAAGCAAAGGTGAAAATAAAGTATAATTGCCGGCTGCCTCGAACTCTCTGCTGTAACCAGGCTATAAACTGAACTAATCACAAAGCATGAATGCATAACTATACCCTTCACTTCTACTACGCCCCAACCCATGTGACATGTTACCCAAAATAACACACAACACAAAACACAATACAGACAGAAAATCTCTTTCAGCTCCACACATACAGTAGATTGCAGGAGACCAATTTTACTCTTAATACATCTGAGAAGCCCTTAAGATACTCCTTCACCTTATCTGCCACAGCAACCTCATGACTTCTTTCAGCCCTCCTGATTTCCTTCTTAAGTTTTTCTTGCATCCCTTATACTTCTCAAGAACCTCATTTTTCTTGCCTGCCTATACCTGCTATACACCTTTTTCTTAACCAGAGCCTCAATATCTCTTGAATATCAAGGTTCCATAAACTTGTTGATCTTGTCTTTTATTCTGACAGGAACATATAAGCTCTGTACTCTCAAAATTTCACTTTTGAAGGCCTCCCACTTAACAAGTGCACCTTTGTCAGAAAGCATCCTGTCCCAATCCACACTTGCCAGATTCATTCTGATACCATCAAAATTAGCCTGCTTTATAATTTAGAATCTCAACCCCTGGACCAAACCTATCCTTTTCTATAATCGCCTTGAAAACAATGAGATGACCACTAGATGCAAAATTTTCCCCTACTCAGACTTCAGTCACCTGTCCTGTCTCATCCCCTAACAGGAGATTCAGTATCACATTCTCTCTAGTTCGGACTTCTATGTCCTGATTAAGGAGACTTTCCTGAATGTATTTGATAAATGCTTTCCCATCCAGCCCTTTACAGTATGGGAGTACCAGTAAATATGTAGAAAGTTAAAATCATCTGCTATCACAACCTTATATTTCTTGCAACAGTCTGTGATCTCCCTACAAACTCTCTGTACATCCAAATCTTGTGGATTATTTGCTGATTTATGAACTACAAACGGTAAGTCACAGGGGAGACACTGAAGCTAATGGATATAGAAGTGCTTTATTCAGCCAAAAAATGAGCAACAGGCATCATAGTGGGACACTCTTGGAAGAAGAGGCCTTTTTGACCCAATTTAACATTTTTTTATGCTAAAGGTAACAGCAGGACAATTCTATTGTTATAATGTATCTACAATGCTTCCTTAGAATTACATATAGTTTTCAAACATGTCCTTCTTCACACCCACACTCCAGTCACCCAGATGAATGTTAATCCCCATTGACTCTTTGGATCCATGTATATGCAGACGTCAAGTGAATGTGTGCTTCCTGGTTTGTAATCAACCCCAATCTGCAACTCCAGGGAAGCTTTTTAAATTCAATCTATAATCCATATTCAAATCTGAAGATTGGTTGCTGCTGAAATTAATATTTGATATATACTTTAACCCCAGAATATAACCTAACGTTTCTTCCTCTTGGCCCTCCTGGACAAAAATAAATTTATTCCAGGAAAGATCAAATTTTTAGAAGGATCTAATCAAATAGGGCAGCAAAAATGTCCTGTACTTTGGAACCCCTTCCCCAATTACCCGTCATCCCTAATAGCTACCCAAAAGATTCTAAGCAGAGATGGCTCCAGAAATTTGACCAATAGCTTTTAAAAGGCAGCTATGGCATTCATATGCCTGTTGCCACCTTCCTTACTGACCGATTGCAGTCTAATTATGTTCTTTATCTTCTCCCCTTCACTCTTTGACAGCTAAAACTCAGCTGTGGCTATCAGTGGTTACTCTCTGGTCAGGGGCACCAGCAAGGTAGATGATCTGGTTCACAGGCCCTCTCACTGTTGTATAGGAGGGGGTTGGGGTGGTCTCTATTTGAATGACTGCAAGGACCTCACCCGGTAGCACCCCCTCTTGGACTGTCCACTTGATTACTGACCCAACAATTGAAAGGGCCCAGCTCATATGTATTCACTCCCACTCAGGCTGGAGTGACATGACTGTGTGGCTAAGCATAACTCAACTACCATCTATAAATTTGCTGACGATACAACCATTGTTGGAAGAATCTCAGGTGGTGACGAGAGAGCGTACAGGAGTGAGATATGCCAGCTAGTGGAATGGTGCCGCGGCAACAATCTGGCACTCAACGTCAGTAAGATAAAGGAGCTGATTGTGGACTTCAGGAAGGGTACGACGAAGGAACACATACTAATCCTCATAGAGGGATCAGAAGTGGAGAGAGTGAGCAGTTTCAAGTTCCTGGGTGTCAAGATCTCTGAGGATCTAACCTGGTCCCAACATATCAATGTAGTTATAAAGAAGACAAGACAGCAGTTGTACTTTATTAGGAGTTTTAGGAAATTTGACATGTCAACAAATACACTCAAAAACTTCTATAGTTGTGCTGTGGAGAGCATTCTGACAGGCTGCATCACTGTTCGGTATGGAGGGGCTATTGCACAGGACCGAAGGGAGGACTATCTTCTCTCCCTCTGGCTGTCTCTGATCAGCAATGTGTTGCTGCTACTTTGCTCGATCCCTCAAGGTGTTACCATAGTTACAGTGGTCCTTCACACCTCCATGTAATCTTACCAACTGGTATTTGTAGTTTCCTTCTGTACACTTGTAATTTCTGATGCTTCTTTTTCTTCTGCTGCCCTCCTCACATTGATGTCTGCCCACTCGTCCCTTTCTGCTCCTTACTATCCCCTTTCTGGTGAGCCTGTACTTTAATTACTGCTACCTCCTCAGGCAGCTGCACAACTTCTGACAGCTCCTGACTGTGCTTGGCCCCAAACCTTGGGACCTTCTGACATAATTCCCAGATACTGCTCTGTGTTTCCTCCCTGCTTGGGGCTACTGTCTCTCTGTGGGCCATCTTAGCTGCTCTGCGGGTCACACAAGTTCGCTGTTCCTGTCATGTTATTTGTCCTTTTCCTGAGCCTATGATAGCATCCGCCTTTCTCAGTGTGTCTATCCCCAGGATAGCACCTTTGTTGTTTGGACACACCCAAAAATCTATAGGAAGCCGCACTCCCTCGATCTTACTGTGCTCTGCAGGCCATTACCTCTAACCATGGCCCGAAAAGCCACAGCTGTAACAAATCACCTCCTTTTCAACTCCCATGTCTATTCTGGCAGTTCCTTACTATGTGCCCCAGTAGTTGCCACACAAAGCAAGTTCTCTGTGATGTCACAGCAGCTACATTCACTACAGCCACTTTACAACTTCTCTTCCCCTTCTCTGGTCTACCTCACGGGCCCATGATACTATCGTAGAGAAGGTCAATCCTAACACTATCCTCAAATCTGAAACTTCCTGGTGAGCTGTTCTCAGGTCAGCATTTTCAGGAAGACTGGGTCATCCCTCCCTGAATACTCCTCATACACTTGATGCTTATTTTCTGCATAAACCACAGCTAACTCATCAGCTCTTTGATTCACTGCCATTATAGAACCCCAGTTACTCTTACCTCCCCAGCTGCTGCCTCACTTTCCCCTTAAATCGTTTGGACAGAGATGGCGCTCAGTACCCGGTGTCGGAGAGCTGATCAGAGCTCAAAGTTTTCGGATGACTCAGAGTCAGATTGTTGTCGGCATGGCAGGGAGAGTTTTTTTTCCTTCTCCCATCTGCGTGAGATGTGGGCCATTTGAGAAACTTTGAACTTTACTGTGCTCGTGGACAGTAAAGGCGGGTGCTATCATAGGCTCAGGAAAAGGACAAATAACATGGACAAGACAGGAACAGTGAACTTGTGTGACCCGCAGAGCAGCTAAGACGGCCCACAGAGAGACAGTAGCCACAAGCAGGGAGGAGACACAGAGCAGTATCTGGGAATTATGTCAGAAGGTCCCAAGGTTTGGGGCCAAGCACAGTCAGGAGCTATCAGAAGTTGTGCAGCTGCCTGAGGAGGTAGCAGTGATTAAAGTTATGGTATTGTTGCACTGTTTGTAACTATATGTTATAATTATGTGGTTTTGTCAGTTTTTTCAGTCTTGGTCTGTCCTGTGTTTTGTGATATCACACCGGAGGAAATAATGTATCATTTCTTAATGCATGCATTACTAAATGACAATAAAAGAGGACTACATGTCTTCATAATCTAAAAAAAATAAGTATTACTAACTCTTCATTATTTGCCCATGTACCATCCCACACCCCCTGGGCCAGGCTGACACATACATTCCTCGGGCACTTCACTTTCACCAACATGTATATATCTTTATGGTGCATCCGGTGAATTTCAATTACTTCGGAGCATGCACAGCAATTCTGCATTCTTGCAAGCTACCTGAAGTGAGGCAACTCTGAAAAATGCTCTGCCTCTTCCTGGGAGTGGATGGTTGTAATTAATGTCAAGGGCTGGCTCGGGTCAACAGGATTCTCGCCCTGACGTTGCCTAACCTCAATCAGTGCCATCCCAAAAGATATATCTGGGTATAATCTCTCCCTCAAATATATCCAAACTAATTCCCACACTATGCAAAATATAAATGATGGATAAAAATTAAACAGTACACACTTAAAACCACAGAGTATGTACACTGCAATCTGCCACTTATGAGCATCTGAACTCATAATGCCTGTTGTATTTCTTTGCATTTAAAACTGTAACCAAGGTTGCAGACTTATTCTTAAAACACACAAACACTCGCATATGTTCCTGCTACTATGCAGTTCCCCAAACAAGTATTCACGCACCCCACTGGCAGCCTGAATGGTCAATAACCACCCTTCACAACTGCTGGTCCTGTCTCACCAAGTTAACACAAAAGTGTTTTGACTCTTACAAAAATACACATGCACAGTCACACACCACACGATTTTTATACCAACCAGTTCAGCTCACCACCATGTTCACGAAACTTTGTGATCCTTTGGTCACCAACCTGAACAGAACCAATGTTAGGGTATCGAACCACACTTGAAATTCAATCTACAATCCATGTTCAAATCTGAAGATTGGTTGCTGCTGAAATTAATATTTGCTATATATCCTAACTTCAGAATATGCCCTAACTCTCTATAATATAATCCCATTAACATGGTCACACCTTTCTTATTTCTCAGTTCCACCCATAAAGCATCATAGACGAGCTCTCCAGTCTCTACTGACTGAGCATTGCTGTGATATTTTCCCTGGCTCCTCCTTTAATCCCTCCTGCTCTATCAGGTCCAAAACAATGGAACCCTAGAACATTGAACTGTTAATCCTGCCCCTACTGTAACCAAGTCTCTCTAATGGCTACAATGCCATAATTACACATGCTGATCCACACCCTAAACTCATCCGCCCTTCCTACAATACTTCTTAACAAAACTCCTTGCATTAAAATACTGTGTACACAGCTCAGAACATTAGTCACACCATGTGTGACCGTCTGATTCCTGATGTAGGCTGAAGGACATCTTTCACCACAACCACTCTGCTGTCTTTTCTGGTACTGTGGATCCCATCCCCCTGTAACTCTAATTTAAATGCACTAACGCCCCCACCCCCCCACCCCATGCAGTACCAGCAAACCTTCCCATGAGGATATTAGTCCACCCCCAGTTCTGTATAGCTCCCACTTTCCTTGGAAGAGAGCCCAATGGTCAAAAAATCTGAAGCCTTTTCTCCTGCACCATCTCCTTAGCCATGTGTTAAACTGTATGATCTTCCTATTTCTGGCCACACTAGAACGTGAGATGGGTAGCAATCCTAAAATCTTAATGCTGGAAATCCTGTCCTTTACCATATTCCTTGAATTCACTCTGCAGGACCTTGTCACCAAACCTAACCACGTCATTGGTACCATCATAGACCATGAACTCCAGGTCACCCTCCCACTTCAGAATGCTGTGGACTTGATCCAAGAGATCCCTGGTACCCAGGGGGCAACACACCATCCAGAAATCTCATTCTTGTCCACAGGACCTCCTTTCTTTTCAACCAGCCAACGAACCCCCTGCTGCAACAGCTCTCCTCTTCTTCCCTTGTCCCTTCTGAGCCACAGGTCCAGGCTCAGTTCCAAAAGGTATACTTATTATTGAGGGGAGCGGCCACAGGGGTCACTCTGCCACTTTTTATCTGAATCTTTAAACCTGGGCCAGAATGTGATATTAGACTTTTCTCAGTTTATCTTAGTGACTTCGAGATATTAAAATGTGAAGCTCCAAATAAAAAAATGCAACTTTATTGTATGTGTGATGATAGTGAGATATCAGGAAGTTCTTCTCCTTCAAGTGTGGAAAATTAAAATATAATGAAGCAATCATCTTTATATTATTACCATATAACTAATTAAGTCACTGTCAAAGTTATTGGCCTTAAATATGAAATGTTCAATTTAAATTTAAGAAAGGTTATTGATTGCATAATTTGGCAATTGAAAAAGAGATAATGTCTAATTTTAAACAAACAAGAATACAATTGGTTTTGCAAGTGTTGGCTGGTTGAAAGTACTCAGAGCAGCCTCAATGAGGAAGCATTACCAGGCCACAAGGAAAGAGGAATAAGTTGAAAAAATACAAACAGAATCTTTTATATTTGAACAATACGGCAAATATAAAAGAGGTACCATGCTGTTATCAGCAATGTTGAAACTGCTGCACGTTTAAAAAAATCTGTAAGGAGACAAACCTCAGGCTGTATATAGTATACATACTTTGATAATAAATGTACTTGGTACTTTGGACTCACACTTTGATGTTACAATAAAGCTTTGTTAATTCAAGGCAACTATTGACAGTATAATCAAGAACCAAGTGGTCTTATGGTGAGGGACTATCCAGCTGTGGCAACTTAGCAAACAACAAAACAAAAACCTTTCAGATTATAAAAACAATTATAAAACAACTTCCAGTTCTGTGGACTGAGTCAATGAAAAATTAAGTAGCGATTTCTTTTTTGAAAGGAAAGCAATTAAATCAGTGTGGATTGGCTTGTTATTATCATATGTATTAAGATACAGTGAAAAATGTTGTTTTGTATATTATCCATAAAGATTATGTCATTTTAACAATGCACTGCGGTAGAAGCAAGCCGCAAAACATTCTGCATTTTTAGCCACTGCCTCTATCAGTATTTTTAGAAAGTGATCACACAGGAGGCATGAGCAGAATTGTTTGAGTATGCTAATGTGGTATACAAATGCTGTATTAAATTTGTTTTTAAAATTCTCTGTTAGACGTGAGCTAGACCAAAAGAATTAAAAAAAAGAAAGAAATGTTAAAATACTATTAAAAGTGTATATTGATGTGAGATGGAAATGAGGTAAGTATTCTTCCTTTTTATTAAAAGAGAACTGGTTAGAATCTCTCTCAATGTGTAATTATAGCCATTAGTGAAACTTGGCTGCAGGAGGAGCAGGACTGGCAGCTTAATGTTTCAGGGTTCCGATGTTTCAGATGTGATAGAGGCAAAGGAATGAAGGTGAAGGGGAGGTGCGGGTGGCATTGCTAGTCAGGGAAAATGTTACAGCAGTGCTCAGGCAGGACAGATTAGAGGGCTTGTCTACCGAGGCCATATGGGTGGTGCTGAAAAACAGGAAAGGTATGACCACATTAATGAGGTTGTTTTATAGACCACCAAATAGTCAGCAGGAATTGGAGGAGCAAATCTGCAGAGAGATAGCAGACAACTGCAGGAAACATAAAGTTGTGATAGTAGGGGATTTTAATTTTCCACATATTGATTGGGATTCCCATACCGTTAAAGGTCTAGATGAGTTAAGAGTTTGTAAAATGTATTCAGGAAAGTTTTCTAAATTAATATATAAAGGTACCAGCTAGAGAGGATACAATATTAGATCTCCTATTAAGAAACGAGCTAGGATGGGTGATGGAAGTGTGTGTAGGGGAACACTTTGGTTCCAATGATCATAACACGATTAGTTTCAACTTGATCATGGATAAAGATAGATCTGGTCCTCGGGTTGAGGTTCTAAACTGGAAAAAGGCCAAATTTGAAGAAATGAGAAAAGATCTAAAAAGCGTGGATTGGGACAGGTTGTTCTCTGGCAAAGATGTGATTGGTAAGTGGGAGGCCTTCAAAGGAGAAATTTTGAGAGTTTGTATGTTCCTGTCAGGATTAAGGGCAAAGTGAATAAGAGTAAGGAACCTTGGTTCTCAAGGGATATTGGAACTCTGATAAAGAAGAAGAGAAAGATGTATGACATGTACAGGAAACAGAGCAAGTAAGGTGCTTGAGGAGTATAAAAAGTGCAAAAAAAACCTTAAGAAGGAAATCAGGAGGGCTAAAAGAAGACATGAGGTTGTTTTGGCAGTCAAGGTGAAGGATAATCCAAAGAGCTTCTACAGGTATATTAAGAACAAAAGGATAGTAAGGGATAAAATTGGTCTTCTTGAAGATCAGAGTGGTCGGCTATGTATGGAACCAAAAGAAATGGGGGAGATCTTAAATGGGTTTTTTGCATCTGTATTTACTAAGGAAACCGGCATGGAGTCTATGGAAATAAGGCAAACAAGTAGTGCGGTCATGGAACCTGTACAGATTGTGGAGGAGGAGGAGCTTGCTATCTTGAGGCAAATCAGAGTAGATAAATCCCCAGGACCTGACAGGGTATTCTCTTGGACCTGGAAGGAGCCTAGTGTTGAAATTGCAGGGGCCCTGGCAGATATATTTAAAATGTCGGTATCTACAGGTGAGGTGCCGGAGGATTGGAGGATAGCTCATGTTGTTTCGTTATTTAAAAAAGGCTCTAAAAGTAATCCGGGATTATAGGCCGGTAAATTAGACGTTGGTAGTAGGTAAATTATTGGAAGGAGTACTGAGAGATAGGATCTACAAGTATTTGGATAGACAGAGACTTATTAGGGAGAGCCAACATGGCCTTGTGTGTGGTAGGTCATGTTTAACCAATCTATTAGAGTTTTTTGAGGAGGTTACCAGGAAAGTGTATGAAGGGAAGGCAGTGGATGTTGTCTACATGGACTTCAGAAAGGCCTTTGACAAGGTCCCGCATGGAAGGTTAGTTAGGAAGATTCAGTCGCTAGGTATACATAGAGAGGTAGTAAATTGGATTAGACATTGGCTCAATGGAAGAAGCCAGAGAGTGGTAGTGGAAGATTGCTTCTGTGAGTGGAGGCCTGTGAATAGTGGTGTGCCATAGGGATCAGTGCTGGGTCCATTGTTATTTGTCATCTATATCAATGATCTGGATGATAATGTGGTAAAATGGATCAGCAAATTTGCTGATGATACAAAGATTGGAGGAGTAGTGGACAGTGAGGAAGGTTTTCAAAGCTTGCAGAGGGATTTGGACCAGCTGGAAAAATGGGCTGAAAAAATGGCAGTTGGAGTTTAATACAGACAAGTGTGAGGTATTGCACTTTGGAAGGACAAACCAAGGTAGAACATATAATGTAAATGGCAGGGCACTGAGGAGTGCAGTAGAACAGAGGGATTTGGGAATACAGATACAAAATTCCCTAAAAGTTTTCCATCCAGGGGGTCAGTGTGGACATGGTGGAGGGTTACAAATACCTGGGGATATGAATTGACAATAAACTGGACTGGTCAAAGAACACTGAGGCTGTCTACAAGAAGGGTCAGAGCCGTCTCTACTTTCTGAGGAGACTGAGGTCCTTTAACATCTGCCGGAAGATGCTGAGGATATTCTACGAGTCTGTGGTGGCCAGTGCTATCATGTTTGCTGTTGTGTGCTGGGGCAGCGGGCTGAGGGTAGCAGACACCAACAGAATCAACAAACTTATTCGTAAGGCCAGTGATGTTGTGGGGATGGAACTGGACTCTCTCATGGTGGTGTCTGAAAAGAGGATGCTGTCTAAGTTGCATGCCATCTTGGTCAATGTCTCCCATCCACTACATAATGTACTGGTTGGGCACAGGATTACATTCAGCCAGAGACTCATTCCTCCAAGATGCAGCACAGAGCATCATAGGAAGTCATTCCTGCCTGTGGCCATCAAACTTTACAACTCCTCCCTTGGAGGGTTAGACACCCTGTGCCGATAGGCTGGTCCTGGACTTATTTCATAATTTACTGGCATAATTTACATATTACTATTTAACTATTTATAGTTCTATTACTATTTATTATTTATGGTGCAACTGTAACGAAAACCAATTTCCCCCTGCGATCAATAAAGTATGACTATGACTATGAAAAATGGCGTCACAGGTAGATAGGGTCGTAAAGAGAGCTTTTGGTACATTGGCCTTTATAAATCAAAGTATTGAGTATAAGAGGCTACCCAGACGGAATATAAGGTGTTGTTCCTCCAACCTGAGTGTGGCTTCATCTTTACAGTAGAGGAGGCCGTGGATAGACATGTCAGAATGGGAATGGGATGTGGATGATGGCATGAACATCGACTTCTCTAACTTCCGCTAGGCCCCACCTCCCCCTCGTACCCCATCTGTTACTTATTTTTATGCACACATTCTTTCTCTCACTCTCCTTTTTCTCCCTCTGTCCCTCTGAATATACCTCTTGCCCATTCTCTGGGTCCCCCCCCGCTTGTCTTTCTTCCCGGTCCTCCTGTCCCATAATCCTCTCATATCCCTTTTGCCTATCACCTGTCCAGCTCTTGGCTCTATCCCTCCCCTTCCTGTCTTCTCCTATCATATTGGATCTCCCCGTCCCCCTCCAACTTTCAAATCCCTTACTCACTCTTCCTTCAGTTAGTCCTGGCGAAGGGTCTCGGCCTGAAACGTCGACTGCACCTCTTCCTACAGATGCTGCCTGACCTGCTGCGTTCACCAGCAACTTTGATGTGTGTTGCTTGAACTTCCGGCATCTGCAGAATTCCTGTTGAATGTAATTAATTCATTATGGATTATATGTAAGAATACATGAATTGCATACATCATAACGCTACCAGTTAAAGTAAAAACAAAGTTAGACTCACATTTACACTGTTATTTCTTCCAATTAGACAATAGACAATAGACAATAGGTGCAGGAGTAGGCCATTCGGCCCTTCGAGCCAGCACCGCCATTCACTGTGATCATGGCTGATCATCCACAATCAGTACCCCATTCCTGCCTTCTCCCCATATCCCTTGACTCCACTATCATTAAGAGCTCTATCTAACTCTTTCTTGAAAGCATTCAGAGAATTGGCCTCCACTGCCTTCTGAGGCAGAGCATTTCACAGATCCACAACTTTCTGGGTGAAAAAGTTTTTCCTCAACTCCGTTCTAAATGGCCTACCCCTTATTCTCAAATCAGGGCCTCTGGTTCTGGACTCCCCCAACATCGGAAACATGTTTCCTGCCTCTAGCATGTCCAATCCCTTAATAATCTTATATGTTTCAATCAGATCCCCTCTCATCCTTCTAAATTCCAGTGTATACAAGTCCAGTCGCTCCAATCTTTCAACATATGACAGTCCCGCCATCCCGGGAATTAACCTCGTGAACCTCCACTGCACTCCCTCAATAACAAGAATGCCCTTCCTCAAATTTGGAGACCAAAACTGTACACAATACTCCAGGTGTGGTCTCACCAGGGCCCTGTAAAACTACAGAAGGACCTCTTTGCTCCTATACACAACTCCCCTTGTCATGAAGGCCAACATGCCATTAGCTTTCTTCACTGCCTGCTGTACCTGCATGCTTACTTTCAGTGTCTAATGAACAAGGACACCTAGATCTCATTGTACTTCCCCTTTCCTAACTTGACACCATTCAAATAGTAATCTACCTTCCTGTTCTTGCCACTAAAGTGGATAACCTCACATTTATCCACATTAAACTGCATCTGCAATGCATCTGCCCACTCAGCCAACCTATCCAAGTCATCCTGCATTATCTCAACATCCTCCGCACATTTCACACTGCCACCCAGCTTTGTGTCATCTGCAAATTCACTAATGTTACTTTTAATCCCTTCATCTAATTCATTAATGTATATTGTAAATAGTTGTGGTCCCAGCACCGAGCCTTGTGATATCCCACTAGTCACTGCCTGCCATTCCGAAAGGGACCCGTTAATCCCTACTCTTTGTTTCCTGTCTGCCAATCAATTTTCTATCCATGTCAGTACCCTACCCCCAATACCATGTGCTCTAATTTTGGCCACTAATCTCCTATGTGGGACCTTATCAAAAGCTTTCTGAAAGTCCAGGTACGCTAAATCCACTGGCTATCCCTTGTTCATTTTCATAGTTACATCCTCAAAAAATTCCAGAAGATTAGTCAAGCATAATTTCCCCTTCATAAATCCATGCTGACTCGGACCGATCCTGTTACTGCTATCCAAATGTGCCACTATTTCATCCTTCATAATTGACTCCAGCATCTTCCTCACCACCAATGTCAGGCTAACTGGTCTATAATTCCCTGTTTTCTCTCTCCCTCCTTTCTTAAAAAGTGGGATAACATTAGCTACCCTCCAGTCCACAGGAACTGATCCTGAATCTATAGAACATTGGAAAATAACTACCAATGCGTCCACGATTTCTAGAGCCACCTCATTAAGTATCCTGGGGTGCAGACCATCAGGCCCTGGGGATTTATCAGCCTTCAGTCCCATCAGTTTACCCAACACCATTTTCTGCCTAATGTGAATCTCCTTCTGTTCCTCCGTTACCCTAGGTCCTCTGGCCACTATTACATCTGGGAGATTATTTGTGTTTTCCCTAGTGAAGACAGATCCAAAGTACCTGTTCAACTCATCTGCCATTTCCTTGTTCCCCATAATAAATTCACCTGTTTCTGTCTTCAAGGGCCCATCTTTGGTCTTAACTAATTTTTTCCCCTTCACATACCTAAAGAAGCTTTTACTATCCTCCTTTATATTCTTGGCTAGCTTGCCTTCGTATCTCATATTTTCTCCCAGTATTGCCGTATTGCCTTTTTAGTTATCCTCTGTTGCTCTTTAAAAGTTTCCCAATCCTCTGGCTTCCCGCTCATCTTTGTTATGTTATACTTCTCTTTTATTTTTATACTGTCTTTGACTTCCCTTGTCAGCCACGGTCGCCCCTTACTCCCCTTAGACTCTTTCTTCCTCTTTGGAATGAACTGATCCTGCACCTTCTGTATTATTCCCAAAAATACCGGCCATTGTTGTTCCACTGTCATCCCCGCTAGGGTATCTTTCCAGTCAACTTTGGCCAGCTCCTCCCTCATGGCTCCATAGTCCCCTTTTTTCAATTGCAATACTGACACTTCCGATTTTCCCTACTCCCTCTCAAATTGTAGATTAAAGCATCATGTTCTGGTCACTACCTCCTAATGGCTTCTTTATCTTGAGTTCCCTTATCAAATCCGGTTCATTACACAACACTAAATCCAGAATTGCCTTCTCCCTGGTAGGTTCCAGTACAAGCTGCTCTAAGAATCCATTTCGGAGGCACTCCACAAACTCCCTTTACTTGGAGTCCAGTACCAACCTGATTTTCCCAGTCTACCTGCATGTTAAAATCCCCCATAACAACTGTAGCATTACCTTTGCGACACGCCAATTTTAACTCTTGATTCAACTTGCACCCTACATCCAGACTACTGTTTGGCCAATTAATTTTTATGTCTTGGAGTTACAAAATAACAGTGGTGATAGAAAGTTTTAGATGAATTTGAGACGACTATTTACCTTTTGAAGTGCTTTTGAGTTTTTTTTTAAAAAAAAGCAGTGAGACATGGTCAAGTAAAATAAAACAGCACAGAGCATGATCCATTGGAAAAGGAGACATCCGTGTTGAATAAAAGGCAGAATGTGGACAAATTAATGGGTTTACATGGGTTCATAAGCAGTGCCAAAACCCTGTAAATCTTTCCTATTCATGTAATTGTACCTGCCTCAAACAGTGCATTCAATATACTGAATAACCTGTCTCTCTAGTTCCTATTAAATCTCTCCTTCATGATAAGCTCAAGTCCTCTAGTGCTTGATTTACCAAACCAGGGAAAAAGACTGAGCATTGTCTCTGTCTATGCCCATCATGATTTTGTATACCTGTAATAAGACCATAAAACATAAGACATAGGAGCAGAATTAGGCCAATCGGCCTATAGAATTCACTCAGCCATTCCATCATGGCTGATTTATTATCCCTGTCAACTCCATTCTCCTGACTTCTCCCCTTAAGCTTTGACACCCTGACTAATCAAGAACATATAGTCTCTGCTTTAAATATACCCAATGACTTGGCCTCCACAACTGTCTATGGCAATGAATTCTACAGATTCACTATCCTATAGCTAAAGAAATTCCTCCTCATCTCTGTTATAAAGAGATGCCCCTCCATTCTGAGGCAATGCTACTCTTCCAGAAACTTGAGCACATAATGCACAAATACTCTGAGAAGCATTGTTTTCAAATAAGGGCAATTTGGGGGGGAGAGGGGAATGGATGCTAAAAAATAAAAATTCTGCTATTTTGAATTGTAAGAATGGAGATCTCCCTTGGTTTCCATCTCAATACTTACTGCTTTAATGACTGTGATCAATGCTGTTTACAGGGGCCTAAAGTAAAGTATTGTACTTACAGCATGTAGAGTATGGGTGTATTTATGGTAAAGACATAGACTCTTGATTGGAAAGGGGGTTAAAGATTGTGGGGAGAAGCAGGTGAACGGGGTTAAAACAAATCTGACATACTTGAATGGCAGAGCAGCCTCAAAGGGTCGAATGGCCTAATTCTTCTCCCGTATATTTGGACTTACGGGGAGTTACAGGAAAAATAAGGAATCCATTACCTCAATGCTGCATCACCATTCAATAAAATCATTGTTGACCTGATTTTAGTCTCAGCTCACTTTAGCCTTCAAATCATGTATGAAGCTACTCAAAGACCTCACTAGTATTGCATCTTTGTCACACTGATTGCTGTGAGTCAGTATCTAAAGTTCAATCCAGGGCACCCACAGATTGCCTGCAGGAAAGACTGACCCAAAGTTGAGGCAAAATGTGGGGAAAGAAGAACATGGCAATCCCCTTGATGTTAGTGTGTCCCTAACACGATGGCCTGTCCTTGTACCGTAAACCACCAGTGACCCGAACTTCTGCAGGTTCCCCAGAGACTGGGGGGCCCTCACCATAACATGCAGCTCAGAAATAACTTCTTCAAAAGGACTAAACACCATGAAAATTCACCACCAATGCAGATTCCATAATCCTGAACACTGAAAACTGAGGCTAGTTGATGCTATGTGTAAAACATTGTCATTACATGTCACAGCCTTTCGCTGATCTTGTGTTGTGTATCCTTTTGTGATGTTTCCCAAAGTTTTTTGGAAGTGACTGCTGTGACTGTGACTAGGTCACTGGAAAAAACTGGAGAAGTTGGTGGATATGAAAGCCTTTATTCATCATGACAAACGGATATTCCCTTCAAGACTCTTTTGGTAGAGTCTCCCAAAATCAAAGTACTTCACATTCTTCCATCTTAAGATCAAAGGGAACAACAGGTAATTCAATACATTATCCAGAGTTGCAATGACATGGTTTAATTCAACATTTTGTGTCTGACAAATGATTAATTTGAGCTATACGTTTACAATGGAAGTGTGTTGTAATTGATAAGACACTTCTGAAGGTTCAAAGGCCTTTGCTGGGACAAATTAATTCATACAAATGGTCTAAAAGCTCCTAAGGCCAGGGAATCCTGTTGAAGATTAGTGTTGTGAGGGCTGACTCCCTGAGTACACAAATATCCCAACTATTGATAAATCAGCTTTGTCTGTGACCATACTTGATGTTCTAAGTGATAATATCAGTCAGATCTGCAAGCTTCCTTGAACTTGGTTACAATGGTACTGATAACTTAGCCCGTTGTTTGACTCCATTGTCTGGTTTGTTGAAGGCCAATTCACATAACCCCATTATCCAATGTTTAGCTGGTGCATGAGAACATTTCATGGTCACTTCACTTTGGAAACCATATCTCTTACCAGCTGATTCTCCGCTGTGCTCCACAGACAGTCTTATTTATTTGCAAAGGTGTCCTTTAAATTCAAACTGTTAACTGCTTGCAATTTACATTAAGAACTGAAGACCAGTTCTTGTTTGAATTAATATCTGATAGTCACATAATTCCACAATTTCTCAATAATTCCTAACAGTTATCATCAAGGATTATAGGTTATCTAAAATGTTCCATTTATATCTTCTGAGAATGAAAGGTGCGGCACAGGCCGATATCACTCATTGTGCTGGATAAAACTCATTGTGCTGAGGTGCACCATGAATGGAAATGCCAGGACCAATTTCCTGATGGTTCAGTTTCACCCTGAAATGATTGTAACCCTGGTATAATCAGTTTTTGTGTGTAATTTGTGCCTTCCAGCCAAAGAGGTTGAATGAACTGGTGTAAAGTAGGAATGTAGAGCAAAGTAATTGGAAATGGAAACTTTCCCTACTACATTTAATGTTTTTAGATATACTCAGTGGCCACTTTATTGGGTACAACTGTACACCTGCCTGTTTACACAACTATCTAATCAGACAACTTAATGCATAAAAGCATGCAGACATGGTCAAGAGGCTCAGTTATTGTTCAGATCATACATTAGAATGGGGAAAAAATGTGATCTCAGCAGGCCGGGTAGTACCTATGGAAAAAAAGTACAGTCGACATTTCGGCCAGTAAAGTCGACTGTCCATGGATGCTGCCTGGCCTTCTGAGTTCCTCCAGCATTTTGTGTGTGTTGCTTGGATTTCCAGCACCTTCAGGTCTTGTTTAAGAAATGTGATCTAATGGACTTTGACAGTGGAATGATTGTTGTCACCAGAAGGAGTGATTTGAATATCTCAGACAGCTTGCAGAGGATTGTGTGAGAAACAGAAATAAATCCTGTGAGTGTCAGTTCCAGGGGTGAAAATGCCTTGTTACTGAGAGGTCTCAGAGGAGAATGGCCTAACTAGTTCAAGCTGACAGGAAGGTGACAGTAACTCAAATAACCACGCATGACAACAGTGGTGTGCAGAAGAGCATCTCTGAACGCACAGCACATCGAATATTGAAATGGATGGGTTGCGGCAGCTGAAGACCACACTGGGGTCTATTCATGCCACTGTATTAGGTACATTCCTGTACCTAATGAAGTGAGCAATGAGTGTAGTTTGGCTAGTGCCATTACACAATTTGCACCAGTATTATATCAATTCTGTGTCCAATCATCTTTGCTTCCTTCAAGATTCTTAAGTGGGGGCAAAGGTGGAAGTTAAGTATTTTAGAAGCAAAGTTATGCAATCTGCAGAGAAAATGATTGTAACAAGTTGTTTATTTCCTTAAAGGCTTCTATCAGTAACATTAATGATGGATAATGGCAGGATCAAATGGAAAACAGGAACTCCTAGGATATGTGACGAATGGAGATGTCTACAGATGTCTATGAGGTGGCTGAGAAAAGGACAAACCTGCCTTTTTATTTTGTGTCCTTGTCGATTTGAGAGCGTTTCTTAGGCAAAAAATTTCCTGAATGTGCGAACTACAGCAAAGTATCTGAAAACAGTATGTCTTCCTGAAGAGCATTCATTTAAATGGTTTAACTAATCATATTTTATAACTTCCTCGAGTCTTATAACAAGTTGGCCCTAGAAGCTAACTTTTCAAATGTAGTTGTTAATCTATGTGATGACTCAATATTGGAAGAAGTATAATTATGTATACAGGGATAGAAACATGAAGTAAGTCGTTTGGTTTGAGCTATTCCAGATAATTGTACTTTGAAATTGATTTGCTTCTGTAGGCATTAACCTCAATAAACCAAAATGACAGACAATGCCTCAGAACAGAGCTGTTGATTGTCAGCTTATTTCAGCCAACCATGGAAATGAGAAATTAATTATTTTACTTTGTTAATGCTTATAATTTGCTTTAATACTTTATGGTGTTCTGAACTTTCTTTTGTGATTTTTAATATGTATTTAAATCTTATTTACTCTTTTGAAGGTCATTGACTTTAAATTTAATAACTTACACACTTCTTGGGACGCTAATGTAGGTACCTTGGGCAGTAGATGAACCAAGGCAATTCTCATCAACCAACACAATATGGTGACTACCTTTGCAGATTCCAATTGCTTTGCAGCTCTGCAAGCATGACTTTTGGGTGTTGCGTTATCTTTCTCAAGCACTTCCCATGGCAATCAGACAAAGCTAATGTGTGGTTTACACAAGAAAGACAGAAAAAAGAGAAGAAAAGCAGAACCAAGGCTGAGGGGGAGATCTCCATTCACAGCACTCTCAAGACACCGAAGAGTGCTAACGTCACTTTTGATGCCTGCTTCATCTAATTTTTGTGCTGAATTACTATAATACTGTTTGTTCATTGTCACCGAGTCTAAATCCTGGAACTCCCATCAAACTCTGAATTGATAAGGTAGTTGCTCAACTATGAGGGAGATTGAGACTACTGTCTTTGGTCTCCATGACAAAGTAGACCCAATTCCTTCTCTCTTGCTAACAATTATGCGAAACTCAACAACCTTATCAAATAATATCCATGCTGTTACTAAGACAATTTTTTAAAAATATCTTAACATTATTAGACTATAACACCGCCTCAGTTGGTCTCCTCCTCCAAACCTTTGATCCCAAAATAACTTCATCTATCCTTCATTGATCCTGCTTGTTACGAGGAGGCCGTTTCACGGGTTTGGTGAGTGAGACAGAATTACACTTTATGCAACATTTCTCCCAGACTCAATCAATACTCAGTTTATAGGGGAGAGAGATGCAAGCTAAATGACCCCCTCCCTATGGAGGCTAACCACCCCCCCCACCCCCCACAATGCCTGCTGATGCTGCAGGTCCACTGGTGCCTTTTGCAGAGCCTCCAGCAAGGGATGTAGTAATCCTGAATTGGTTGAGGAATGGAGCAGAGTACAAAAGGTGCCCTTATTGGGAGAGAGCTTGAAGAATGACCCTCCCCCTTTAACGGTCTGCTGACCTCTTTTCCCCTGGCAGTACTCACTCGTCACATTTCACAGAGGGTGGGAGTGGGAATCCCATTTACCTACTCCTTCGGGACCTCAGCTTTGAGCAATGCCGAAAACATTTTCTTCTTGTCACGTGGGAAGCTCCCCACTCTCTGTCTGCTTATCCAGCTTTGGTACCAGGCGACGCACAGCTTCTTCAGCATACTTCTAACCCTGCTATAACTGAATGGCTGCACTTATGCGATGACTGATTGTCGGTCCTATTAAAGACCATGGCACCCCTGTCAACTGTCGAGCCACTGCCATAACCAAATGCCCTATCATTGCAGAGGTTAGTTCAACACCCTCTGGTGGGCTATCACTATTGTCTTATAATTCTGTAATAAGAGACCATTGGTCAAGGGCTCTAATCCCTTCCTCTACTGTGCTCTACTCCTCCCAGGGCTTTAAATCCCATTTAAAGGGGGAAGGGTACCTGAACGACCCCATAATGAAGCATTATGCTCAGGGGAGTGAGCAACATCTTCATGGCATTATTGAACACGTGTTGAGATGATAGGCTCCCTGAAATGTCCATCTCCCTATTCAGTACCTTCCTCATCCCATATCCTCAACAACCACACGGCCAGAAACTCTCCGGGCTTCAGTATTTACCTATCCCCTAACTTTGCCAATTCCTTAGTGGAGAACTCCCTGATCTCTGTATCATGTCTCAAAGGGCCCATTGTACCACCCCACACACATTCCTGATCCTCCTTCTCCTCTCCCTCCTGGGAGGAAGCCGCCGTATGGGTATGGGACCGTGTGATCACGGACCTTGGCCTGTACTGTTTTGGGTGTGTAGGGGAGAGGACAACCATTCAAGGGAGAATCCGAGGAGTCCACTCTACCCGCTCTTCCCCATTTTCATCATCCAGCCGGGCATCCCCATCCCCATCCATGTAGTGGGATCATCGCCCGCTGCATCAAAGCTCGGACCTTAGCAGGATCCGGTTGCCAAATAGCCCACTAGTCAGCCTCTAATTGCTGGAAACTTCATTGACCAACTGGCTATCTCAGTATCTTAACTCAGCGGCTCAGGTTTGGGGCAATAGTATGACCTCCCCCATAGTAGCACAGTGTTAATGCAGCACCTCCACCTCATTCTTAAGGCCTACGATCATCTTATGCTGGTGCCTTATGATGGCTGTAAACAGCTAGAAACCATTCCTCTGACTATCCTTTCTCCTGAGGAACTCTATCATGTGAAGTATGGACACGATGTGGTATCTGGTTTCAACCCCGCAGAAATCTAACGGGTCTGATCAATCTATGGGCACTCTGTAACCCACCAGTAAGCTGGCGAGACTCCCAAAGCCCTCACTCTTATTGGTCCACCCCGGGATGTGGCTTTGCTCATACTGGGGAGGGGTGGGGGTTTCCTCTCACTTAAGTAAACTTCTAAAGATATTTATCTTCTGCTCAAGCACCAAACGCTGGTCACAGCACCAAATGTTACGAGGAAGCAGGTTCATGGGTTTGGTAAGTGAGACAGAAGACGCTGATTACAAGTAAGCACATTAATCATTTATTTACAAACAGTAAAGCATTCGACCAAGTATCTAAGCACCCCCACCCCCAAGAGTGTGCGAGGACCCCCCTAAACTGGAGCATCTTTCCCAATTGTTCTTCAGCACTGAAATCATGACCAGTGCTGAGGAACCATTGAGAAAGTATGCTCTAGAATAAGGGCTCATGTGCACTCTGAGCTAACTATCTATTTGTTGAATATTTAATTTTGTAGCTGTGTAACTTGGGGAAGGGATTTGCATGCTTGGCCCAATGTTTTACTGTTTATAACTAAATGTTTAATGTGTTTACTTGTAATCAGTGTCTACTGTCTCATTTACCAAACCCATGAACCTTCTTCCTTGTAACCCTGCTCCACCACGTATTCTGCTCACCATAAACCATTCAAACATCGCTTTCTTATTCTGTGATTTATAATACCCCTCACATGCTGTACTATCTTGGCTGCTGGTTAAACAAAATCCCAGGCTAAAAATTCACATTGTTGCTTTGAAATCCCTTCAAAGCTTTGCGTGATTCTACATTTGTAACCTGGTGAAGCCCAGTAAACTTTAAAATAAGACTATAAGACACAGAGGTAGAATTAGATCATTCGGCCTATCGAGTGTTCCCAGCTATTTGATCATGGCTTATTTATTTTCTTTCTCAGCCTCATTCTCATGCATTCTTGCTGTGACCTTTGATGCCTGTACTAATCCAGAACCCATATGTCTCTGCTTTAAATGTCCCGATGATTTGGTCTGCAAAGCCATCTGTAGCAAAGAATTCGACAGATTCGCTACCCTCTAGTTCAAAAAAAATTCTTCTTCATTTCTGATCTGAGGAAAGTCCTTTTATCTGAGGCTGTGCCCTCTGATCCTCGACTTTCACACAATTGGAAACACCCTCTCTATGTCCACTCTATTTAGGTGTTTTTTTGCTCTGTGTTGTGAGGTCTGTCCTCCTTAAATTTTAATCCTGGCTAAATTTAATTGCTTTGTCTTTAGCTGCTTAAGACTGTGTGTTCCAAGGCTATCTCTCCAAGGATTTCCACCAAACTTCCTCAGAAAACTTTTCTCAGTGAAAATAATCATCCTTTAATCCTGCCTCATTGGTCATATTATTGTTTTTTCACAGACGCAGTCTTGATCTTTACTTGATATCACTCCTCTGAAGCTACTTATGATCACATAAAAACATCATGTGAAATGATTGCTGTTGATCATTTCCCACAAGGGCCTATTTCTGTGCAGTAGTACTCGACAATGCTATTAATCCAAATCTATCCCACTGATCTCCCAAGTACTGGTTCATACGTATTGCATGTCCGTCAATTGAGAGCCCATAACCTGGGGAGGATTTGTAAGTGTTTCCAAATATCAGGAACTTAGAAAAACCTTCAGAGCTTTTGACAAGCGCGATAGGTGGTGGTGTTGGGTGGGTGAAGTCACTGGCGAAAAGTATAGGTAGCTATGAAGCAACTTCTCCATCCAAGAAAGTAAGATATTGCATGCGTCATATGCAGATGAGCAGCATCTATGGAAACAAGTACAGTCGACCTCTCCGGCCCAGACCCTTTAGCAGGACTGAAGAAAAAAGAGGAGTCGATTTAAAAGGTAGGTGAGGAGAAACACAAGGTGTTAGGTGAAACCTGGAAGTGGGGGGGAAACAAACTAAATAGCTGGGAAGTTGATTTGTGAAAGAGATACAGGGCTGGGGAAGGGGGAATCTATTTGGAGAGGACAGAAAGCCTTGGAAGAAAGAAAAGGGGCAAGGAGCACCAGAGGCGATGGGCAGGCCAGGAGATAAGGTGAGAGAGGGAAAAGGGTATGGAGAATGGTGAGGGAGTGGGGAGCATTACCGGAAGTTCGAAAAATCGATGTTCATGTCATCAGGTTGGAGGCTACCTAAATGGAATACAAGGTGTTGTTCCTCCAACCCAAATATGGCTTTATCACGACAGTGGAGGAGGCCATGGATGACATATCAGAATGGGAATGGGAAGTAGAACTAAAATGGGTGGCCACTGGGAGATCCCACTTCTTCTGGCGGATGGAGCGTAGGCTCTCGGTGAATTGGTTTTCCAATCTATGTCAGGTCTCACTGATCTACAGGAGGAGACACCAGGAGCACCGGGCACAGTGTATGACCCCAACAGCCTCAGAGCTGAAGTGAGGAGCGGGATCTCTCAATGGTCACCCATTTTAATTCCACTTCCCATTCCGATATGTCAATCCATGGCCTCCTCCACTGTTGCCATGGGAACACACTCAGATTGGAGGAACAACGCCTTCAACCTGATGGCATGAACATCGATTTCTCGAACTTCCAGTAATGCCCCCCTCCCCCTCCCTTCACCATACCCCCCATCCCCTTCTCCCCCCTTTCCTTATCTCCTTTCCTCCCCATGGTGACCCCCCCTTTTTCTTTCTTCCACAGCCTTCTGTTCCCTCCTATCAGACTTCCCCTTCTCCAGCCCTGTATCTCTTTCACCAATCAACTTCCTGGCTCTTTACTTCATCCGCCCCCCTCCCCACTTTCACCTGTCACTTTGTGTTTCTCTGTCCCCTCCCCCCCACCTTTTAAAGCTACTCATCTTGTTTTCTCTAGTGGTGCTGTCTGGCTTGCTGAGTTCCTCCAGCATTTTCCGTGCTTTGTTTGGATTATCAGCATCTGCAGATACATCCAATATTTGCATTCTGCATAATCAATGGCTGTCTCAACAGCTCTTTGAATCACTACCATTATCGTCCCCCAGTTGCTCTTATCTCCCCTCCAGTCGCTGCCACATTTCCCCCTTTAAAAGAGCAATATGGTTCTCCATTAACTGGGGTTCCCGGTAGTTGCCCATGTACCACCCCACACCCCCTGGGCCATACTGTCCCATATATTCCTCGGGCACTTTGCTTTTACCAACATGTGTATACCTTTAAGATGCATCTGGGGAATTTCAACCATTTCCTCGAGCTTGCACCAGAATTTTGAATTCCCACATGTGACTTTAAGTGAGGGAAACGCTGACAAAATGTTCTGTTTCTCCCCGGGGGTGAAGGGCTTATGGATGGTTGTAATCAAAGTCAAGGGGTAGCTCAGATTTTCAGGGTTCTCGACCTGATGTTGCCTGACCTCAATAGGTGCCATCCTGACAGACGTATCTGGTAAAACTTCTGCCTGAAATATCTCCACACGATGCAAAGCACAAATGATGGGTACCAGTTAAACAGCACATACTTAAAACCGCAGAGTATGTACTCCGCAGTCTGCCACTGCTAAGCATCGGAACTCCTGATGTCTTCTGTATTCCTTTGCAGCACATTCTCAAAATGTGTGTGCTAAAATGCAGCTCCCCGAACGAGTATAAGCACCCTCCCCAACTGGTGGCTCCCTCTCGCCAAATTAACATACAAGGTTTAGTCTCTTACAGAAACACACATGAACGCGCACACACCATTTTTATATCTACCAGTTCAGCCGTCCGTATTCGTGATACCTCGTGTTCCTGTGTACCACCGACCTGAACAGATACAAGCCTGAGTGCTAATTTTAAAAATACTCACCCACTTAGACAGCTAAGATATCTGGCCACACGATGGATCACGGAGGTATCCCATCCCTGGTACCAAACGCTGTATGAATGAAGTCGCTGGATAAAGTACTGGTAGCTATGAAGCAGCTTCTTTATTTAACAAAACAGCATACTGTAGGCATCATAGAGACAACCGTAAACACAAAATACTCTGCAGATGCTGGGGACAAAGCAACACGCACAACACGCTGGAGGAACTCAGCAGGTTGGGCAGCATCTGTGGAAACGATCAGTCAACATTTCGGGCCGGAACCCTTCGTCAGGACTGAAGAGGGAAGGGGCAGAGACCCTATAAAGAAGGTGGGGGGAGGGTGGGAAGGAGAAGGCTGGTAGGTTCCAGGAGAAAAACCAGTAAAGGGAAAGATAAAGGGGTGGGGGAGGGGAGGCAGGGAGGTGATAGGCAGGAAAGGTGAAGAAGGAATAGGGGAATCCACAATGGGTAGTAGAAGGAGGTGGAACCATGAGGGAGGTGGTACGCAGCTGGGGGAAGGGGTGAAGTGAAACTGGGATGGGGGAAGGGAGGGGGAGGGAATTATTGGAAGTTGTAGAATTCAATGTTTATATCAAGGGGCTGGAGACATCCCAGACGGTATATGAGGTGTTGCTGCTAAACATCATGGCATCATGGAGAGACACTTTTGGTTAAAAGGTCTGTCTATGCCTAGCATTACACATTTTATCTGCTAAAGATAAAAAAATTCAGGAGAAGTCAAACAAATCTACATTTACAATCCTCCCACCATCACACCAAAACAAGCATTAATCCCTGTCCCATCCACGCAGTGGAATGTTGAGTGGACTCGTGCATATGCAGACAATCAGCAAGTGCCTGTTTCCTGATCTGCCTGGTCTGTGAATCTATTGTTCAAAGCAAAATTATAAATAAGTAAATCAATTACTATACATATATATGAATATTAAATAGATGAAAAATAGTGCAAAATAAAAATAATATTAAAAAAGTGAACAACAGGAATTCTGCAGATGCTGGAAATTCAAGCGACACACATGAAAGTTGCTGGTGAACGCAGCAGGCCAGGCAGCATCTCTAGGAAGAGGTGCAGTCGACGTTTCAGGCCGAGACCCTGAGTCAGGACGAAAAAAAGTGAGGTAGCTTTCATGGGTTACATGTCCATTTAGGAATTATATGTCAGAGAGAAGATGATGTTTCTGAATCACTGAGTGTGTGCTTTCAGGCATCTGTACCTCTTTCCTGAGGGTAACAATAAGAAGAGAGCATGTCCTGGGTGATGCGGGTACTTAATAATGGATGCTACCTTTCTGAGGCACCGCTCCTTGAAGATGTCTTGGATACCAAGGGGGGCTAATTCCAAAGATGGAGCTGACTAATTTTACAACTTTCTGTAGCACCTATGCAGCAGCTGCCTCCCCCCTCCCGCCCAAACTGGACAGTAATGTAGCCTGTCAGAATGCTCACCATGGTACATCCATAGAAGTTTTTGAGTTTTTGAATTATCTGCTAAATGTGCTAAACCCAAAAATTGCTCTAATAGGTGGCTAAACTTAAGTGTGAAGCTTAATCAGCTGTCAAAGTTCACTCAGTAGTAGCTGAGTTAGCCCTGCCTCTACCCTCTCTCAAGCTCATGTTTTGTCATGTACACATACAGTTTCTATAAAAAATATTCAGACCCTTGGAAGTTTTCATGTTTTATTGTTTCACAACATTGAATCAGAATGGACTTAATATGACACTGATCATCAGAAAAAGATTCGTGTCAAAGTAAAAAC
Organism: Mobula birostris; assembly: GCF_030028105.1. Taxonomy (NCBI): domain Eukaryota; kingdom Metazoa; phylum Chordata; class Chondrichthyes; order Myliobatiformes; family Myliobatidae; genus Mobula; species Mobula birostris. Next base: position 57,062,329 of record NC_092383.1, on the reverse strand, counting down.
AGATTTCTACAAAGCGATCTAATTTAATTACAAGTAAAAAACACAAAATAATTGATTGCATAGTATTCACTCTCCTTTAAAATGACACACCAAATCATCACTGGTGCAGCCAGTTTTAGAAGTCACTTACAATACATATAAAATGTTGGAGGAATTCAGCAGGCCAGGAAGCATCTATGGAAAAACGTACAGTCGATGTTTCAGGCCAAGACCCTTCCAGTCCTGCTGTAACTCTGGAGGAATTACAAGATTCAGTGGCTGAAATGGGAGAGATTGCACATACAACAACTGTTGCCTTGGGTGCTTCATCAGGCACAGCTTTATGGGAGAGTGGCAAAGAGAAAGCCACTTTTACAAAAGCTCACATAAAGTCTTGGCTCAAATTTGCCAGAAGGCCCGTGGGAATCTCTGAAGTCAGCTGGAAGAAGGTTCTATGATTTGATGAAATCAAAATTGAGCTTTTTGGCCATCAGACTAAATGCTATGTTTGGCGTAAGCCAAATATCGCACATCATCAAAAACGCACCATTCCTACCGTGAGGTATGGTGGTGGCTGCATCATGCTGTGGGGATGCTTCACTGCAACAGGCCCTGGAAGGCTTGTGAAGGTAGAGGGTAAAATGAATGTTGAAAAATGCAGGGAAATCCTGGAGGAAAACCTAATGCAAGAGAACTGTGAATTGGGAAAAAGATTTGTTTTCCAGCAAAACAATGCCCCCAAGCATAAAGCCAAAGCTCCACAGGAATGGTTTAACGACAACAAAGTTGACATCCTGGAGTAGGCAAATCAGAGTCCAGACCTCAATCTAACTGAGAATTTGTGGCTGGACTTGGAAAGGGCCTCAATAGGTGCCATCCTGACAGATATATCTGGTAAAACAGCTCCCTGAAATATCGCTCACAATCCCCATGCAATCTGACAGAGTTTGAGCAGTTTTGTAAAGGAACTGGTACACAAGCTCTCTGCCTGTACCCTATTAAGCCAGGTTAAGTGGCTGCAATTCCTAAAAGTAGTTGCTGTCAATTGCCTTGGAACTTGATTAGGGAATGTAAATGGGTGTGTTCTGCTAAAGCATCAAATGCCATATCGAGTGTGTGAAGAGTGGTTTATAAGGAACTTCAGTGAGGCAAGGAAGCTGCATATTTAAAATTGAATTAATCTGATTACTTACAATTTAATTTAAAAAGGGGGTATCTCATACCCATCCTATTCCAAGTGAGATACTTCCCATGTCCTGGGGAAGGTCACATGCAAAAGAGGGAATAGAAGCCCAGTGATGTGAAGCCTGCGCAAAGCTTATAACAATATGGTCCATACTTCAAGTTAGGTGTTTTGTGGATAACACATTTCCTGAGCTTACGGGAGTGGAATCAAGGAGAGAACAGGTCACTGACAGGTAGATTTTAGAAAGAAAATGTGGGCAGATAGCTCAGGAGACCCATGATGCTTTGTTGCAGTTCAAACGGTCGTTAATTCCGAATACTAATATGTGAGAAGAATTACTCTGAGAAGTGCAACCAAAAACATGGTAGCCCAATTATATAGGAAGGGAGGAGAAAGGCCAAAAAGGAAATAATCTTAGTTCTCCTGACTATAAAAGATTCTATAGTTAGGAGAGACATTGTTTACAGAGATAATTCTTGGACATCACATTGCCTTTCTGGTTCAAAGATATCATTGACTAATAACAAAACTTTCTTGAGGGAGATGTTGAACAGACAAAAGTTGTAGTCCATACTGACACCAAGAACAGGAAGGGAAAAGGATGAAGTCCTGGAGAGAGATTAAGGTATTTGGTAAGATGTATGGCCGGCTCCAAAATGGTCTAGCAAACAACTCAATTGCACCATTACTGCTATTTCATACTGAAAAGAATAACATTTATTAGGATAACTTACCTTGACCTATGGACACAACAAAGTCAATCCTAGTCCAGTGGGCCTTGTAGTAGAGGACAGTGTCCGACTTGGGAGAATTCTCTCCCATTGATTAGTTAAAATACGATTTGACATTCCTCAAACTCATAGAATCAGATCTTGTAGACATGTCAAACTCTAATATCACAATCCCTGGGAATATCCTGTCCCACCAGCAGGGTAGACCCACCAGATATAAAAGTGATATACAAGTAGGAAATAGTTGCCCCTGAAGTTTGCAATGTGCCAGAATTCTCATGGCATGAAGTCAAACATTCTCCCAGTGCCACTGACTATCCTCTCTTAGCTGATGAATCATGTTGACTGCACAGAAGATGAACTAACAGTTGTAGCAATGGCACAGGAGCTACTTTGGGCAGGAATCCTCACTGACTGAGTGCTATGAATGGGTTGTTAACTCCAGTACTACCCTTGCTGGCTCAGACCTGAAGGATGGAGAGGCTATTTTTGGAAGTAACAATTGAATCAACGACAGGGACAAACCAGGTTAACCTCATTGTTCTCAATGTAGCTGTAGAAAATGTATCCGTCAACAATAGCATGACCACCTCATAATCCTTCTCCACACCATAGACAATTGCCATTGCATTGGATGGCATTACATTCACAGTAAAGGGAATAGACACAGACAGATTTAATATCCATGAGGCACTATGGACCTTTGGCAGAAACAGCAGAATGTATACCATCACAACTTTAAACTCATGGCCTGACACATTCCTCACTCTGCCACTGTTATCAAGCCAAGTTGCTGGCTTTGATTCAATGGAGGATGAGAACTTGCTGAGAGTCGCGCCCAGTATTTGTAAGAGTGGGGAGCCAGCCTAGTGAAGCTGCAACATTTTTAATCATCACTGATGTCTGTCTTGAAATTTGTTGCTTTTGTGACAGCAACAAAGTGTAAGTCATAAAATATTACTAGAAGTTACATGTAAAGAAATAAATTGTGACAAAGCTGAATAATGAGGTATTATTCATAGACCATTCAGAATTCTGGTGTTGGGGAACAAAAAGTTGTTCCTAAAGCATTAAGTGTAGGCCTTCCGGCTCCTATACCTCCTCCCTGATGAGAGCAATGAAAAGCGATTATTATCCTGGATGATGAGGGTCTTTAATGATAGATGCTGCCTTCTTGAGGAACCACATTTTAAAGACATCCTCTGAGTTAGACCAAATGCATGGCAAATGGTATGAAATAGAGTTAAACAATCTGGTAACCAAGGGTAGCCAAGGGTTCTGCAGTCCTTCTTGTGAACAGCAGTGAATTACTAAACAACAAAAGGGAGGAGGAGGGTCCAAAAATATCCCCATCCTCAATACTGGTGGAACTCAACATATGAGTTCCACCAGTGGGTTATTTCTTCAGTGGTTTGAATGGGGCACAACTGCACAAGCACGTGGAGGTCGGCCAGTGAGAACAGCGGGTAGAGTTTAAAAGGAAGACAGATTTACAGAGCGGGCATTGGAGGAGCGGGAAATGGAGTAGTGGGAGACAGAGTAGGAGGGCTTTGGCTCAACGGGGCTTCGGCAATAAAGGATCGAGGCCAGGTAGGTTAACTGTTTAAACTAGAGACAAAGTATTGGGTGAGGCCGGTTTTCTGTGCTTGGTGTCAGATGTGGGAGGTCCTGGAGACCCCCAGCCTCCCAGACGACCACATCTGCACCAAGTGCGTTGAGCTGCAGCTCCTTAGGGATCGTGTTAGGGAACTGGAACTGCAGCTCGATGACCTTCGTCTGGTCAGGGAGAGTGAGGAGGTGATAGAGAAGAGCTATAGGCAGGTAGTCACCCCGGGACCACAGGAGACAAAGAAGTGGGTAACAGTCAGGAGAGGGAAGGGCAAGAAGCAGGCATGAAAGAGTACCCCAGTGGCTGTCCCCCTTAACAATAAGTATTCCTGCTTGAGTACTGTTGGGGAGGACGGCCTACCTGAGAAAAGCAACAGTGGTCGCGCCTCTGGCACAGAGTCTGACCTTATGGCTCAGAAGGGTAGGGAAAGGAAGAGGATAGCAGCAGTGATAGGGGACTCTATAGTTAGGGGGTCAGATAGGTGATTCTATGGATGTAGGAAAGAAACACGGATGGTAGTTTGCCTCCCAGGTGCCAGAGTCTGGGGTGTTTCTGATCGTGTCTACGAAATCTTGAAGTGGGAAGGAGAACAGCCAGAGGTCGTGGTACATATTAGTACCAATGACATAGGTAGGAAAGGGAGGAGGTCCTGAAAAAAGACTACAGGGAGTTAGGAAAGAAGTTGAGAAGCAGGACCTCAAAGGTAACAATCTTGGGATTACTGCCAGTGCCACATGACAGAGAGTATAGGAATAGAATGAGGTGGAGGATAAATGCGTGGCTGAGGGATTGGAGCAGGGGGTAGGGATTCAGATTTCTGGATTAAGTGTGACCCTTATGAAAAAGGACGGGTTGCACTTGAATCCGAGGGGGACCAATATCCTGACGGGGAGGTTTGCTAAGGCTATTGGGGAGAGTTTAAACTAGGATTGCTGGGGGATGGGAACCGAACTGAAGAGATGGAGGAAAGGGAGGTTGGTTCACAAATAGAGAAAGCTTGGAGACAGTGCGAAAGGGAGGATAGGCAGGTGATAGAGAAGGGATGCGCTCAGTCCAATGGTTTGAAATGTGTCTGTTTTCATGCGAGGAGTATCATGAGTGAAGCAGATGGGCTTAGAGCGTGGATCAGCACTTGGAGCTATGATGTTGTGGCCATTACAGAGATTTGGATGGTGCAGGGGCAGGAATGGCTACTTCAAGTGCCAGGCTTCAGATGTTGCAGAAAGGAGAGGGAGGGAAGCAAAAGAGGTGGGGGGTGTGGCACTGTTGATCAGGGATAGTGTCACGGCTGCAGAAAAAGAGGAAGTCATGGAGGGGTTGTCTACGGAGTCTCTGCGGGTGGATGTTAGGAATAGGAAGGGGTCAATAACTCTACTGGGTGTTTTTTATAGACCACCCAATAGTAACAGGGACATCGAGGAGCAGATAGGGAGACAGATTCTGAAAAGGATTAATAATAATAAGGTTGTTGTGGTGGGAGATTTTAATTTCCCAAATATTGATTGGCATCTCCCTAGAATGAGGGGTTTAGATGGGGTAGAGTTTATTAGGTGTGTTCAGGAAGGTTTCTCGACATAATATCTAGATAAGCCTACAAGAGGAGAGGCTGTACTTGATCTGGTATGGGGAAATGAACCTGGTCATGTGTCAGGTCTTTCAGTGGGAGAGCATTTTGGAGATAGTGATCACGTCTATCTCCTTTACCATAGCATTGGAGAGGGATAGGAACAGATAGAGTAGGGAAACGTTTAATTGGAGTAAGGGGAAATACGAGGCTATCAGGCAGGAACTTGGAAGCATAAATTGGGAACAGATATTGTCAGGGAAATGTACAGAAGAAATGTGGCAAATTTTCAGGGGTTATTTCTGTGGAGTTCTGCATAGGTACGTTCCAATAAGACATGGAAAGGATGGTAGGGTACAAGGTCCATGGTGTACAAAGGCTGTTGTAAATCTAGTCTAGAAGAAAAGAAGAGCTTACAAAAGGTTCAAAAAACTAGGTAATGATATGAATCTAGAATATTATAAGGCTTGCAGGAAGGAGCTTAGGAATGAAATTTGGAGAGCCAGAGGGGCATGAGAAGGCCTTGGTGGACAGGATTAAGGAAAACCCCAAGGCATTCTGCAAGTATGTGAAGAGCAAGAGGATGAGACATGAGAGAATAGGATCAATTAAGTGTAACAATGGAAAAGTGTGTATGGAACTGGACGAAATAGCGGAGGTACTTAATGAATACTTTGTTTCAGTATTCACTACAGAAAAGGATCTTGGCAAGTATAGGGATGGCTTGCAGTGGACTGAAGAGCTTGAGAATGTAGAAATTAAGAAAGGAGATGTGCTGGAGCTTTTGTAAAGGATCAAGTTGGATAAGTCACCGGGACTGGAGGGGATGTACCCCAGGCTACTGTGGGAAGCGAGGGAGGAGATTGCTGAGCCTCTGGCAATGATCTTTGCATCATTGATGAGGACAGGAGAGGTTCCGGAGGATTGGAGGGTTGCGGATGTTGTTTCCTTATTCAAGAAAGGGAGTAGGGATAGCCCAGGAAATTATAGGCCAGTGAGTCTTGCTTCAGTGGCTGGTAAGTTGATGGTGAAGATCCTGAGAGGCAGGATTTATGAACATCTGGAGAGGCATAATATGATTAGGAACAGTCAGCATGGCTTTGTCAAAGGCAGGACGTGCCTTACGAGCCTGATTGAATTTTTTGAGGATGTGACTAAGCCATAGATGTAGTGTATATGGATTTCATCAAGGCGTTTGATAAGGTACCCCATGCAAAGCTTATTGAGAAAGTAAGGAGGCATGGGATCCAGGGAACATTGTTTTGTGGATCCTGAACTGGCTTGCCCACAGAAGGCAAAGAATGGTTGTAGATGGGTCATATTCTGCATGGAGGCCGGTAACCAGTGGTGTGCCTCAGGGATCTGTTCTGGGTCCCCTACTCTTTGTGATTTTTATAAATGACCTGGATGAGGAAGTGGAGGGATGGGTTAGTAAATTTGCTGATGACACAAAGGTTGAGGGTGTTGTGAATAGTGTGGAGGGCTGTCAGAGGTTACAAAGGGACATTGATAGGATGCAAAACTGTGCTGAGAAGTGGCAGATGGAGTTCAACCCAGATAAGGTGGTTCATTTTGGTAGGTCAAATATGATGGCGGAATATAGCATTAATGTTAAGACTCTTGGCAGTGTGGAGGATCAGAGGGATCTTGGGGTCTGAGTCCATTGGACACTCAAAGCTGCTACGCAGGTTGACTCTGTGGTTAAGAAGGCACAGGGTGCATTGGCCTTCATCAACTGTGGAATTGAGTTTAAGAGCTGAGAGATAATGTTGCAGCTATATAGGATTCTGGTCAGACCCCACTTGGAGTACTGTACTCGTTTCTGGTCGTCTCACTATAGGAAGAATTGGAAACCATGGAAAGGATGCAGAGGAGACTTACAAGGATGTTGCATGGATTGGGAAGCATGCCTTATGAGAATAGGTTGAGTGAACTCAGCCTTTTCTCCTTGGAGCGACGGAAGATGAGAGGTGACCCGACAGTGGTGTACAAAATAATGAGAGGCATTGATCGTGTGGATAGTTAGAGGCTTTTCCCCAGGGCTGAAATGGCTAGCACGAGAGGGCAGAGTTTTAAGGTGCTTGGAAGTAGGGTACAGAGGAGATGTCAGGGGTAAGGTTTTTTGCAGAGAGTGGTGAGTGTGTGGAATGGGCTGCCGGCGGCAGTGGCAGAGGTGGAAATGATAGGGTCTTTTAAGAGACTCATGGATGGCTGCATGGAGCTTAGGAAAATAGAGGGCAATGGGTAAAGCCTCGGTAGTTCTACAGTAGGGACATGTTCGGCACAGCTTTGTGGGCCGAAGGGCCTGTATTGTGCTGTATGTTTTCTATGTTTTAATGTTTCTATGTTCTATGTTTCTGAGTTTTAAGAGTCAAGGCTGAATCATTAATCACCAGGTGCAGGTAGAAGTCTTGTATGGATGTCCATCTCAACAGGTTGATCAAACAATTAAGTCTATGAGATCCAGTTGGGTGCAATAGTGATGGGAAGTAAAGAGTAATGATAAAAATTTTTGTGCTGGAAGACACTTAGCACTGGGGTTTCACAGACCTCAGTAATCGGTCCACAGCTTTATATAATGTGGCATGATAAAGCCATTTTTAGTTCTGATGTAAAAATGGCTGTGTGGTTTACAGTGACAATGAGAACTGTAGACTGCTGGAAAATGTAGATAGTTTACGCAAATGGGCAGAAAAATAGTAATTGAAGTTCAAAACATTCCCCTCTTATCTGTAACATTTCTATCACAGGTAAACGAGAAAGGTGGAATAACGAATAAGGACAATGAAAGGGTATATCTGGATCTTGCTGCCAGAGGACTTGGTGGAGACAGATACAATCACTGTTTAAAAGACATTATACGAAACTTAAAAAGGCAGGGCATAGAAGGTATGGATAAGTTTGGCTAAGTGCCGTTGGTGTAAATGGACATAAAGGTTAATATGGATGTGCTGAGGTGAAAGGGCTGTTTTTGTGCTGTATAGCTCTGACTCAGTAGCCCCTTGTGCTCTGAGCATATTGCATCCTTCTGGACTTCATACTGAACTCTACATCGTCAAGTAACTTTTCCCATAGTGTCAACAAGTCATAGAACACTACAGCATAGAAACAGCCCCTTCATTTCATCTAGTCCATTTTGAATTATTATTCTGCTTAGCCCCATTAACTTGTAGTTGTAGTTCTTGTACATGCCTGGTTTCAGCTCATCACTTCTAAATCTTCCTTAGCTTCTCTACGGCAGGCTCTGGAAATTCCCTCCACAATTTCTCAACCACTTGCTCTCTTTCTCTAAGCCATTCCTTAAAATCAATACGATTGGGCTCCAAAAGGCACTTTAATGGTTAAAATGAGTCACATTTTCTGTCCTTGGTGTGCTAGAGTCTACCCTTGGGCAATCTCCTTCCCTCATGAATATTTATATAACAAATATTAAACTGAGCACATTTTAAATGTGCAAACTGATTAAAGAACATTTGCTGTTTAGAAACAAACTGCTGGAAGAATTCAGCAGGTTAGGCAGCATCTGTTGAGGAAAATGAACAACTGGTATTTCGGTTTGAAACCCTTCATCTTTACTAAGAAAATGAACAGGATATCTTGCTGACCACAGCTCCACGTTGTTTGGGTGACATGTGATTAGGGGTTGAGAGCCATCACTCAATTGTGGTCCATGAGATAAATATAGAGCTGTACAACATTTAGCTGCTTGGCCATTCAGCAAGATGATGCTGGCTTTTTCTGCCTGGCACCTGTTTTATTTAGTTTCTATCAGCAGCCGGTCTTTCTTGGCTTTGAATACACCTAACAACTGAATTTGAAGGAAGTGAAGTCACAGAAATATGAACTGAATTGATATGAGATTGGTGACAAAATGATGGTTTGAAGCCGGTGTGAGTAGAGTCTCCAACTGAAGTGAATGGTAAACTGAATTAAAGGTGATTTGAGAAATGCGGTGCAATTAAACAGAAATTGATGGAAAACCTGAGGGTCAGATAGTATCTTTGAAGAGAAAAACATAAAACTATGGGTCAAAATCTCTTCATCAGCTGCTGATTGGTAAAAGGATAGATAAGACAGAGGGAATAACTGATTAAATGGGACCAGGATTCTGTAATAATGAACTGTTGATGAGCTTGTCTGATTGATTATTTTAATGAGGCAAGTTGCAGAAAGCAAACAAAAGGCATTGTGAAGATGGTGTAATGATTCAGAAGGAACTGAGTAACCCATCAACTGAACACTCCACCTTGCCCACCTGGGGAAAGCCTCTGCTTGTATTTCAATCTAACTGGCACTGAATGCGTTTCAGGAGGACTCAGTACATAGTTTTCTGATGTACCTCCTCACACTTGGATCAAAGAATCACAGAAACTTTCGGTGGAAGGTGTTACGAACCCCGTAATGGGTTTAAAGAACCAGCAGAAATGGAATACACCTGAAGTCTGGTTTTGCTGTTAACAAAAGCTAAGCTATTTTATTAGTAACTACATAATAATAATATAAAACCAGATAAGTCAAACAGGTTAGCAGAACTTTAGCATATACAGGTGCGTAAATATAGAACCCAAACTTCTTCAAGCTTAGGGGGTAATTGGATACAGTCTTACAATAGTAGGTAAGCGAAGTCAGTTCAGTTCATGATACTTAGTTGAGTAGAACTGAGGAGAGACAGAGAGAGAGAGGTGTTTGGTTCTCCAGGTAAGACCATGCTGTCGATCCTCCGTTGTCCTCCAGAATCCTTTAAAGTCACCGAATGTGACCACAAGAAGGAGACCGTTTTCTGTGATAAAGCTATCGACCCAGGCGAGGGTTGGACACACTGATAACTTCCCACCGGTCACCCCTTTTCCACACTGTGAGAGCCAATGATCGATTCTCCCGATCGATCCTCCAAAACCCACCCTTCTGTGGGCGCACAAAGCATCATCCAGTGTCTGAATCCGTGTGTGTCTGTCTAACAACCAGCTGACCTTGTATTTATCCAAGCATGCTGAACACCAGCTCTCCATCAAATAACACCACCTCAGTCACCATGGCGACTCACGAGCTGCTCGCTACTCTCTCTCTCTCTCAATCAATTGTACCCTTTCTCTCTTTTTAAAGGTACAGTCCATAAGGGATAATTCAGGATATCGTCACAAAGGGGAGCCATACTCATCAGAAGAAAGGACTGCTTTCCTATGTAATTGAAAAGCAGAAATGCATTACACTGAATGGAGGAAACAGAACACTGCTATACGGCCAATAGTAAAATAATGTTGCTAATCTTTGCACATCAATTCAGTGGCCCGGAGTTTAACTTAATTCATAGAGCTGACAAATACAATCTTCACAAATATTTTACAGAGACTTGGAGATCTGGCAAATTATAAGTGAGTTTACATACCAGTTTAAAAAAGAGAATGGTGCTTGTTGGGACTTATTGCTTCATTTCAGATCATGGAGGCAATTGCACATAATTGCTTATGGAGCTTAAGTAACAGTTTTAGAAAGCAAGTGGGGCACGCTGGAACACTCTGCAGAGCATGAGATCACTTGGCAAGGACCAATAAAAAGAAGTCAAGTTTAAGCTGAGCAGCCACTGTGGAAGGCCATTGTTGGAGAGGGACAGGGTTAGATTGGGATCTAAGGCTTTGGCTCGAGAGACTTCAGTGAAGAGAGGTGGCGGCTAGGTTGAGGTTTTTGTCAAGTTTAGCTTCCTTTTTTTTTCTTCTTGCACAGTTAGAGGAATAGGAATGACTGTTAGGACAGTGGACTGCTCCTCTTGATGGATGTGGAAGACAGGAAGAGCTCCAGTATCCTTCACAACTACACCTGCAAGATGTGCATTCGGCTGCAGTTTCTTACAGTGTTAGGGAACTAGTGCTGAAACTGGATGACTTTCAGATCTTTTGGGAGAATGAAGAGGTGATAGATAAGAGCTACAGGGAGGTAGTCACACCTAAGATACAGGAGACAGATAGCTGGATGACTGTCAGGAGAAGGAAATGGAAGAAGCAGATATTGCAGAGTATCCCTGTGACCGTTCCCCTCAATAACAAGAATACCACTTTGGATACTGTTGAGGCCACCTACCAGGGAAAGCAGCAGTGACCTGGCCTCTGGCAGTGACTGTAGCTCTGTGACTCAGATGGAAAGAGGGAGAAGAGGAGAGCAGTAGTGATAGAGGATTCATTGGTTAGAGGAACAGTAGGAAAGTTCTGTGGATGAAAATGATATTCCTGGATAGTACGTTTCCTCTCAGGTACTAGACTCAGCAGTTTCTTGGATCGAGTCCATAGGATTCTAAATGGGAAGGATAAGCAGCAGGGATTATGGTCCACAACAGTACCAATGACATAGACGGGAAGGGTGAACGAGGTCCTGCAAAGTGAGTTCAGGGAGATAGATTTTTAAACTGGAGCTGTAGGGGCGCAGGAACCAGAGAGCCAGGGCAAATAGTGGAGTGTTTGAGGGGAAAGTACATCTTGAGCCTACACACAGAAGGGAGAACTGAAAGGTTGAATATGGTAGTAGAATAACAGTTTGGCATGGACTGAATGGGCTGAATGGCCTGTTTCTGGAGCACTCTATGACTCTATAGCAATATTCTCAATTGGGGAGAATTAGTGAAAGTGGTACATTTTTTGAAGGCTTTTGCTTAGGTCCCATATAAGAGGTCTGAGTCCAAAATTAAGACAGCAAGGAATGGATTCTGAGTCCGCTGAGCGACAAGTAATGGAGAGTATGAATTAACAGGTGACGTACAGCATGGAAAAAGGCCCTTCGGCGCACTGAGTCCACACCAGCCAGTGACACAGTTGAGAATTACAGCCCCAGATGTTGACAATATACATCTGAGAGATCAAAATGTACCATCCTCAAGCTGGGAGTTACCTGTGAGGAGGATGCAGAGAGTGTTCAATGTGATTTAGACAAGATGGATGAGTGGGCAAATGCAGTTTAACCTGGATATGTGCCACAGCCAGGGGTCGATTTTTTTTAAAAGAGAGTTTTTTTTGTATATTTTCAAACTGTCACCTTGTGGGTATACAATGCTCATCGGATTATTTACCTTTTATGTCTAATTGCTTGTCTTTGGACTAGCTCTGGATTTTTCACTTTGTTTTGTGGTTGTCAAGGAAAAGGAACTCAGCAGGATTCAGCGTGCGACCTGGTCTGGCCACGGTCAGTAGGCAGGAGCAGCAGCTGCCGGAGATGTCCATGTCTCTCTCTGCCATTGAGGAAAATCTAAAAGCCCAGGAATCAGGAATGCCAGGCATCAGTTCCCTATATCTGTCTACTCCGGAGCACTTCGATGGGAGTCCCAAGTCACGCCGCAGGTTTATAATCCAGTGCACTCTGGTGATTGAACTGAAGCCACACAAATTTCATACCGAACAATGTAAGGTGGCTTACATTATTTGGCCATAACACCATAAGACATAGGAGCAGAATCAGGTCATTTTGCCCATTGATTCTACACCCCCATTCAATCATGGCTGATCCTTTTTATTTCCCTTCCTCAGCCCCACTCCCCGGCCTTCCTCCTGTAACCTTTGATGCCACGGCCAAATCAAGAACCTATCAATCTTTGCCTTAAATACACCCAACAACCTGGACTCCACAACTGCCGAGGGTAACAAATTCCACAAATTCACCACCCTCTGGCTAAAGAAATTGCTCTTCATCTCTGTTTTAATGGACGCCCCTCTATCCTGAGGCTGTGCCCTTCTGTCCTTGATTCATCCATCATGGGAAACATCCTTTCCACATCTACTCTCTCTAGGCCTTTCAACATTTGAGAGGTTTCAATGAAATTCCCCCCTCATCCATCTAAATTCCAGTGAGTACAGACCCTGAGCTAACAAACGTTCTTCGTATGATAACCCTTTCATTCCTAGAATCATCCTTGTGAACCTCCTCTGAACCCTCTCCAATGCCAGCACATCTTCTCAGATAAGGAGAACAAAACTGTTCACAATATTCAAAGTGAGGCCACACCACTGACTTATAAAGCCCTAGCATCGCATCGCTGCTCTTGTATTCTAGACCTCTTGAAATGAATGCTAACATTGTATTTGCCATCCTCACCACTGACTCTACCTGCAAGTTAACCATTAGGGTGTTCTGCACAAGGATGCCCAAGTCCCTTTGCATCTCAGATTTTTGGATTTTCTCCTCGTTTAGAAAATAGTTTGCACATTTATTTCTTCTACCATAATGCATGACCTTGTATTTTCCAACATTGTATTTCATTTGCCACTTTCTTGCCCATTCTCCTAATCTGTCTTTCTACAGCCTTCCTGTTTCCTCAGCACTGTCTGCTCCTCCACCAATCTTTGTATCATCTGCAAACCTGGCAACAAAGTTAACTATTCCATCATCTAAATCATTGCTATACAGTATAAAGAAAGAAGCAGTCCCAACACTGACCCCTAAGGAACACGACTAATCACCGGCAGCCAACGAGAAAAAGATCCTTTTATTCCCACTTGCTGCCTCCTATTAATCAGGCGATGCTCTAATCATGCCAGTAACTTTCCTGTAATATCATGGGCTCTTAAATTGGTAAACAGCCTTATGTGTGGTACCTTGTCAAGGGCCTTCTGAAAATCCAAATATACAACATCCTCTTTATCTACCCTATATGTTGTCTCCTCAAAGTATTCCAACAGCTTCATCAGGCAAGATTTTCCTTCAGGGAAACCATGCTGACTTTGTCCTATGTTACCAAGTACTCCATAATCTCATCCTTAACAATTGATTCCAACATCTTCCCAATTACTGAGATCAGGCTAACTGGTCTGTAATTTCCTTTCTGCTGCCTCCCTCCTTTCTTAAAATGTGGGGTGACCTGTGTTATTTTGCAGTCCTCTGGCGTTATGCCAGAGTCAAATGAGTTTTGAAAGATCATTACTAATGCCTCCACAATCTCTACCACTACCTCTTTCAGAACCCCTGGTGCAGTTCATCTGGTCTGTGTGACTTATGTACCTTTAGATCTTTCAGCTTTTTGGGTACCTTCTCCCTTATAATAGTAACTGCACTCATTTTTCTTCCCTTACACCCATCAACAACTGGTACACTGCTTGTGTCTTCCACAGTGAAGACTGATGTAAAATATTCATTTAGTTCATCTGCCATCTCCTTGTTCCCCATTATTATTTCTCCAACCATCCTATATTATTTCTAGCAGTCCTATATCCACTCTCATCTCTCTTTTATTCTTACGTACTTGAAAAAGCTTTTTCTATCCACATTGATATTGTTTTCTAGCTTGCTTTCATATTTCATCTTTTCTCTCCCAAAGATTCTTTTTGTTGCTCTCTGTATGTTTTTAAAAGCTTCCCAATCCTCTGTCTTCCTTCTAATTTTTGCTTTGTTGTATGCCCTTTCTTCTGCTTTTACATTAACCTTGATTTCCCTAGTCAGCCACAGTTGTACTATTTTGCCATTTGAGTATTTCTTTGTTTTTGGAATCCACCTATCCTGCACCTTCCTCATTTTTCCCAGAAACTCAAGCCATTGCTGCTCTGTTGTCATCCCTGCCAGCATCCCCTTCCAATTTACTTTGAACAACTCTTATCTTATACCACTGTAATTTCCTTTACTCCACTAAAATACTGCTACATCAGACTTTACTTTCTCCCTATCAGATTTCAAGTTAAACTCAATCATAATGTGATCACTGTCTCCTAAGAGTTCCTTTACCTTAAGCTCCCTAATCACCTCTAGTTCATTACATAACACCCAATCCAGCATAGCTGATCACCCAGCAGGCTCAATGACAAATTGCTTGAAAAGGCCAACACATCAGCATTCAACAAATTCACTCTCCTGGGATCCACTACCAATCTGATTTTACCTGCATGTTAAAAACTCTCTGGAGATCCTGCTTCTCAGCTTTCTGCCTAGTTCCCTAAATTTTCTCTTCAGGACCCCATTGCTTTTCCTTCCTATGTCACTGGTACCAATATACACCAAGACCTCTGGTTGCTCTCCCCTCCCTCTCCAAAATGCTGTGGATACAGTCCAAGGTGCTCCTGACCCTGGCACCAAGGGGGAAAAGCTCTGGAATGGGCAACAGCAAAGTGGGGAGAGAGAGGACCCTGAATGCTCCTTTACTGATCCATTTTTTGGCACTCTAAAGAGAGTGTTTAATCACTCCATCAGAGGGTAGTAGGGTGTTACAAGACTTCTTGGCATGAGACAGGGGTTGAGAAGCGTGGCTGACTAATCAATTGAATTCAAAACTTTGGCTCTAGAGACTGGATGGAATGGCCATGCCCTGGTAGCCTTGTTCTACAAAGATGAATGGGCAGCCTACGATTCTGTAGTGGAGCTGAATGGGCTAATAGATTTAGCCATTCGTCTAGACATCCATCTGCCAGAATGACGGGAGTAGCATCAGCAGTCCCCTGGTTTCTATCCTACCTGCCCTCATCCTCCACCAACTTTGCCATTTCCTCCTACAGATCCTTCGCACCTACTTGCTGGATGCATACATTTGGGTAGGACACAGCTCTCGGTTGCTGAATGTGACAGAAGATTTAAAGAGAGACGTTTGTACTGTGGGGGACTGGGGCATATCTGACCAAGCGTGCCAAGAGGCTGGGAAACTTGAGGGAGCAACCCAGTGAGGGTAGATCTGTGACATCCCTGGAGTTTCTCCTATAAGCTCTTCCTCGGGGTTGCATATACTCTCTTGTTTGATATGGAATCTAAAGGAGTTTCCCATTTGGGCATTTGTTGCCATGTGTTCAGTGGGTAACATTTCAGATTTGATTGGAGTGCTGCGCAGATGCAGTTGAAGCATTGCCATGCAAGTCCAGTGAAGAGCTTTAAAAAGCAGGACATTTTTTCAGCGAGAGTTATTGATTGGAGTTCTGCACGAATGCAGTTGAATCATTTCTGCGCAGGTCTGGCGAAGAGCTTTAGAAACCCCGTCTCCATAAAAGCGGGGTACCGTCTAGCAGAGCAGTCATTGTGGGAGTGGTCTGAGTCAGAGTAGTAAGGCTTTGGCTCAACTGGGCTTCGGTGAGAACAGATAAAGGCAAGGTCAGCAGGTAAGTCTTGGGCTCGATTTCTGAGGTCAGCGGCGGAGGCCTGACTTCTGGCAGCTGTGGATGTCCACCAACGGGGCTTTACGGTGGTTGCTCTGGGGAAGCGTCTGGGGCATCTTGAGGTCTCCGCCACCACTTCTGTGTGGTCGTCTGCTCTGGAGAGTTGCTGGTCGGGATGGGCCATGTCTCCAAGCCCTCTGGCACGGTAGCAGGCCGCGGGTCTCCGGGAACGTGGTGGGCCTCGGACCAGGTCTCGCTGGTTGGGTCCAGGTGCTGTCCGGAGTTTAAGAAGCAATTCTGACGCGGTGATCGCCAGCTGGGTCAGTAGCTTTGCCAGGGTGTTGTTGATCTTGCTAGATGTATCAGATTGAAGGTTTAGAAGGGTTTCTCAGGTATAGGACAGTGTAGAAGGCAGTTTGCTTGGGAGAGCATGAGCAGAGTCGCCAGTTACCAACACCATCTTATTTTTAGTTATATATTTATCTATAAGAAGGGAAACGATGAAAAATGAGGGTAAACTAGCCAATACTATATAGCAGGATACTAAAAGACTTCTCAGTTATATAAAGAGAAAAGGGGAGGAGAGAGTTGATATTGGACCACTGGAAAATGATGCTGGTGAGGTAGTAATGGCAAATGGACTTAACGGGTACTTTGCAACTGTCTTCACTGTGGAAGACACTAGCAGTGTGCCAGAGGTCCATGAATGTCATGGAGCAGGAGTGAGTGCCATTGCTATTACAAAGGAAAATGTGCTAGGCAAACTGAAAGGTCTTAAGGTGGATAAGTCACTGGAGCAGATGGACTACATCCCAAGAGTCCCGAGAGAAGTTGCTGAAGAGAAAATGGATGCATTGGTCATGATCATTCAAGAATCACTTGATCCTGGCATGGTCCCAGAGGAATGGAAGATTGCAAGTATCACTCCACTTCTTAAGAAGGGAGGAAGGCAAAAGAAAGGAAATGAGCCTAACCACAGTGGTTGGGAAAGTGTTGGATTCTATTGTTAAGGATGAGGTTTTGGGGTGCTTGGAGACTGATAAAATAAGTCTAAGTCAGCATGGTTTCTGTAAAGGAAAATCTTGCCTGACAAATCTGTTAGAGTTCTTTGAGGAGTAACAAGCAGAGTGGACAAAGGAGAGGCAGAGGATGTCATTTACTTGGATTTTCAGAAGGCATTTGATAAGGTGCCACACACAAGGCTGCTTAACAAAATCCTGTGGCATTACAGGAAAGATACTGGCATGGATAGAGGAATGGCTGACAGCCAGGAGACAGCGAGTGGGAATAAAGGGGCATTTTCTAGTTGGCTGCTGGTGACTAGTGGTGTTCCTTAGGGGTCAGTATTGGGACCACTACTTTTCACATTGTTCGTCAATGATTTGGATAATGGAATTGACGACTTTGTGGTAAAGTCTGCAGATGATCTGAAGATAGGTGGAGGGAAAGATCGTGCTGAGGAAGCAATGCAATTGCATTAAGGCTTAGACAAATTGGAAGAATGGGCAAAAAAGTGGTAGATGGAATACAGTGTTGGGAAATGTATTATAATGCATTTTGGTAAAAGGAGCAATAGTGCGGACTATTATCTAAATGGGGAGAAGGTTCAAACATCAGAGGTGGAGGAGAACTTAGGTGACCTCGTACAAGACTCCCTGAAGGTAATTTACAGGTTGAGTCTGTGGTAAAGAACCAAAAGCAATGCTGGCATTTATTTCAAGGGGAATAGAATATAAAAGTAAGGAGATAATACTGAGTCTTTATAAGACACTAGTCAAGGGGAAAAGAATACAAAAGCAAAGAGATAGTGCTGAGGCTTTATAAGACACTAGTCAGGCTGCACTTGAAATATCGTCAACAGTTTTGGGCCCTATATCTCAGAATGGATGTATTGTCATTGGAGGGAGTCCAGAGGAGGTTCATGACGATGATTCTGGGAATGAAGAAGTTAACATATGAGGAGTGTTTGGCAGCTGTGGGCCTGTACTCACTGGAATTTAGAAGAATGCATGGAGATCTCATTGAAACCTACCAAATGTTTAAAGGACTAATTAGGGTCAATGTGGAAGGGATGTTTCCTATGGCGGGGGTATCCAGAACTAGAGGTCACAGCCTCAAAATTGAGGGGTGACCTTTTAGCTAGGGAGTGGTGATCTGTGGAATGCTCTGCCACAGACTACAGTGAAGGCCAAGTCCATGTGTATATCTAAGGTGGAAGTTGATAGTTTCCTGATCGGTCAGGACATCAAAGGATATGTCAAGAAGGGAGGTGTGTGGGATTGAATGGGATCCGGGATCAGCCATGGTGGCACGGCAGAGCAGGCATGATGGGCTGAATGGCCTAATTCTACTCCTATGTCTTATGGTCTTACTTAGAGGTGGCATGTCCAATGAGGGTCCCTATCGCTAAGCCAGATCATCGTCTTACCGTCACTGCCCTTGATGGTAGGCATCTTGAGCCAGGTAAAGTTCGTTACATTCCTGGACGGTTCGGCTTTTGGATGAGGAATCACCATCAGACATTAAAGTTCCACTTGCTTCATTCTACAGATATCCCTCTTATCCAGGATTATCTCAGCATGCCCCTGTGATTGACTGGCCCGGGGGAGTTATAACTGGTTGATCCCAATTGCCAGAATGTTTGTTTTTCATTGGTTTCTCAGAATTGCAAGCACCCATCTTCAAAGTGAAAATCCCTGAATTTATGCCCGACCCTCCCGAGTTAGAAGCTATTAATGAGATTAAGAGAGTCTCTCCTGAATACTCAGATCTCCTTGAAGTGTTTAGCAAGAAAAGATGCTATCTCGCTGCCACCCCATCATAATTACATGGTTTTTACCGGGTTCCTACCCTTCCCGAGGCAGGTTCTGGTCTTGAAAGACCTGCTCTGCAAGTTTATCTCAAAGAGGCGTAAGCAGCCGTGTTTGATCAGACCCTTGACTTCCGCTGCAGGGCGGGGTTTTTCTTTGTCACGAAGAAGGACGGCAGCCAGATACTGATTATTGGGATCTTAACAAGGTCAGCATTAAAATCGTGATCCCTTCCCATTACTGAACTCAGCCTTTGATTTACTGCAAAGGGCCAACATTTACACTAAACTGGATTTCAGGAATGCCTATAATTTTATTTGGATTCATCAGGATGATGAATGGAAGACGGCATTCAATACCTCAATCGAGCATAATGAATACCTAGTTACAGTATGCCCTTTGGGCTTATTAACACCCCAGCAGTTTATCAGGCATTATTAATGATGTCTTCAGGGAGATGTTAAACAGGTTTGTCTTTCTGTACCTAGACAATATTTTGATTTTTTTCAAGTTCTTATGTGGATCATGTATCGTCAGGTTCTTCGGTGTTTATTAGATGATAAATCACCTGTGACTCACCTGTGAGTCGGTTGGGGTGATATACTGTGTCCGGTGCTCCCGGTGCGGCCTTCTATATATTGGCGAGATCCGACACAGACTGGGAGATCGTTTCGCTGAACACCTACGCTCTGTCCGCCAGAGAAAGCAGGATCTCCCAGTGGCCACACATTTTAATTCCATATCCCATTCCCATTCTGACATGTCTATCTGCGGCCTCCTCTACTGTAAAGATGAAGCCACAATCAGGTTGGAGGAATAACACCTTATATTCCGTCTGGGTAGCCTCCAACCTGATGGCATGAACATTGACTTCTCTAACTTCTGCTGATGCCCCACCTCCCCCTCGTACCCCATCCGTAATTTATTTTTATACACACATTCTTTCTCTCTCTGTCCCCCTCACTATACCCCTTGCCCATCCTCTGGTTTTCCCCCTCTCCCTTTTCTTTCTCCCTAAGCCTCTTGTTCCATGATCCTCTCATATCCCTTTTGCCAATCAACTGTCCAGCTCTTGGCTCCATCCCTCCCCCTTCTGTCTTCTCCTATCACTTTGGCTCTCCCCCTCCTCCTCCAACTTTCAAATCTCTTACTAGCTCTTCCGTCAGTTCGTCCTGACGAAGGGTCTCGGCCCGAAACATTGACTGTACCTCTTCCTAGAGATGCTGCCTGGCCTGCTGCGTTCACCAGCAACTTTTATGTGTATTGCTTTATTAGATAACAACTTGTTTATAAGCTAGAGAAGTGTGAATTTCATGTTCCTGAAGTCTCGTTTTTAGGATTTGTTATTTCCCGGGATAATGGATCTAGATAAAACTCGTATGGGGCAGGCCCACTCCCACTTCTGCCAAGCGGGTTCAGAGATCCTTGGGGTTTGATGACTTTTATAGGAGAGTTATTAAGAATTTTAGCTCCATGGCTGCTCTCCGATTAACCTTACCAAGAAAAGGTCGGTTTGTTTCTGTTGGGTGGTAAAGGTGGAGTCAGCCTTTAAAGACCTTAGGAATCGATCTGTCACTACTCCCATACTGTGCCCACCCAATGACTTGCCCTTTGTTGTTGAGTTTGACGCTTCTGACATCGGAGTAGGGGCAGTCTTGTCCCAGTGTTCCCCCCGATTAAAAAAAGTGCATCCCTGTGCTTGAAACGGCTGTCTGCAGCCAAATCCAATTATGCTGTAGGTAACCGGGAGTTGTTGGCTGTTAAACTGGCCTTAGAAGAGTGGCGACATTGGTTAGAAGGGGTGGAACATCCGTTTATAGTTTGGACTGATCGTATGAATTTGTATCCAGAATGCTGAGAGACTTAACTCACGACAAGCCTGTTGGGCATTGTTTTAAAACCATTTTTAATTTTGTCATTACTTATATCTAGGTTCCAAGAGCCTAAAGCCAGAAGCCCAAGATAGGCATTTTGAGCCCCCCTATTCGCTAGATAGGCTGGAATCGATACTTTCAGAGAATAAACTTCTGGTTTCTGTCATTTGGGATATTCATTCCAAAGTCAGACAAGCATTCGAGGGGAGTAATCTAGTTCCCAGTAATCTTCCCTTAGGTTGCCTCTCTGTGCCACCCAAACTTGGGTGGAGATCCTGAAATGGGGACATGCATTAACGATAGCAGCCCACAGTGGGATATCAGGCACCCTAGAATTCACAAAAAGATGCTATCGGTGGCCTGGTATTAATAGGGACTTCAGATCATTTGTCCAAGCCTCTGATATTTGTGCTCTTTCCAAAGATTCCAATTCTCCTCCCCAGGGTCTTCTCCATCTCCTCCTGACACTGGTCCCATCTCTTGCTGGATTTTATCTCCGGTCTACTGTTATTTCAGTCATGGTTGATCGATTTTCCAAGGTTTGCAATTTTTTCCTGCTCATTAAATTGCCCACAGCCCCTGAAAATGCGGGACCTTTTATTGCAGCAGGTGTTCAGGGTTCCTTCTGATATTGACTCTGACTAGGCCCACAATTTACGTCAAGGTTTTGGAAAGATTTTGTAAACTTACTGGAGCTACCTCGAGGTTTTCTTCTGGTTTTCACCCACAAACTAATGGTCACTAACCCAAGATTTGGAACACACTCTTTGTTGCCTTGTTCCTGGTAACCAATCCTCTTGGAGTGACCATTTAATTTAATTTGGGCAAAGATAGCTCATAACGCCCTTCACCATTCTTCACTTAGCATGTCTCCTTTTGAATGTCACTTTGATTTAATCCTCCTCTTTGTCCTGAGCAGGAAATAGAAGTTGGTGTTCCATCTGCTAAACAGTTTGTTGGTGGCTTCAAGCCAAGAGGACTTTGAACTTGCTTTGGTGAGGCAGCAGTTCCAAACCAAAAGGAGGTGTCATCTGGGTCCTTCTTTTTGTGTGGCTCAGCAGGTCTGGCTCTCTATCAGAGACGTCCCCCTTAAAACTGAATCGCAGATGCTAGCTCTTTGCTTCATTGGGCCCTTTAGCATTGTTAAGAGGATCAATCCTGTAATTTATAGATTACGGCTTCCCAGGTATCTCCGAATCCATCCCACCTTTCACGTCTCTGAACTGTGAAACCCTTACTCTGTAGTCCTTTAGCTCCTGCTTCTAAGCCCCCACGCAGAATCATAGACAGAGCACCTGTTTAGAATGCCCTAAGAAGGTGGGGGGTGGTGGTTTCTGTCAGAACCAGGGGTCATTTTTTAAAAATCAAAGATTTTTTTTGTCAATTAGCATTTGGATTGTATTTTCTCAGTGTTACCTCGTGGGTATGCAGTGTTCATTTGAATGTTTACTTTTTATGTCCAGTTGTTTGTCTTTGGACCAGCTCTGTTTTCTCACTTTGTATTGCAGGTATCTCACTGAGGATCACTGGGATTGTTAAGCTCTCTTTGCATTTATCACTTTTATTCAATTTGGGGTAATTTAATTAGCACGGGATTTTCAATGTCTTGCATTGCTACAAGCTGCAGGGTTTATTTCAGCGGGGCATGCTAACCCCTCTCTGCTTGGTCGTCCTGGCTTCCTGTCTGGTGAAACTCAGACTGAGTTCCTCTGTGTATCATGAGAGATTCAAGTTCATCAAAACTCTATTGGTTTCCACATTATGATCTAGATCATTGATATAGACAACAAACAACAATGTTCCCAGCACAGATCCTTGAGGCAAACCACTAGTCGCAGGCCTCCAGTCTGAGAAGCAGTTATCCACTACCACTCCCTGACTTCTCCCACACAGCCGAATGACTTTTTAGTCGGCTTCTGTTAGTTTTCAAAAGCACCTCAATCACCTAACTTCCCACTAATTTTTGATATATGAATGTGCCCTGTCTTTGGCTTTTATGTTGGCTTTAACTTCTCTTGTTAGCCATGGGTGTATCATGTTGCCTTTAGAATACTTCTTCCTCTCTGGGACGTATATATCTTGAAATTACAGCCATTGCTGCTCTACCATCATCCCGGCCAGAGTTATTTCTCATCAATTTTGACCAGCTCCTTTCTCATGCCTCTGTAATTCCCTTTTCTCCACTGTAATACTGATATATTTGATGTTTGCTTTTCCTTCTCACATTTTATGGCAAATTTGTTCATGTTATCCACAAAATGCTGGTGGAATGCAGCAGGACAGGCAGCATCTGTAGCAAGAAGTACAGTCAATGTTTTGGGCCAAGACCTTTCATCAGAATGGAGAGACAGTACGAAATTTGAAAATGGGACGAGGAGATCCAAAATGACAGGAGAAGACAGGAGGGGGAGGGATGAAGCGGAGAGTTGGGAAGTTGATTGGCAAAAGGGAAACAAAGCTGGAGAAGGGGGAGGATCATAGGATGGGGAGAAAGAAAGGGGAGAGCAGGAAAGAAGTGATGGTAAGAGGGAAAGAGAGAGAGAAAAGGGGGGGGGGGTGGGAAATAATAAATAAATAAATTAGGGATGGGCTAAGAAGGGGAGGAGGGTCATTAACGGAAGTTAGAGGGATCAATGTTCATGCCATCAGGTTGAAAGCTACCCAGACGGGATATGAGGTGTCGTTCCTCCCACCTGAGTGTGGTTTCATCTCGACAGTACAGGAGGCCATGGACTGACATATCAGAATGGGAATGGGATGTGGAATTAAAATGTGTGGCCACTGGGAGATCCTGCTTCCTCTGGCGGACAGAGCGTAGGTGTTCAGTAAAGCGGTCTCCCAGTCTGCGTTGGGTCTCACCAATATATAGAAGGCCACATCGGGAGCACCAGAGACATTATTTCACACCAGCCGACTCACAGGTGAAGTTTTGCTGACTAATTTCTATAATAAATATTTAGTTTTGTTTGAATTGCCAATGTCTATGTGATTACTACACTTGAGTTCACTAGTAACGTTTACAATATGTGTGAGGTGATCCACTTTGGTTCCAGAAAGATCAGTATGATCCATAATCCCATTAGTTAATGGTGTGAAAATTGATTCAGATATAAAATTTTGAAACAAATAATGCCAAGTACACATTATTTAAATACTGTAGTTCAAAACCATAATTCTACCCACATTCAAGAATTGTGACAATAGACTAGAAAATATTTTTGATTTTATACAACTTTTAGTACTATGCTCATAGAAGCATAAAAATTATAATTATACTTGTGAAATCATGTGTAATTTTGTAAACATCACGAGAGTCTCAGGGTTGTTATGCAGCATTGTCAAATCTCAAATGACAATGGGAATTGTTAAAGTTAAACCACCCTTCTGTCATCCAGAAATAAGCTAGCTAGCCCTCAGTCATTTAGGTAGGTTTTGACTCTACTGTTGTGTAATTTTGACTTAGAGGATTTCAAGGTATGAAAAGATGTGTGATTGCATTAAGTATCTGAGATTAACATACAGAAAGACATAAGGGAGAGTTTAAGAAAGAAAAATGGCAACAGTCTTGCGTTACAATTTTCTACATTTAGTTTTGGAGGAATAAAACAATTTTGTACATTAAAAAGTAGAATTGCAGGTCTAACAAAGTGAGGCAGTAGCAGCAGATAATATTCTAACCACAGCGTACTAAATGTACAGTCTTGAGTGCCCTCTGGTGTTGTATGTTGTGGTTATGAAACCCTTTCTTACAATTCATAAACAAGTTAAATAGATAAACATAGATTTTCATCATCAAATTACTATGTCTGCAATTTGAAGGGATATCGCACAGACCCAGGAAGAACTCTTCAGGCTTCAAGGCTTGGTTACCTTATTACATCAAACATGCCTTGGGTGTTATTTACCAAGTACATCTTGAAGAGTTGTTGACTTAGGTTTCAAATGAGTGATAGCTTACCAGAATTGTTCCTGTACTCCAGTGCCTCTGTTCATGAATATGCTGTTTTAATCACTTCCTCAGCACACAAGAACTGTGTAATACCACTTGGAGATATTTTTGGTCTAATATAACTTTTAGAATTGTGCCTTCTTATTTAGATTGCCAATTTTTATTCCTCTCACCAGATCAGCATTAAATTCCAACAGCCATGTCAACCACTACCTTATCCTCTTATGCAGCCGCAGTAATATCTTTCTAACAATTGATCTCTTTACCTTTCTCCTGCCCCAAGTACAGTCCACTTCTAGTGCTAGGGTTTTGACTCTGGCTACACACTGCAGGGGAATAGTTTTCTATCGTCACCACTTGGAATTGACTGCGATGGCCTTGAGTGAGTCTCATTTTAATAGCAGGTTAGAGATCTTCTTGAATGTTATGTAATGCCTGGTTCATATCTTTACTGTTATGCTGCAGGTATCTCATTTAGCAGCTCTCTTCTGCTTTCAGCCTGTTTGGGTTATTGTTGAAGATGAGGGATGACGTGGAATGTATGCCATCCAATTAGCGGGAGGTTTTTCTTGGTGAGCAACAATAAAGTTGGTCTTGGGTTTTTGTTCATCAGGAGATGAAGAGAGAAGACGCTGGGGAGAACTGGTCATAGCGTATGATCCGGTGGAGACCCATTTGTTCGAGATGGATTGCGAGTGACGTTCAGAAGGTGGTGTGGGCATTCACGCTGACCGAGGGCCCAGCGTGAGTGACAGAGAGGTTGAAGATGAACTCCAGCTTGTGCACATTTGACTGTTTAATTAGAATGGACCCTTGTTTTAAAATTCTTTACTAACCTTTGAGTGAAGTTAAGATTCATAAACATAATTCCCTTAATCATCTACAATGTGCTGTCTGTTATTTTGTGGCAATAATTTGTGACAGGGTAGCAAATGACACAGCATCCACAGAAACCGGCGTTTGGGGTGAGACGAGCTGACTCAATCTCATGAGTTTGGCAGGACTTGAGAGCGTTTTCCCTAGACTTATGCAGACAAGGGAACCAGGGTGTTTCAGTTAGACAGAAGTACAAGTTGCAAAAGCTGTTCATAGATTGCTCACCAGTGGAGCACCCATCTCAGCACATTGAGACTTGAGACATTTATTTTCTTTGGGGAAGTTCTGGCTACTCCTTAGTCTGCACCTTGCCATCACAATACCTGTGTATCAGTGAAGAGGCAAATATTTTTCTCTGGCTCTTCAAACAATCCTGGAGATTATTGTCTAATTCAAATTCACAGTGATAATTCCTGATTTGAATTATTCACAAACTAAAGAATAATTTCAAAGCATTTGATTTGGGCACCAGATTTATCTACAATAATAGCTGTAATGGAAAATATATTTAATGGTTTAAGAAGATTCATTTACCCAGAGAGAGAAAAATACAAGAGATTCAAAGAGTCGAACAAAATAAAGTGTTGCTAATATAGATTGTAACACAATGCTACTTGGCATCATTGTGTATGAAGATAATTGCATGATTTTCCCCCATGGTTAATTCCAATCTTAGCCCATCTATCACATCTACAGGGAGAGTGAAGTATGAGGAGTAGATCAGATACTGGCCCCTCACATCCAAGGAGCATGTGCAACAGATGTAGCCTAATTTTAAAATATGGAATTGGTTTATATCGTCACATGTACCAGGATAAAGTGAAAAGCCTGTCTTGCATACTGTTCATATAGATCAAATCATTATACATTGAGGTAGTACGAGGTGAAATAACTGAATACAGAATCAAGTGCAATGGCTGCAGAGAGAGTGCAGTGCAGGTAGAAAGTGTGAGATCATAATCAGGTAGACTGAGGTCAAGAGTCCAACTTGTTCTAAGACCCATTAAATAGTCTTATAACAGTGGGCTAGAGGCTGTCCTTGAGCCTGATGGCATGTGCTTTCAGAGTTTGCATCTTCTGTTTTTATGCTGGAATATGAATCAGTCTGTATAAAGTATATCACAAAGTCCACTTTCCCTGTAAATGTCTTTTCACAATTATTTGCCTGATATGCTCAAAATTATAAGCATCTTTAGCGTAGTACATTGCTTTCTTAGTTGACCTTGTTATGTACCCCGTAACTGGGTTGCCAAACCAGCAGAAATGGATCACTCAGTTGGAGTCTGGATTACTAGAACTAAGAAAGTTTTATTAAAGAAACAAGCAACACAGTAATCGAAAGGATAATAAATGCAACAGTTCAGCAATGATAAACACACATGTGCACAGAATTAAGATAACAGCATCAATCAAGCTCTATCGTTGTCTAGGGGTAAATGACCAGTTTCAAAGTGACACAAAGTCCAGTTCAATTTAGTTCAGTTTGCAGTAATCGTTGCCTTGGCGATGGACAATGTGGGGGGAAGGAGAGAGAGAACAAGAACGAATGATCATTCAAAACGGCTTCCACTCACAGACCTGCGATATTGCTCACAAGCAGCTTTTGGGCGAGTCCTTTGTGATGTCACCTGAGGTCACCGACTGTGACCCCTCCTCCAGATGCGGTCGATCCTCTGCAGTGAACCCGGCACCCAAGCAAGGGTGGACACACACCGGGTTCCCGCTGATCGTACCTTTCCACCCTGTGCGTCTAAGGCTGATCCCGCGATCAGCCGTCCAAGAGCTTCCCACCGACTTGTGAGAGGCGCGCCGCTTCCAGGGTCTCGTTACCTCGGGGTGTCGTGTGTGTCCTGCCTTAGCGAACCTGTCCCTTTTTATCCCCCTGCTGGAGTATCGCCTGTCCATCACTTCAAACAGTTCAGGGTTCAAAGGGGAAGCCACTCTAGACAGCTCTCTCTCCCGTCTCTTCATTACACATCTCCAAATCGCCTGTCCATCACTTCAAACAGTTCAGGGTTCAAAGGGGGAGCCGCTCTCCAAATCCTGCTCCATTGTCTTCCTTATCTCGCTCTCTCCCGAAGACAGGTGGAAGACCAACTGCTGATCACACAGGACAGCTAACATCTATGTGTATTCTTGTCACAACCTTTAAAACAATTGGTTCAATCACAGGTGTTTGAGCAAAGAGCCAGGCACAAGAATTAGTTTAATTAGATTTCATTTGCTGAATTAGTCAGATCCAATATTGTGAGCCGAACATCCTGGTGCTGTGCTGTATTGTTGTATGTTCTGTATCCACCATTGTCCTTCAGTCTAAACTCTGAAAAGCACTATGTCATTATGTATATTATTCAACAGCCATGCTATGGTGTTCGATGAATGATATGGCAGATACTGCTATGTTAGATTTATGCTTTAGATCATGGGTTCCTAACCTAGTGTCCAAGGACCCCTTGGTTAATGGTAGGGGTCCATGGCATATAAAAGATTGGCTCTAGATACTTGCCCAATTCAGGCCAAATTCTTAAAACTACAGGGAAGACTATTGCCTGCCTTAATGAACCCCTTTATCCAGAGGTGAAGTCGAACCCACTATGCCATTTACTTCCCCCCTTTTTTTGTCTGGAGAAGTAACCTGATAGAGGTGTGCAAGATGATGAGAGGCATAGATATGATAAGACCATAAGACATAGAAACAGAATTAGGCTATTCAGCCCATCGAGTCTGCTCCACCATTCCATCATGGCTGATTCCAGATCCCACTCAACCCCATACACATGCCTTTTCACCATATCCTTTGACGTCCTGACCAATCAGGAAACAATCAACTTCTGCCTTAAATATACCCATGGATGTGGTCTTCACCACAGTCTAGCAGAACATCCCATAGATTCACTACTCTCTGGCTTAAGAAAACTCCTTACCTCTGTTCTTAAAAGGTGGCCCCCAAATTTTGAGTCTGTGGAAACAGCCTCTCCATGTCCATCCTATCTAGTCCTTCCAGTAAGACACATAAAAAGTGCTGGTGAACGCAGAAGGCCAGGCAGCATCTATAGGAAGAGGTACAAGTCAACGTTTCGGGCCGAGACCCTTTGTTAGTCCTGACGAAGGGTCTCAGCCCAAAATGTGGACTGTACCTCTTCCTATAGATGCTGCCTGGCCTGCTGCGTTCACCAGCAATTTTTATGTGTCTTGCTTGAAATTCCTGCATCTACAGATTTCCTTGTGTTTTAGTCCTTTCAGCATTTGGCAGATTTCAGTGAGATCCCCTCCCCCGCATTCTTCTAAATTCCAGTGAGTACAGGCCCAAAGCTGTGAAACGCTCCTCATATGTTAACCCCTTCATTCCCAGAATCATCCTTGTGAGCCTCCTCTCAACTATCTCCAATAACAACACATCCTTTCTGAGATATAGGGTCCAAAGCTATTGACAATACTCCAAGTGTGGCCTGTCTAGTGTCTTATAAAGCCTCAGCACTATCTCTTTGTTTTTATATTCTATTCCCCTTGAAATAAATGCTGACATTGCAGTTGCCTTCTTTACCAGAGACTCAACCTGTAAATTCACCTTCTGGGAGTCTTGCATGAGGACTCCAAAGTCCCTCTGCAACTCTAATGTTTGAACCTTCTCCACATTTAGATAGTAGTCCGCACTATTGTTCCTTTTACCAAAATACATTATCATACTTTTCCCAACACTATTCTATCTGCCTCCCTTTTTTGTCCATTCTTCCAATTTGCCTCAGTTCTGCTGTAATTGCCTTGCTTCATCAGCACTACCTACGCCTCCACCTATCTTAATATCATCCACAAAGTTTGCCACAGAGCCATCAATTCCATTATCCAAATCAGTGACAAACAGTGTGAAAAGTAGCAGTACTTTTTCCTGAGGAACATCACTAGTCACTGGCAGCCAACCTGAAAAGGCCCCCTTTATTCCCACTTGCCGCCTCCTGCATCCTGCCTGTCAGCCGTTCCTCTATCCATGCTAGCACTTTTCCAGCAGCACCATAGGATTTTATCTTGTTAAGCAGCATCATGTGTGACACCTTATCAAACGCCTCCTGAAAATCCAAGTAAATGACATCCTCTGCCTCTTCTTTGTCCACTCTGCTTGTTACTCCTCAAAGAACTCTAACAGATTTGTCAGGCAAGATCTCCCTTTACAGAAACCATGCTGACTTTGAGTTATTTTATCATCAGTTTCCAAGTACCTTGAAACCTCATCCTTAATAATAGACTCCAACACTTTCCCAGCCTCTGAGGTTAGACTAACTGGCCTATAATTCATTTCCTTTTGTCTTCGTCCCCTTTTATAGAGTGCAGTGACATTTGCAAACCTCCATTCCTCTGGGACCATGCTAGAGTTGAGTGAATCTTGAATGAGCATGACAAATGTATCCATTATCTCTTCAGTAACCTCTCTCGGGACTCTGGGATGTAGTCCATCTTGTCCAGGTGACTTATCCATCTTAAGAACTTTCAGTTTGCCTAGCACATTTTCCTTTGTAATAGCAATGGCACTCACTCCTGCTCCCTGACGCTCATAGACCTCTGGCACACTGCTAGTGTCTTCCACAGTGAAGACAGATGCAAAATACCTGTTAAGTTCATCTGCCATTTCTTTGTCCCCCATTAGTACCTCACCAGCATCATTTTTCAGTGGTCCAATATCAACTCTCATCTCCCTTTTTAATATAACTGTAAAAAACTTATGGTATCCTGCTTCATATTATTGGCTAGTTTACCCTCGTATTTCATCGTTCCCCTTCTTATAGCTTTTTCAGTTGCTTCTTGTTGGATTTTAAAAGCTTCCCAATCATCCAACTTCCCACTCACTTTTGCTACATCATAGAATGGATAACCAGAGATTTTTTTCCCAAGGTGAATAAAATGGGGTGTAATTTTATGCTGATTGGTGGAAAGTATGTGGGTGATGACAGAGGTAAGTTCGCTATGCAGGTAGTAGAGTGCATAGAATGCTCTGTCAGGTGTGGTGATAGAGGCAGACACATTAGCAGCATTTAAGAAACTTTTGGATAGGTGCGTGGATTATTGAAAAATTGAGAGTTATGTAGGAGGGTCGGGTTAGACTGATCTTAGAGCATGTTGAACTGGAGAGGGTTCAAAGGAGGTTCACTAAAATGATTCCAGGATTGAACAGCTTGTCACATGAAGAGCTTTTGATGGCCCTGGGCCTGCATTCACTGGAATTCAGAAGAATAAGGGGTGATCTAATTGAAACCTATAGAATGTTGAAATGCCTCAACAGAGTGGATGTTGAGAGAATATCTCCTATGGTGGGAGAGTCTTGGACCAGAGGACACAGTCTCAGATTAGAGGGACATCCTTTTAGAATGGAGATGAAGAGGATCATGGACTGAATGGTCTGTATAGAATATATGTTCTATATTCTACATTCTCATCCAATAGGCACTGGTGTAGCTGAGATTATTGACCTCCAGAGTGAATAAGGTATTTCTGGAGACCAAGTATTAAGTCAGCATTTCTCTATCAATTAGGAACCTGTCGTGTGATATTTACTGGTGATGAGTGGAATAAATTTATTTTCTGGCCCTAAAGGTTAAGGATATAAAATCTATTGAGCACCATGAAAGATGATGGAGGATGAAAAATAAGGATATTAAGAGACATAAAGAAAAGGGCAGGGAATAGAGACATGGTGAAGACGGACAGATGTATTGATTATATTCCTGAAGTCCAGCTGGTGCTGAGCTGAAACCTACCAGATATACAGCAGGAACTGAACAAATCTCCATGGTTCTCCAACATCCTAAATGGTGGACTCGATATGTACTGTTTTCTGACTTGCACTCAAAAGTTCAGCTGAGATCAAATCTCTGCCTTTTCAGCTTAATGTTAATAGCAGAAAAGTTTGGATATAGTTCATAAAATAATCTCATTAAAGATAATACTAGAAAGTTACTTGTCATTAGCTTTGCAAAAAGAACACCTTGATGTTCCTTCATTAGAATGCTTCAAACAGTTTGAAGTTGATGCATTTGTGTTGCAGATATGAACCAAACTCTCACACAGAGTTGTCCAGGTACAACTTAACAAGCAATGAGTGCTAATCAGTGCTAAAGAACCTTTCTCTGGCACTGAAGCATATCTGCTACATGTGTTGTTGGATTTAATTCCAGATATTTTATACGTAAATTAAACATGAAGAGGAAGAAGAAGAACTCTGAGTGGACTCATCGGGATGCCATCATGGTGGTGTTTTTTTAAGCAGGCTTTCTTATCTTTACGAGGCCGAATTGCTAGCTCAATGCTCAACCCAGCATGGATGGAAAACATGCAAGGGAGCCGGCTGGATTCGAACTCGGGAGCTTTTGCTCCGAAGTCCGATGCTGATGCCACTACGCCACCAGCTGGCGATGTGTTTTGCAGTTATTTTGAAATGTTCCTACTTATCAAAAAAACAAATCGGTCACTCAGTTGCAATTCAGCAGACAAGTGTTTTATTTCTGTCATATTTTCCATACCTCATGACATTCTCCATGAACACTTCCATGAAACATGAAAGTGTTTCACTAACATGAAAATTACCTTTCAACACCACCTTCTCATTACTTAATGAGAAAGATTGGATGAAAAGATTTATGTCTTATGATTTTATAAACAACCCCACCATGATCAGATGGGAAGTATGCCATGCTGACATTGGTGAAATGCACATGAGTTAAAGTAACTGCCAGGAATCTTCTACCCTTCATCTTGGATGTGGTACTGCTGCTGCCTGACCCCCTTGGTCATGGGGAACAATGCACAAGGTGGAGATCCAGTGCCTCAATATTATTTGATACCTTAATATCACAAATAATAGGTGCTTCAATTATTTGATAAGACGACATGTTCCTCATAGTCCCATTTCAAATCTCCACATGCATGGAGCACTTACCATCCACAATGGTGGGTCTCTAGAGAGAGTCATCTCTCTCTTGTATCTGAAAACCTTTGCTTTTATGCTCATTTTTACCTCTTCAAATATTACCTTTCAATGTTACTGGCCATGGGCCATGTGACTGACCTTCAACACCACCTTATTGGCTCTGATCCAGAATTGGTCTTTTATGACTTTTTGTTCTCTTTGGCTACGTCCTCACTACGCCGGATAATTTTGATAACGAAGCTTTTTCTCTTCGTTTTGACCCTCCGTCCACACTGAAATGGCGTTTTCATCCCCCAAAAACGAGATTTTCGAAAACACTCGCCAGAGTGTGTAAATTTGAAAATGATTGTTTCGCATTATAGTGTGGATGGGGTAAACAGAGAAATTTTAAAATGTTGTCATGACAACACCACAACAATAATGCTTTTTCTGCTTCTGCTTGGTACTGCGTAAGCACTGCCGTACGGCTGTTATAACACGCAGTCGGTGTGAATGGCGTGAGAGTTAAATTCTAAAGTGAGCTTTTTTGTCTAGATCCCCTAAATTGATTTGATTGAGTCTATTTTTAAAAATATTAATGTCAGATATACTGTGCAGGTCCGGCGGCAGAAGATTCCACTCACTTGCTGATCTTGGGTAGAGGACGGCTTCACGTGTGTGTAGTTTACTTTATTGTCTACGTTAATAGTTTGTTTGGAGTTAAACATCTCCACGTTCTCCACTGCTTTGCTGACTTTGTAGCCGCTTGTAACTCGCAGAAACCGCACGACTTCATTGTCTGTCTAAATGAAGAAGTCCGGTCTGCTTTTTCCAGCGGAGGTTTTCCTTGTATTCCTTGAAGACAGTTTTGAAAACTTTCTTTCACTGTTGTTGTAGGTACTCTAGTTTTTGACCAATGGAAATAGCACAACGCCACCGCGGAAACGTAAATATTATACCGATTCCTCTTCGCTTGTTTTCTGTAGATGTGTCTGCGCATGCCCAGTAGGAGTAGATTTGCCCAAATATCTGTTTTGATGTGGACAGAGAAATTTTGAAAAATGCCTAGTGTGGACGCCTGTTGTTTTTACTCAAAACCGGCATTTTCGAAATTATCCGGTCTAGTGTGGGCGTAGCCTTTGACTCTGACTAGTTTTAAACAGTCAAACCAGGTAACCCAAATTCTGGGTCTAACGAGATTACTTCTGCAAACATGCCATTGTACACAATACACAATTTATTTGAGAATGCTCTCAGGCTCAGCAGGTCAATAGTAGAAATTCCTTATGTCCACGTTCAATTGCTTTGATTAGCATACCCAGGAATCAGTTCAGAGTTCACAAAATGGGGGACTGCAAAGGCAGTCTCACAAAATGGCCACCTCCATCGCCTTAAAGCACATAGCAAGAACAAAGACAATTAGTTTGTCTGCTTCCACTGTCCTTGATTCAATTGAATCCACTGACTTGTAGACTGTAGTTCTCTCTGGCCAACAAACTAAAAAAGAATGAATGGGATGAGTTAAGTTTTTACTTCGGATATCTTCATTGATTGTAAGTGGCATGCAGCAAACTGTAACTTCTGAAGCAATTTAAGGTGCAATTGAGGTGCAAGTGTGTTTTTCCCTACCTTGTGTTAATAGTCTCTTCTGGCTGTGGGTAGCCAGCCAGAGCCGTAGCCTGAGGGCAACTCACTCAAGTGTCATTTTTACCTTCTCCAGTAGATCTGTCTTTCTGTAAGGATGCAGTACCAGAATTGTGCATAATGTTCAAAGTAGCTTAACCATGGTCTTATTCAAATTCAGAAATAACTGTTCTTCATTGATGAGACTTGTCCAAGTTTAAAGATAGACAATTTGTTACTTTCCTGAGTGGTTTGAGAGATCTGGGACAGGTCAGATTAGATATTTTACATAATGTCTAATATCGTGTTTTACACTAAAATTGTTAATTGGTACACTTCGGACTTGGTTGTTGGGCTGCAGACTTTCTGGATTATTGCATGTTATTCAAGCACACTTGAAATTAATTTTAAGCTGTTATACTATATTACTTTTTCCTGTGAATTTGGTAAGTTTAGTGGATGATGGGAAATGATTGGGGTCCCAGTGGATTTCGGGGGAGAGTGGCAAACGTTCCCTGAAAGCAAGATGCTGAGCCAACAAGATTTGTGAGTAGTCAAACTGCAGATTTTTGGAGTTTTACTGTATTGATTTAGGAAAGTTTGGCATTTCCACATGCAGTCTTGTCAAAAAATCTAATAAGTTTGGGTCTTAAAAGATTGTCAAATATATTTGTTACTATGGTTATGAGTATATAGCAAAGACAATATAGTAATCCAACAAAAGAACTTGCAATGCTCAGATCCTTCAAAAAACATGGAAAAAAATAATAATAATCAGCTTTGCATGTATCTGAACATGTTTCTTCAAAGAACTTTACAACCACTGACAGGAAAGAAAAATCGTGAACGTTAAAAATCATAATGTGAGTTATTGGCTTCATTCCAACTTTTCACTTTTTCAGAACAATACAAGGATATTTGTAGCCAATTAATCACTGTTTGTAGAACAGCTACTTGTTTTGTATGCAAATATGATGGACAAAACTGTGCTCAGCATGATGTCACATTGTGTAATAATGTCTTTGATAGCATTAGTGAGGGATAGTCCCCAATAACATGAAGTGAGAGCCCTGTTTTTCAAAATATGACTGAAGTGTTTACACTGGGAAGCAAAATGTTTATATTGTAGTATCTTTCTTTTTTCAACTATTCCTTCTTTTAGGGATTCTGGAGTTGTGGATTAAAGCAGGCATTAATTCAAATTAAAACTATTCTTCAGTTCTCGTGTAAATTGCAAGCAGTAATCAGTTTGAAAAGAGTACAGTCAACTCAGATATGTAGTCTGCAAGCTGATATGACCATGAGGCATTCTGATCAGTGTCAACCAAACAAAGATAAAAGGGAATTTGTTAATTGGCTTACATCAAACCAGGCAATCGATACTGGCTAAATTATTTTGCGTCATTGTGATTGAGTTTCACAGTAGCTAAACTATTTTGTCATTTCACATCGTGGACATAGGCACATTTACCCTATTCACCAACAATTGGGATGTTTGTGTAACCAGAGATTATCTTGGGTATTTGGGTTCTTTCTTTCCTCAGTCTTTTAAACCATCTATGTGAATTGCTTGGACATTCAGGGGTGTCCTGTCAGTTGCAATGTCTCATTGTACATGGTGAATATGGTATCAATGCTCAGGCTCATTGTCGCTATTGAAATTGTATTGAACCACCAGCTGTTATCTTTTTTCTAAATGAATATAAAACCTTAATGTACTTTGAGCTCAGAGAGACTCTGCTGAGAAGGTCTTTGATAAAGGCCTTTGATAAAGGGAAAAGCAGCAAAATAAAACAATCTGTCCCTAAAATGAAACATAAAATATTGGAAATGCCCAGTAGGTCAGACAGCATCTGAATAGATAGAAATGAAGTTAACACTTTGGGCTGATGAAGTGGAGGAGAGGTAGCTTCCACAGTTAGTTTGATTGTGCCAAGAGAGCAGATATATCATGTTGCATTGAATAATCCTTTGGGATTTGCAACAAGGAGAGCAGCAAACACCATTCATTCATTCAATGTCGAACATTGACATCTGCAAGTGGTTGCTCAGTGGAATTAAATTCTTTCAACTCCATTGTCCAAGGAGGAGCATGTTGTTATCTCAATTGTATTGCACCCACATGTTTTTAAGTGAAAATGTATAGCTTCAAAATTTGCGGTTAGTTCTTGCTGGCTAATTATTTTTCTAATATCCGCAGATCTTGACAATAGCACCGGTTCAGCACTTGGCCAGTCAGATTATACTTCAGAAAAAGGATACAACTGGAAGGGACAGGCAGAACCATACTTGTATTATAAATATGGAGTTATTTTTCCTGAGTTCTGAATTCTATTTATAAAGTACAAGACCATTGTAAGCTCCTCCTCCATGACACCAGCAAAGTGATAGGTCAGGAGCAGAGAAGGGTATATAATGAGTAGTTGCCCATTCGATCTTTAGCTTTGTTTTGGGAGAAGTTTTTGCTTGGCTTAGCGCAACGGAGGTTGTCAAAAGAACTGTAGCTTTCAACATTATTCCTCATATTGAAAACAAAGAGGAAGCTTTCACGCAACACATACAAAATGCTGGTGGAACGCAGCAGGCCAAACAGCATCTATAGCAAGAGGTACAGTCGACGTTTTGGGCCGAGACCCTTTGTCACTCCAGGTATACAAACCTGACAGGGCAAATGTCTGGACTTTTATTGGAGCTCTCCAATCTACAGAGCCAAAAATATGCTTACTGGTACTGATTATTGGCCATCTATTTACATTAATCCCATTTCTTAATTTATTCTCTCAACAATCTCATCAACACCACCACAGCTTACCTACAGTACGTGTTAAGCACAACTTATGGTGGCTAGTTGGTTTACCAACTGACGATCTTTGGGCTGTGGGAGAAAATCAGAACGTCCAGAGGAAATCTACACAGGCGCAGTGAGAATATCCAGACACATCATGCCCGAGGTCAGTATTTTGCCCAGGTCTCTGGCACCGTGAGGTAATAGCTCTCCTAGCTCTGTCACTGAGCTGCCCTCTTCTTCGATTATTATTTCAGTATCTCATTGATTTCATGTAATCCAGTGAGTCGTTTGAAATTGACCTCTGTATCATTGAACACTTCAAAGAAGGAGGACACCAAATGATCAACACCAACTATAAGACAAAGGAGCAGAATTAGGCCATTCAGCCCATCAAGTTTGCTCTACTATTTGATCATAGCCGATTATTTTCCCTCTCTTAATCCCATTTTCCTGTCTTCTCCCTGTAACCATCGGTGCCTTTACTAAACAAGAAACAATCAATTCTGCTTTAATATACTGAATGACTGGGCCTCCATAGCTGCCTGTGGCAATGAATTCCACAGGTACACCTTCTTCTGGCCACAGAAATTCTTCTTCCTCATCTCTGTTCTAAAGGAACATCCTTTTGTTTGGAAGCTGTTCCATCTGGTCCCAGACTCTCCCCAATATTGGAAGTATCTTCTCTATGTCCACTCTGTCTCGGCCTTTCAACATTCGGTAGTTTTCACTGAGATCCCTCCTCATTCTTCTAAACTTCAATGTGAACAGGTCTAGAGCCATTAAACGATCCTCATATGTTAATCCTTGCATCCCAGGGTTCATTCATGTAAACCTCTTCTAGATCCTCTCTAATCCTTTCTTAGATAAGATGCTCAAAATTGCTCACAAAATTGGTCTGACCAATGCCTTATAAATTCTCAACATTGCATCCTTGCTTTTATATTCTAGTCTTCTTAAAATAAATGGTAAAATTGCATTTGCCTTCAGACCACTGACTCAACCTGCAAGTTAACCTTTAGGGAATCCTGCACTAGCACTTCCAAATCCCTTTGCACCATCAATTTCTGAATTCACTCCTAATTAGAAAACAGTCTATGTCTTTATTCCTTCCAGCAAAGTGCATGACAATATACTTCCCTACACTATTCCATCTGCCACTTCTTTACCCATTCTCCTAATACGCTCAGTCCTTCTGAAGACTCTCTGCTTCCTCAACACTACCTGTCCCTTCACCAATCTTTGCATCATCACCAAACTTTGCCACAAAGCTATCAATTCAATCATCCAGATCACTACCAAATAACGTGAGAAGTAGCAGACCCAACATAGACCCCTGCGGAGCACCATCAGCCACCAGTAGCCAACCAGAAGATGCTCACTTTATTCCCACTCTTTGCCTTCTGAAAACTCATGCTAATATCTTTCCTGTAATATCATGGGCTTGTATCTTGTATAGCAGCCCCATGTGAAGCACATTGTCGAAGCCTTCTCAAAATCCAATCGAATAACATCCAATGACTCTCCTTTGCCAGACCTGCCTGTTATTTTTCAATGAATTCCAACAGATTTGCTAGGCAAGATTTCCTGAAACCATGCTGACTCTGGCCTAATTTATTGTGTGCCGCTAAGTATCCTAAAACCTTATCCTTATATCTTGCCAACCATTGAGTTCAGGCTATAATGTCCTATTTTTGCCTCCCTCCTTTCATAAAGAGTGGAATAACATTTGCAATCTTCCAGACCTCTGAAACCATTCTAAAATCTAGTGATATATGGAAGATCACTGCTAATCTCTCCACAATCTCTTCAGCTATCTCTTTCAGAACCCTGAGGTGTAGTCCAGCTGGTCTAAGTAGTTTATCTACCTTCAGACAGACTTTCAACATCCCAGGCGCCTTCTCCTTAGTAATAGTGACTACACTCACTTCTGCCCCCTGACATTCTCTAATTTCTTGCATGTTTCTGGTGTCTTGCACAGTAAAGACTGACATAAAGTATATATTCAGTTTGTCCCCCATTTCTACCTCTCCAGTGTAATTTTTCCAGAGGTCCAATGTCCACTCCTGTCTCTCTTTTACTCTTTATATACCTGAACAAACTTGTGGCATTCTCTTTTAGATAATTAGCTAGTTTACCTTCATATTTCATCTTTTACTTCACTATTGATTTTTTAAAGTTGCCTTTTGTTGGTTTTTAAAGGCTTCTCAACCCTCTAGCATCCCAATAATTCTTGCTACATTATATGCCTGTAATATATGCTATATTACCCTTTGCTTTTATGCTGTCTTTGACTGGCATTTTTCACCACAGTTATTTCATCCTCCCTTTAGAATATTTCTTCCTCTTTGGGATGAACCAATCATTCATGTTCCAAACTGCCCCCAGAAACTCCAACCATTGCTGTTCTGCCGTCACCCCTGCTAGTGTTCCCTTCAAATCAACTTTGGCCAGCTCCTCTCTCATGCCTCTGTGTTACTCAAATGTAACACTGATACATATGATTTTAGCTTCTCTTTCTCAGAATGAAGCATAAATTCTATCATATTATTATTACTGCCCCTAAGGGTTCATTTACCTTAAGCTCCCTAATTAAATCTTTTTTATTAAACAATACCCAATTCAGAATTGCTTTTTCCCTAATGGGCTCAATCTCAAACTGCTCTTAAAAACAACATCTTGCAGACATTCCACAAATTCCTTTTTATGTTGTATGTCAATGATTTTGATGACAGAATTGATGACCTTGTGGTCAAGTCTGTGGATGATACAAAGATAGGTGGAGGGGCAGGCAGCGTTGAGGATGCAGGGAGTCAGCAGAAGGACTTGGACAGATTGGAAGAATGGGCAAAGAAGTGGCAGATAGAATACAGTTTAGGGAACTGTCTAGTTGAGCATTTTTGGTAAAGAAGCAAAAGCATAAACTATTTTCCAAATGGAGAAATTCAAAAATCCGAGGTGCAAAGGGACTTGGGAGTCCTTGTGTCAGATTCCCTAGAGGTTAATTTGCAGGTTCAGTCAGTTCCTCACCAAAGGCAAATACAATGTCAGCATTTATTTCAAGAGGACTAGAAAATAAAAGCAAGGATGTAATGCTGAGGTTTTATAAGGCTTTAGTGAGACCTCACTTGGAATATTGTGAGCAGTTTTGGACCCCTTATTTTTAAAAGAATGTGCTGACATTGGAGAGGGTCCAGAGGAGATTCATTAAGAATGATTCCTGGAAGGAAAGGCTTCTACTCCCTGAGTATAGGCAGAGACTGAAGACTACAGCACCAGTAATGAGGACAAGAAGGTTTGGACAAGGGAAGCACAGGAGCGCCTACAGGACTGCTTTGAATCGGTGGACTGGACTGTATTCAGGGATTCATCTGTGAACCTGGAGGGGTATGCTGCAGTTGTTACCAACTTCATTAAAACCCGTGTGGATGAGTGTGTGCCCACAGAGACTTACTGTACATTCCCAAACCAAAAGCCAGGGATAAACCAGAAGTTACATCCTCTGCTGAAGACTAGATCTGTGGCATTCAAGTCTGGCAACCCAGGCCTGTACCAGAAAACAAGGTATGATTTGCTGAGGGCTATTTCAAGGGCGAAGAGACAATTTTGAACGAGGTTGGAGGCGACATCAGATGCACGGCAACTCTGGCAGTGTCTGCAAGACATTACTTCCTACAAAGCGAAACCCAATCGCATGAATGGCAACGATGTTTCACTACTAGATGAACTCAATGCCTTCTATGCACGCTTTGAAAGGGAGAACACAACTACAGCTGTGAGGATCCCTGCTGCACCTGATGACCCTGTGATCTCCATCTCAGAGGCTGATGTTAGGCTGTCTTTAAAGAGAGTGAACCCTCGCAAGGTGGAAGTTCCCGATGGAGTACCTGGTAAGGCTCTGAAAACCTGTGCTAACCACCTAGCGGGAGTATTCAAGGGCATTTTCAATCTCTTACTGCTATGGGTGGATGTTCCCACGTGCTTCAAAAAGGCAACAATTGTATCAGTGCCTAAGAAGAATAATGTGGGCTGCCTTAATGACTATCGCCTGGTAGCACTCACATCAACAGTGATGAAATGCTTTGAGAGTTTGGTCATGATGAGACTGAACTCCTGCCTCAGCAAGGAGATGGATCCATTGCAGTTTGCCTATCGTCACGATAGGTCAATGACAGTTGCAATCTCAATGGCTCTCCACACGGCTTTAGACCACCTGGAAACACAAACACCTATGTCAGGATGCTGTTCATTGACTATACAGTAGCTCAGCATTTAATACCATCATTCCCACAATCCTGATTTGAGAAGTTGCAGAACCTGGGCTTCTGTATCTCCCTCTGCAATTGCATCCTTGACTTCCTAACCAGAAGACCATAATCTGGCCGGATTGGTGATAACATATCCTCCTCGCTGATGATCAACACTGGTGCACCTCAGGGTTGTGTGCTTAGCCCACTGCTCTACTCTCTATATACACATGACTATGTGGCTAGGCATAGTTCAAATACCATCTGTAAATTTGCTGATGATACAACCATTGTTGGTAGAATCTCAGGTGGTGATGAGAGGGCATACAAGAGTGAGATATGCCAACTAGTGGAGTGGTGCCACAGCAACAACCTGGCACTCAACATCAGTAAGACAAAAGAGCTGATTGTGGACTTCAGGAAGGGTAAGATGAAGGAAGACATACCAGTACTCATAGAAGGATCAGAAGTGGAGAGAGTGAGCAGCTTCAAGTTCCTGGGTGTCAAGATCTCTGAGGATCTAACCTGGTCCCAACATACCGATGTAGTTATAAAGAAGGCAAGACAGCTGTAGTTATGAGGTTGAAGAGATTTGGCATGTCAACAAATACACTCAAAAACTGCTATAGTTGTACTGTAGAGAGCATTCTGACAGGCCACATCACTGTCTGGTATGGAGGGGTTACTGCACAGGAAGAAGCTGCAGAGGTTTGTAAATCTAGTCAGATCCATTTTGGGTACTAGCCTACAAAGTATCCAGGACATTTTTAGGGAGCGGTGTCTCAGAAAGGCAGCATCCTTTATTATGGACCTTCAGCACCCAGGGCATGCCCTTTTCTCACTGTTACCATCAGGTAGGAGATACAGAAGCCTGAAGGCACACACTCAGTAATTCAGGAACGGCTTCTTCCCCTCTGCCATCCGATTCCTAAATGGACATTGAAGCTTTGGACACTACCTCACTTTTTTTTAATATACAGTATTTCTGTTTTTGCACGTTTTTAAAAATCTATTCAATATATGTAATTGATTTATTTATTTATTATTATTATTTTTTTCTCTCTCTGGTAGATTATGTATTGCATTGAACTGCTGCTGCTAAGTTAACAAATGTCACGTCACATGCCGGTGATAATAAACCTGATGCTGATTCTGAGGAGTGATTGATAGCTGTAGGCCTTTACTCGCTGGAATTTAGAAGAATGAGAGAAGATCTCATTGAAACCTATGGAATATTGAAAGGCCTAGATAGAGTGGATGTGGTGAGAATGTTTCCCATGGTGGGAGAGTCTAGGACCAGAAGGCATAGACTCAGAATAGAGGGATGTCCATTTAGAATAGAGGTAAGGAGGAATTTCTTTAACCAGAGGGTGTTGAATCTGTGGAATACGTTGCCACAGGCAGTTATGGAAGGCAGGTGATTGGGTGCATTTAAGGCGAAGCTTGATATGTGGGCATGAAAGGTTATGGGGTGAAGGCAGAAGAATAGGGTTGAGAGGGCAATGGATCAGCTATGAGAAAATGGTGGAACATACTCAATGGACCAAGTGGCCTAATTATGTTCTTATGCCTTATGGTCCTGTACTTGGGATCCAGCACCAACCTGATTTTCTCACTCGACCTGTGTATTGAAATCCCCCATGGCCATCATAACATTGTCCTCCTACATTGATGTTGATGCCAACATAGAAAGCAACAACTGAATCTTTCCTCTCCCTCTCCAAATTCCTCTGTGAGTCAAATGGGATGTCCTGAGCAGGCAACACAGTACTGAGGACTCTTGATCTTTGCGACAGAGAATTGTGTCTATTGCCTGGACTACACTATCTGCAATTACAACTAAATTTCTTTTTTTCTCATCCTCACAGAAAGCAACAATCTCAGACCTTATCGGCAAACTTCAAGGTCTGAGGTACCTCTAGCTCTACCTCAGTGATCCCCCTACCTGCATCACTCACGGCCACATCCTCTTGTCCCTGGCTCCTAATTTGAATCAGTTAATCTATTGGGTGTGACTGCCTCCTGAAGCACAGTCTCCAGGTAACACTCTCCCTCCCTGATGCATCACAGTGTTTGAAGCTCGTATTCCAGGTCATCAACTTTGAGTTCCTCAAGTAACCAATACTTGCTGTAGGTGTGGTCA
Organism: Mobula birostris; assembly: GCF_030028105.1. Classification (NCBI taxonomy): domain Eukaryota; kingdom Metazoa; phylum Chordata; class Chondrichthyes; order Myliobatiformes; family Myliobatidae; genus Mobula; species Mobula birostris. The sequence goes on along the minus strand of NC_092383.1, from coordinate 57,019,013 downwards.
TCGGGAACCGCAATGGGAGCCTCAGTTAGGAAGCATAAAGGAAGTCTTCTTCCGCTGACAAGTTTGTTATTTCTGGGCAGAGCACAGTCTATGGCAATATATTATTGTATGGTTGACAAACCAAAGTTATTTGCGCTTAATTTTTTTTTGGTTCATCGATGTAGACAGGCTCATTGCCCTTAGGAAGGCAGTGAAGAGGATCGTTCACACTACAGCTTTGTTCCACTGATAGTGAAAGGAATTAAAGTTCCGGTTAAAGATGACACTAGTGAATCTCAGCGACTTCTGGCTGGTAGCCAACGAAACAAGGATGGCAACTAATTACTTTGTTAATCACACTTTTTTTTTCCTGGCAAACGATCATTGCAGTGATAGTCTGTAACTTCCCTTTGGAACCGAGGCAATTCGATGTGGCAGAGGCGAGGCGAGGCGAGGCAGCCAGCCCATTGCTAAGAACATGAAGGGTCGAGCACAGACTGGATCGAAGCCGCCGGGGTCCAGGCCTTAGTGCAAATCGCTCACAACAGAATGTGTGGACAAAGATTTACAGATCCAACTGAAGTGGCAAAGTCTGGCATGTCCATGTGGCAAAACTTGTTGCTTCAACGAAGAGTTAAGTGTCGGGCCAGATGGAGGGGGGTGAGGGTGTGGAGGTCAGAGGTGAGGTATGGGCCGGTTCAGATTGCTGCTCCAAGTGGCAGAACCCGTTGTTTGGGCGGAGAGTTAAGCGCTGGGTCAGGACATCGGGGCCCGAGGTGAGGTATGGGCCGGTTCAGATCGCTGCTCGAAGTGGCAGAACCTGTTGTTCAGACGGAGAGTTAAGCGCTGGGTCAGGACATCAGGGCCCGAGGTGAGGTATGGGCCGGTTTAGATCGCTGCTCGAAGTGGCAGAACCTGTTGTTCAGACGGAGAGTTAAGCGCTGGGTCAGGACATCAGGGCCCGAGGTGAGGTATGGGCCGGTTTAGATCGCTGCTCGAAGTGGCAGAACCTGTTGTTCAGACGGAGAGTTAAGCGCTGGGTCAGGACGTCGGGGCCCGAGGTGAGGTATGGGCCGGGTCGGAGCGCTGCTCCTCGACGTTTACGTGGCTCTGCGCTGATCTACGGGTCTCTCTTTACAGACCTCAGTTCGGAAACGCTGTTTGGTCACCGTTGCTATTTGTACGATGTTCTTTTTCATTGCACATTCGGTGTTTGATAATCTCTTTTATGGGTTATTTTATTTTTAATGGGCATGATGTGGGTTTTATTCTTTGCACCCTGGGTGTTAGACTGTCTTTTTCATATATATGGGGTCTGCTTTTGGGTGCCTTTGTTTCGTGGCTACCTGTTAGGAGATGAATCTGAAGGTTGTATAATACCTTGATAATGAAAGTACTGTGACTGCTTCCGGTGGCAATCATGATACAGCTTTGTCTCAGATGTTAATCGAGCAGTGTTCATTTAGGTGAGTGGTGCTCGTTATGGTTTGCAGATATTGGAAAAGCTTGGGTGGATATTAACGGGTGAACCACTTGCTACAGGGTATATAACCTCTGAAATTTTCTTGTATCCACTGCAGTTATGGAGCTAGCCCAGACGTTGATCCCATAAATTAGCTGGTGAGCATTTGCTGCACTCCCTCTATGACAAGTATGTCTTAGGCAGTGACAGCAGACAATATTCCAGATGCAAACTTTCCAGACTTCTATAATTGGAGAATAAACTCTGCTCTTGTACTCAAATCTTTTAGTGATTGAGACAACATATAACTGGCTTTCTTAATTATATTTTATACCTGTGTGTTAGCTTTCAGTGATTCTTGTACAAGAACTCCAGTCCCCCCGAGCACCAATATCTTTCGATGTCTCACTACTTTATATTTTTGCAACCAGCTCATGTTTCTCCACATTAAATTCTATCTGCCACACTCTTGCCCATTCCATACACCTCCCGTGCGCTTCTCCACATCCCCCTGCTGTCACTTGGCCCTACCACCAGAGGCCAAAGCAATGGATAGCATAACAATAGAAAAAAAACTGTGAAAGTATGGCTCTGAGAGGATGACTACCTTGCCCAGTTTTCTTAATTATGACATGTGCACAGATATTTGTGAGGATGAACTTGCAAGGTTACTTGCACTGGTTGCACTTTTATCATATACAGAGTTTCATTTTGATATTGGCATTTTCCTACGCTATCATTCCTGTTGCAAGCATTTTGCTAAGTGTTGAATGCCAGTTCTGGGGAAAGTGAGAATCTCCCCCATAGCTGCAAGTCTCCCTGCATAAGGTTGCAGATGTTCTTCCAGAACAGGTGGGGTGGCGCATTGGCTGAGCAGTTATGCCTCTTCCCTACAGTTCCAGGATTTGATCTTCAGGTTTTGATCTTGAACGCAGTCTGGACAGAGTTTGCACGCTTTCCCTTGTGACCTCACAGGTTCCCACGGGATGCTCCATTTCCCTCTACATCCTAAAGGTATGCTGGAGGTTATTGGCTACTGCAATTACCCCTCAGTGGAGGTCAGTGGCAAAAAGGAAACAAAGGGGCATTGGTGGAATTGGAGAGAATAAGTTCCAGGGCCACAGGGAGATATGGGCGGTATTAAAGGAGGCAGCCAGCATAGACTGAAGGCCAAATAGCTTCCTTCTGTGTTGTAAAATGGAAGACATAATTAAGCAGGAAGGTTACTGGAGAAATCCAGTAGTGACATGGCTATAGTTTTAGTCTTAATGATATTTTTTCATTCCTGTCTTTTCAAGTAATTATTTCATGAAATTTGAATATCCGGAATGTACATTGCGATTTTAATTTTATCACCTTACTGTTACTTCAGATGTTCCAATTACACCGCTACCATTGCAAATGCACTGTCTCTTTCACAATTAACTGCTATTGAGCATGTCTCCAGCAGATGGAGCCAAATGGTGGAGTAAAAGCTTTGCAATGATCAAGATCAAACAAGAGCAAATCTGCAGATGCTGGAAATCCAAGCAACACACGCAAAATGCAGGAGGAACACAGCAGGCCAGGCAGCATCTATGGAAAAGAGTACAGATGACGATTTGGGCTGAGACCCAGATGACGCAGATGCTGCCTGGCCTCCTGAGTTCCATCAGGATTTTTTGTGTGTTACATTCATCAAGATGATGGAGTGAATATGAATAGGAACTGGAAAATGATCACATTGAATTTTATAGTCTACACTGACCCAGGACACCAGAGCAACACTGTGGAAAGTGTTTGTATTTACCTTGTGCTTTTGCCCTGTTATTGGATTTCATTCCTATGCCAAAACATCCTCATTGCAAATTCCTATGTGGTATTAGGGCCTTGTAGGTGTAAATGATGTTATACACACATAGACACAAGAGATTCTGCAGATGCTGGAAATCCAGAGTGACAGACACAAAATGCTGCAGGGATCTCGGTTCAGGCAGCATCTATGGAAATTATCAAACAGCTGATGTTTTGGGCTGTGACCCTTCGACAGGACTGGAAAGGAAGGGGGAAGATGTCAGAATAAGAAGACAGGGGTAGGGAAAGGAGGGCAAGCTAGAAAGTGATAGGTGAAGCCAGGTGGTGGAGAGGGAGGGATGAAGTAAAAAGCTGGTTGGTGATAGATGGAAAGGGTAAAGGGCTGGCGATGAAGGAATCCCATTGCAGAGAGGAGTGGGCCATGGGAGAAAGGGAAGGAGGAGGGGCACCAGAGGGAGGTGATTGGTAGATGAGGAACAGAGATTAGAGGCCAGAGTGGGGAATGAAAAAGAGGGAAGGGGGAAAGGGAAAAGAAATTACGGTAAGTTGGAGAAATCGATGAGCATACCATCAAGATGGAGGCCACCTAGATGGAATATGAGGTGTTGCTCTGACAACTTGAGAGTGGCCTCATCATGGCAGAAGAGGGGGCCATGGACTGACATGTCAGAATGGGAATGGGGATAGAAATTGAAATGTTTGGCCACTGGGAAATTCCACTTTTTGCAGACAGAGCGGAGGTATCGACAGACTGGTCTCCCAGTCTATGTTGTGTCTCACCAATGTAGAAGAGGTCACATTGGAAACACTGGATATAGCAGATGACCCCAATAGATTGGCAGGTGAAGTATTGCCTCAGCTGGAGGGACTGTTTGGGGCCCTGAGTGCAGGTGAGGGAGGAGGTGAGTGGTCAGAGGTCGCAATTCTGCCACTTGCAGGAATAAGTTTGCGGAGAGAGAGTAGTGGGGAGGGATGAATGGACATAAGAGGTGTCCTCTGTCTTTAAAGAATGGGGTTTCCCTTCCTCCACTATTGATGCTCGCTCACCTGCATCTCCACCACTTCGCAGACATCCATGGTCACCCCATCTCACTGCCACCTTGATGGACAGAATTTCTCTTGTCATCACCTAGCACCCCATGAGCCTTCACATCCAGCACATCATTTTGCACAACTTCCGTCGTCTTCAACGGGACCCTACTACCAAACACATCATTATATCCTCCCGCCCAATTCCACAGCGATCACTCAACCCGTGATTCCATAGTCCATCTGTCCCTCCGGCATTTATTCTAGCAAGTGGCAGCAGTTCTACACCTGCCCGTTCGCCTGCTCCCTCACGCCCAGTCAGGGCTCCCTGCCCGTTCACCTGCTCCCTCACCTCCAGTCAGGGCTCCATGCCCGTTCATCTGCTCCCTCACCTCTAGTCAGGGCTCACTGCCCGTTCGCCTGCTCCCTCACCACCAGTCAGGGCTCCCAGCCCGTTCAGCTGCTCCCTCACCCCCAGTCAGGGCTCCCTGCCCGTTCACCATCTCCCTCACCCCAAGTCAGGGCTCCCTGCCCGTTCACCTGCTCCCTCACCCCCAGTCAAGGCTCCTTGCCCGTTCACCTACTCCCTCACCTCCAGTCAGGGCTCGCTGCCTGTTCACCTGCTCCCTCACCTCCCGTCAGGGCTCCCTGCCCGTTCACCATCTCCCTCACCCCCAGTCAGGTCTCCCTGCCCGTTCACCTGCTCCCTCACCTCCAGTCAGGGCTCCCTGCCAGTTCACAGGCTCCTTCACCTCCAATCATGGCTCCCTGCCCGTTAACCTGCTCCCTCACCTCCAGTCAGGGCTCCCTGCCCGTTCACCTGCTCCCTCACACCCAATCAGGGCTCCCTTCCCGTTCACCTTTTCCCTCACCTCGAATCAGGGCTCCCTGCCCGTTAACCTGCTCCCTCACCTCCAGTCAGGGCTCCCTGCCCGTTCACCTGCTCCCGCACCCCCAGTCAGGGCTCCCTGCACGTTCACCATCTCCCTCACCCTGACTCAGGGCTCCCTGCCCGTTCACCTGCTCCCTCACCCCCAGTCAGGAATCCCTGCCCGTTCCCCTGCTCCCTCACCTCGAATCAGGGCTCCCTGCCCGTTAACCTGCTCCCTCACCTCCAGTCAGGGCTCCCTGCCCGTTCACCTGCTCCCGCACCCCCAGTCAGGGCTCCCTGCACGTTCACCATCTCCCTCACCCTGACTCAGGGCTCCCTGCCCGTTCACCTGCTCCCTCACCCCCAGTCAGGAATCCCTGCCCGTTCCCCTGCTCCCTCACCTCTAGTCAGGGCTCGCTGCCCGTTCACCAGCCCCCTCACCCCCAGTCAGGGCTCCCTGCCTGTTCACCTGCTCCCTCACCTCCCGTCAGGGTTCCCTGCCCGTTCACCTGCTCCCTCACCTCCAGTCAGGCTCCCGGCCCGTTAACCTGCTCCCTCACCTCCAGTCAGGGCTCCCTGCCCGTTCACCTGCTCCCGCACCCCCAGTCAGGGTTCCCTGCACGTTCACCTGATCCCTCACCTCCAGTCAGGGCTCCCTGCCCGTTCCCCTGCTCCCTCAACTCCAGTCAAGGCCCCCTGCCCGTTAACCTGCTCCCTCACCTCCAGTCAGGGCTCGCAGCCCGTTCACCAGCCCCCTCACCCCCAGTCAGGGCTCGCTGACCGTTCACCTGCTCCCTCACCTCCCGTCAGGGCTCCCTGCCCGTTCAACTGCTCCCTCACCTCCAGTCAGGCTCCCTGCCCGTTCACAGTCTCCCTCACCTCCAATCAGGGCTCCCTGCCTATTCACCTGCTCCCTCACCTCCATTCAGGACACCCTGCCCGTTCACCTGCTCCCTCACATCCAGTAAGGGCTCCCTGCCCGTTCACCTGCTCCATCACCTCCAGTCAGGGCTCCCTGCCCTTTCACCTGCACCCTCACCCCCAATCAGGGCTCCCTGCCTGTTCACCTGCTCCCTCACCTCCAGTTAGCGCTCCCTGCCCGGTCTCCTGCTCCCTCACCTCCAGTCAGGTCTCCCTGCCCGTTCACCTGCTCCTTCATCCCCAGTCAGGGCTCGATGCCCTTTCACCTGCACCCTCACCCCCAATCAGGGTTCCCTGCCTGTTCACCTGCTCCCTCACCTCCAGTTAGCGCTCCCTGCCCGGTCTCCTGCTCCCTCACCTCCAGTCAGGTCTCCCTGCCCGTTCACCTGCTCCTTCATCCCCAGTCAGGGTTCGATGCCCGTTCACCTGCTCCCTCACATACAGTCTGGGCTCCCTGCCCGTCCACCTGCTCCCACACCCCCAGTCAGGGTTCCCTGCCCGCTCACCTGCTCCTTCCCCTCCAGTCAGGGCTCCCTGCCCGTTCACCTGCTCCCTCACATCCAGTCAGGGCTCGCTACCCGCTCACCTGCTCCCTCACACCCAGTCAGGGCTCCCTGCCCGTTCACCTGCTCCCTCACCGCCAGTTAGGGCTCCCTGCCCACTCACCTGCTCCCTCGTATGCAGTCAGGGCTCCCTGCCCGTTCACCTACTCCTTCACCTCCAGTCAAGGCTCCCGGCCCGTTAACCTGCTCCCTCACCCCCAGTCAGGGCTCGCTGCCCGTTCACCTACTCCCTCACCCCCAGTCAGGGCTCCCTGCCCGTTCACCTGCTCCCTCACCTCCCGTCAGGGCTCCCTGCCTGTTCACCTGCTCCCTCACACCCAGTCAGGGCTCCCTGCCCGTTCACCTGCTGCCTCACCCCCAGTCACGCCTCACTGCCCGTTCACCTGATCCCTCACCTCCAGTCAGGTCTCCCTGCCCGTTCACCTGCTTCCTCACCCACAGTCAGGGCTCCCTGCTCATTCACCTGATCAATCACCTCCAGTCAGGCTCCCTGCCCATTCACCGTCTCCCTCACCTCCAGTCAGGGCTCCCTGCCTGTTCACCTGCTCGCTCACATCCAGTAAGGGCTCCCTGCCCGTTCACCTGCTCCATCACCTCCAGTCAGGGCTCCCTGCCTGTTCACCTGCTCCCTCACCTCCAGTTAGCGCTCCCTGCCCGTTCACCTGCACCCTCACATCCAGTCAGGGCTCCCTGCCCGTTCAGCTGATCCCTCACCTCCAGTCAGGGCTCCCTGCCCGTTCACCTGCTCCCTCACCGCCAGTTAGAGCTCCCAGCCCGCTCACCTACTCCTTCACCTCCAGTCAAGGCTCTCTGCCCGTTAACCTGCTCACTCACCTCCAGTCAGGGCTCGCTGCCCGTTCACCTACTCCCTCACCCCCAGTCACGGCTCCCTGCCCGTTCACCTGCTCCCTCACCCCAAGTCAGGGCCCACTGTCCGTTCACTTGCTCCCTCAACCCCAGTCAGGATAACCTGCCCGTTTAACTGCTCCCTCACCCCCAGTCAGGGCCCCCTGCCTGTTCAGCTGCTCCCTCACACCCAGTCAGAGCTCCCTGGCAGTTCACCTGCCCCCTCACCTCCAGTCTGGGCTCCCTGCCCGTCCACCTGCTCCCACACCCCCAGTCAGGGTTCCCTGCCCGCTCACCTGCTCCTTCCCCTCCAGTCAGGGCTCCTTGCCCGTTCACCTGCTCCCTTACCTCTAGTCAGGGCTCCCTGCCCGTTAACCTGCTCCCTCACCTCCAGTCAGGGCTCCCTGTCCGTTCACCTGATCCCTCACCTCCAGTCAGGGCTCCCTGCCCGTTCCCCTGCTCCCTCAACTCCAGTCAGGGCTCCCTGCCCGTTAACTTGCACCCTCACCTCCAGTCAGGGCTCGCTGCCCGTTCACCAGCCCCCTCACACCCAGTCAGGGCTCGCTGCCTGTTCACCTGCTCCCTCACCTCCCGTCAGGGCTCCCTGCCCGTTCACCTGATCCATCACCCCAATTCAGGGCTCCCTGCACGTTCACCTGCTCTGTCACCTCCAGCAGGGCTCTCTGCCCATTCACCTGATCCCTCACCTCCAGTCAGGCTCCCTGCCCGTTCACAGTCTCCCTCACCTCCAATCAGGGCTCCCTGCCCGGTCTCCTGCTCCCTCACCTCCAGTCAGGTCTCCCTGCCCGTTCACCTGCTCCTTCACCCCCAGTCAGGGCTCGATGCCCGTTCACCTGCTCCCTCACATCCAGTAAGGCTCCCTGCCCGTTCACAGTCTCCCTCACCCCCAGTCAGGTCTCCCTGCCTGTTCATCTGCTCCCTCACCTCCAGTTAGCGCTCCCTGCCCGTTCACCTGCTCCCTCACCCCCAGTCAGGGCTCCCTGCCCGTTCACCTGCTCCCTCACCCCCAGTCAGTGGTCCCTGCCTGTTCACCTGCTCCCTCACCTCCAGTTAGCGCTCCCTGCCCGTTCACCTGCTCCCTCACCACCAGTCAGGGCTCCCTGCCCGTCCATCTGATCCCTCACCTCTAGTCAGGGCTCCCTGCACGTTCACCTGCTTCCTCACCCCCAGTCAGGGTTCCCTGCCCATTCACCTGATCAATCAGCTCCAGTCAGGCTCCCTGCCCATTCACCGTCTCCCTCACCTCCAGTCAGGGCTCCCTACCTATTCAGCTGCTCCCTCACCTCCATTCAGGACACCCTGCCCGTTCACCTGCTCGCTCACATCCAGTAAGGGCTCCCTGCCCGTTCACATGCTCCCTCACACCCAGTCAGAGCTCCCTGGCAGTTCACCTGCTCCCTCACCTCCAGTCAGGGCTCCCTGCCCGTTCACTGGCTCCTTCACCTCCAGTCAGGGCTCCCTGCCCGTTCACCTGCTCCCTTACCTCCAGTCAGGGCTCCCTGCCCGTTCACCTGCTCCCTCACCTCCCGTCAGGGCTCCCTGCCCATTAACCTGCTCCCTCACCCCCAATCAGGGCTCCCTGCCTGTTCACCTGCTCCCTCACCTCCAGTTAGCGCTCCCTGCCCGGTCTCCTGCTCCCTCACCTCCAGTCAGGTCTCCCTGCCCGTTCACCTGCTCCTTCAACCCCAGTCAGGGCTCGATGCCCGTTCACCTGCTCCCTCACATACAGTCTGGGCTCCCTGCCCGTCCACCTGCTCCCACACCCCCAGTCAGGGTTCCCTGCCCGCTCACCTGCTCCTTCCCCTCCAGTCAGGGCTCCCTGCCCGTTCACCTGCTCCCTCACATCCAGTCAGGGCTCGCTACCCGCTCACCTGCTCCCTCACACCCAGTCAGGGCTCCCTGCCCGTTCACCTACTCCTTCACCTCCAGTCAAGGCTCCCGGCCCGTTAACCTGCTCCCTCACCCCCAGTCAGGGCTCGCTGCCCGTTCACCTACTCCCTCACCCCCAGTCAGGGCTCCCTGCCCGTTCACCTGCTCCCTCACCTCCCGTCAGGGCTCCCTGCCTGTTCACCTGCTCCCTCACACCCAGTCAGGGCTCCCTGCCCGTTCACCTGCTGCCTCACCCCCAGTCACGCCTCACTGCCCGTTCACCTGATCCCTCACCTCCAGTCAGGTCTCCCTGCCCGTTCACCTGCTTCCTCACCCACAGTCAGGGCTCCCTGCTCATTCACCTGATCAATCACCTCCAGTCAGGCTCCCTGCCCATTCACCGTCTCCCTCACCTCCAGTCAGGGCTCCCTGCCCGTTCACCTGCTCGCTCACATCCAGTAAGGGCTCCCTGCCCGTTCACCTGCTCCATCACCTCCAGTCAGGGCTCCCTGCCTGTTCACCTGCTCCCTCACCTCCAGTTAGCGCTCCCTGCCCGTTCACCTGCACCCTCACATCCAGTCAGGGCTCCCTGCCCGTTCAGCTGATCCCTCACCTCCAGTCAGGGCTCCCTGCCCATTCACCTGCTCCCTCACCGCCAGTTAGAGCTCCCTGCCCGCTCACCTACTCCTTCACCTCCAGTCAAGGCTCTCTGCCCGTTAACCTGCTCACTCACCTCCAGTCAGGGCTCGCTGCCCGTTCACCTACTCCCTCACCCCCAGTCACGGCTCCCTGCCCATTCACCTGCTCCCTCACCCCAAGTCAGGGCCCACTGTCCGTTCACTTGCTCCCTCAACCCCAGTCAAGGCCCCCTGCCTGTTCAGCTGCTCCCTCACATCCAGTCAGAGCTCCCTGCCCGCTCACCTGCCCCCTCACCTCCAGTCAGGGCTCCCTGCCCGTTCACCTGCTCCCTTACCTCTAGTCAGGGCTCCCTGCCCATTAACCTGCTCCCTCACCTCCAGTCAGGGCTCCCTGTCCGTTCACCTGATCCCTCACCTCCAGTCAGGGCTCCCTGCCCGTTCCCCTGCTCCCTCAACTCCAGTCAGGGCTCCCTGCCGTTAACTTGCACCCTCACCTCCAGTCAGGGCTCGCTGCCCGTTCACCAGCCCCCTCACACCCAGTCAGGGCTCGCTGCCTGTTCACCTGCTCCCTCACCTCCCGTCAGGGCTCCCTGCCCGTTCACCTGATCCATCACCCCAATTCAGGGCTCCCTGCACGTTCACAGTCTCCCTCACCTCCAATCAGGGCTCCCTGCCCGGTCTCCTGCTCCCTCACCTCCAGTCAGGTCTCCCTGCCCGTTCACCTGCTCCTTCACCCCCAGTCAGGGCTCGATGCCCGTTCACCTGCTCCCTCACATCCAGTAAGGCTCCCTGCCCGTTCACAGTCTCCCTCACCCCCAGTCAGGTCTCCCTGCCTGTTCATCTGCTCCCTCACCTCCAGTTAGCGCTCCCTGCCCGTTCACCTGCTCCCTCACCCCCAGTCAGGGCTCCCTGCCCGTTCACCTGCTCCCTCACCCCCAGTCAGTGGTCCCTGCCTGTTCACCTGCTCCCTCACCTCCAGTTAGCGCTCCCTGCCCGTTCACCTGCTCCCTCACCACCAGTCAGGGCTCCCTGCCCGTTCACCTGCTCCCTCACCGCCAGTTAGGCCTCCCTGCCCGCTCACCTGCTCCCTCGCATGCAGTCAGGGCTCCCTGCCCGTTCACCTGCTCCCTCACATCCAGTCAGGGCTCCCTGCCCATTCACCTACTCCCTCACCCCAGTCAGGGCTCCCTGCCCGTTCACCTGCTCCCTCACCTCCCGTCAGTGCTCCCTGACTGTTCACCTGCTTCCTCATCTCCCGTCAGTGCTCCCTGCCCGTTCACCTGCTCCCTCACACCCAGTCAGGGCTGCCTGCTCGTTCATCTGCTCCCTCACCCCCAGTCAGGGCTCCCTGCCCGTTCACCTGCTCCCTCACCCCCAGTCAGGCCTCACTGCCCGTTCACCTGCTCGCTCACCTCCAGTCAGGGCTCCCTGCCCGTTCATCTGATCCCTCACCTCCAGTCAGGGCTCCCTGCCCGTTCACCTGCTTCCTCACCCCCAGTCAAGGTTCCCTGCCCATTCACCTGATCAATCAGCTCCAGTCAGGCTCCCTGCCCATTCACCGCCTCCCTCACCTCCAGTCAGGGCTCCCTACCTATTCACCTGCTCCCTCACCTCCATTCAGGACACCCTGCCCGTTCACCTGCTCGCTTACATCCAGTAAGGGCTCCCTGCCCATTCACCTGCTCCATCACCTCCAGTGAGGGCTCCCTGCCCTTTCACCTGCTGCCTCACATCCAGTCAGGGCTCCCTGCCCGTTCAGCTGATCCCTCACCTCCAGTCAGGGCTCCCTGCCCGTTCACCTGCTGCCTCACATCCAGTCAGGGCTCCCTGCCCGTTCACCTACTCCTTCACCTCCAGTCAAGGCTCCCTACCCGTTCACCTGCTCCCTCACCCCCAGTCAGGGCTCGCTGCCCGTTCACCTACTCCCTCACCCCCAGTCAGGGCTCCCTGCCCGTTCACCTGCTCCCTCACCCCCAGTCAGGGCCCACTGTCCGTTCACTTGCTCCCTCAACCGCAGTCAGGATACCCTGCCCGTTTACCTGCTCCCTCACCCCCAGTCAGGGCCCCCTGCCCGTTCACCTGCTCCCTCACACCCAGTCAGAGCTCCCTGCCATTTCACCTGCTCCCTCACCTCCAGTCAGGGCTCCCTGCCCGTTCACCTGATCCCTCACCTCCAGTCAGGGCTCCTTGCCTGTTCACCTGCTCCCTCACCTCCAGTCCGGGCTCCCTGCCCGTTCAGCTGATCCCTCACCTCCAGTCAGGGCTCCCTGCCCGTTCACCTGCTCCCTCACCGCCAGTTAGGGCTCCCTGCCCGTTCACCTGCTCCCTCACATCCAGTCAGGGCTCCCTGCCCGTTCACTTACTCCTTCACCTCCAGTCAAGGCTCCCTGCCCGTTAACCTGCTCCTCACCTCCAGTCAGGGCTTGCTGCCCATTCACCTGCTCCCTCACCTCCCGTCAGGGCTCCCTGCCTGTTCACCTGCTCCCTCAAACCCAGTCAGAGCTCCCTGCCCGTTCACCTGCTCCCTCAGCTCCAGTTAGGCCTCACTGCCCGTTCACCTGCTCGCTCACGTCCAGTCAGGGCTCCCTGCCCGTTCACCTGATCAATCACTTCCAGTCAGGCTCCCTGCCCATTCACTGTCTCCCTCACCTCCAGTCAGGGCTCCCTGCCTGTTCACCTGCTCCCTCACCTCCATTCAGGACACCCTGCCCGTTCACCTGCTTCCTCTCATCCAGTCAGGGCTCCGTGCCCGTTCACCTGCACCCTCACCCCTAGTCAGGGCTCCCCATCTGTTCACCTGCTCCCTCTCCTCCAGTTAGCGCTCCCTGCCCGTTCACCTGCACCCTCACATCCAGTCAGGGCTCCTTGCCTGTTCACCTGCTCCCTCACCCCCAGTCAGGGCTCGCTGCCTGTTCACCCACTCCCTCACTCGCAGTCAGGGCTCCCTGCCCATTCACCTGCTTCCTCACCACCAGTCAGGGCTCCCTGCTCCTTCACCTGCTTGCTCACTTCTAGTCAGGGCTCCCTGCCTGTTCACCTGCTCCCTCACCCCTAGTCAGGGCTCGCTGCCCGTTTACCTGCTCCCTCAACCCCAGTCAGGGCCCCCTGCCCGTTCACATGCTCCCTCACACCCAGTCAGAGCTCCCTGGCAGTTCACCTGCTCCCTCACCTCCAGTCAGGGCTCCCTGCCCGTTCACCTGCTCCCCGCACCCCCAGTCAGGGTTCCCTGCACGTTCACCATCTCCCTCACCCTGACTCAGGGCTCCCTGCCCGTTCACCTGCTCCCTCACCCCCAGTCAGGAATCCCTGCCCGTTCACCTGATCCCTCACCTCCAGTCAGGGCTCCCTGCCCGTTCCCCTGCTCCCTCAACTCCAGTCAAGGCCCCCTGCCCGTTAACCTGCTCCCTCACCTCCAGTCAGGGCTCGCAGCCCGTTCACCAGCCCCCTCACCCCCAGTCAGGGCTCGCTGACCGTTCACCTGCTCCCTCACCTCCCGTCAGGGCTCCCTGGCCCGTTCAACTGCTCCCTCACCTCCAGTCAGGCTCCCTGCCCGTTCACAGTCTCCCTCACCTCCAATCAGGGCTCCCTGCCTATTCACCTGCTCCCTCACCTCCATTCAGGACACCCTGCCCGTTCACCTGCTCCCTCACATCCAGTAAGGGCTCCCTGCCCGTTCACCTGCTCCATCACCTCCAGTCAGGGCTCCCTGCCCTTTCACCTGCACCCTCACCCCCAATCAGGGCTCCCTGCCTGTTCACCTGCTCCCTCACCTCCAGTTAGCGCTCCCTGCCCGGTCTCCTGCTCCCTCACCTCCAGTCAGGTCTCCCTGCCCGTTCACCTGCTCCTTCATCCCCAGTCAGGGCTCGATGCCTTTCACCTGCACCCTCACCCCCAATCAGGGTTCCCTGCCTGTTCACCTGCTCCCTCACCTCCAGTTAGCGCTCCCTGCCCGGTCTCCTGCTCCCTCACCTCCAGTCAGGTCTCCCTGCCCGTTCACCTGCTCCTTCATCCCCAGTCAGGGTTCGATGCCCGTTCACCTGCTCCCTCACATACAGTCTGGGCTCCCTGCCCGTCCACCTGCTCCCACACCCCCAGTCAGGGTTCCCTGCCCGCTCACCTGCTCCTTCCCCTCCAGTCAGGGCTCCCTGCCCGTTCACCTGCTCCCTCACATCCAGTCAGGGCTCGCTACCCGCTCACCTGCTCCCTCACACCCAGTCAGGGCTCCCTGCCCGTTCACCTGCTCCCTCACCGCCAGTTAGGGCTCCCTGCCC